>NC_062526.1:14381501-14754001 GCF_022655615.1 Tachysurus fulvidraco | reverse complement strand
GCCTGCTAGGATTTTTCTTGTTACCATTGTTGGCCTCTCTGCTCCAGTCACGTTGTTTCAGTGCCTCCACCCTTTTACAATTTCATCTAATAAGCTTAATTTAAGTATTGCAAAAGGCCTTAATACTGAGACAGAAACTATACCAAGAGGACATGTTAACAGTATTGGAATGTTTTCATGTATAATAAAGACCCGAACAGCATATGGACACAATCACATCTCCGAGGGAGATGCTTGAAAGTTCTAGATTTCCAAAACATTCCCAATGGCAGCGTTTGCCTGTACTTTCTCCATTTCATTATAACAACTTAAACTAGTATACACAAAACACATGTTTCGTTTAAGGTCAGATCAAATCTGTGACCTGCAGTAACTAAGTAAAGCTTGCCAAGAGAATAAAGGGGAATCGTTTATTCTTGAAAATGGGGTTGGAGAGTGTAGTTTTTTCTCCTTGCCTTTGGCATTATCATTAACATGGAGGAGTTAGTGATAATGATTACCAATAGCAAGTTTCTACACTTCAGGCAAGTGTGTGATGGCCACAGATTTCCTTAATGGCTAGCACATTAACTTTTTACAGTTACGGCATTTAGCAGATGCCCTTTTCAAAAGCAATGTACATTTCATTTCATACAACTGAGCAAGCAAGGGATTAGGGCCTTGCTCAGCGGCCCAGTGGTGGCAGATTGGTGGACCTGAACCTTCCAATCAGTAGTCCAGCACCTTAAACACTAGGCTACCACTTCCCCTACTGCCCCCACTTCCCCTACTTCCCCCCACTTCAACTAATTCTCCCTTTCCTCCAGGAACTCCAGTCCACCGTCCAGTCCAAAGACATGCATTGTGGGCTGATTAGCATCTCTAAATTATCTGTAGTATGTATAAGGGTGTGTGATTGTGCCCTGCTATAGACTGGCACCCTGTCCAGGGTGTCCCCCTGCCTTGTACCCAGAGTCCCCCGGATAGAATCCATGTTCTGCACGACCATATGTGTATGTATGGATAAGTGGTTCATAAAATGGAGGGTAGACCACACATGCCCTACGATGCTGTTCCTTTCCTTTCACCCCCATTTACTTTTATCTAAATATACTGCATTGACTTTCTTCAATTCTTTATTCAATTCGTACTTATGAAATCTGTTTCTTTTTTTTTTCTTCCGCCACTTTCTGCTAGCCTACATTCTGGAAAGATGTCTGATCTCTGTCAAATCAGATTACTGGCAGATCATCTCATTTCACAGCTCCACATTTCTACCGATACCGAAATGCATATAAAGTTAACTGAGAGATCCCTTTGGACCAGGATGAGATGAGATATGAGAGGAAGTGGAATAGTAGAACAGCAAAGTGATGCATAGGCTACAGTTAAAAAAAAAGTTTGTAGGTGGAGGTGAACCAATAGAAATGATTGCTCACATGAAGTTTGCTATCTAAAAAAAAATCTATGGAAAATATTACTTATAAATAAGAACTGCACAAGGTATAGGACACACTGTATGGGTGCCAACATATTGCATATTGCAGAGTGGAGGTGGGAAATTAACCCAAAAACTGGTGATGCAAGGCAGGCATGCTGACCTCTAAGCCACTGTGGCCTTACAATGAATACCTACGCTTGCATTACTGCATGATCACACGTCAATCTCAAAAGATGCAAAAAAGATGATTTGTAATTATTTAAATGGACTCTGAGCCAAGCTCTGCAATTAATTACAATGTGATATAATGAAAAATGTCCAATCATGGATAGATATTGTTTTCATCATGGTGAATTTGCGCTCATCATCTTGATTAGAATCGCAGAATGTTATTACACTAATGTGCCACATGTGAACACATCAGATTTACGTTTTTTAATTGTGGCACTGAATGTTCATTTTGTTAACAATAAAGAAAGGAAATAAAGAATAAAGCTAAATCAGCTCAAACATAGCAGATAACATGGTCTCTGTACTTTATTTAATAGTAACACCTCATACAATGGTATGGTGGATGATTCACATAAACAGATTTAAATAACATGAATGATTGTTGAGTCTCCAGTTTCAGCACATTCGATTAGATTTACACTGTCAAGCTTCAATCTCTTGTTTATTTTCACTGCAAGCACAACTTATATTATATAATACAACTATTTGTGAAACTTGATCATAAATGAAGACACATAAGAGCTGCATTAATAGAAGATTTCGATTAAGTCAGTGGTCTTTCACCGTTTAGGCTCCATATTGTTGTTTTTTGGGCATCAGTTGTTCACGAGCATGTTTGAAATTATAGGGTATTAGCCATTTTTGAACATACAACATAGAGTTCTGGGGCAGTTTTTGACTTAGTTTAATGTTTTTCTAAACATTAATATTCATTTATATTAGTTAAAATGTTGGAATATTGTTGCATTGAGAATCTTGGACCCCAAGGCAACCTCACAGTATAACCTCCACTGAACTAATTTTTGCTCGCATCAATTTCTTCTCACTTTTTTGGATTTTGTCATAAATGGCTGTCCTCCCTCAAGGTGAGTGCTTATTGGACTATTGGACTATGTTGTAAAAAGTTCTCTGTACTGACACTGTATCACCTGCAAACTGAAGCTAATCTTTAGCTTGTGAAAGCGCAGCTTTGAATGATGAGACTGTAAAGCTCCTCAGAATGGATACACCATGAAGCAGTCCTTTTTTCCATGACTCAAAGACAGTCTTTGTTCTTTCTTGTGGCTTGAGGACATCATCTGACCTTGCTAACAGATTGGTCTCTCTATTCATTGGTCATGGATGATAATCAGTCCAAATTGAGAACCAGTGAAGTTTCTGTCTTTTTTTATTCCTGACATCATTTTGGTTATGGATCGGTTTTTTTGATCTGAACAATACTTGAGGCATTGACGAGTTGAATCCCTTTGATTTTACAGATAACAGAACAGAATTCCATTGGTTTGTAATACTTTAAGAATAATTTTAGCATTGATAAACATCCTCCTGTGAAGTCATTGTTCATCTAATGATGGTGAAAAAGTCAAAATATGAAAATGTCAAAAGGTTCTGAGTGAATATTTGTAATATTAATTGCAAATCAGAACTGGATGATTTAAACAGGTTTGTCCGAATTATATTGAATATTTACCCAGATGCAGCTACATAACAAAGTTGGTTAGTTTTGCTTTTGGCAACATCACCTTCTAATGTGATTTGTTCCCCAGTAGTCACATTTTGAAAAATAACAACTTAATGTTTAAAAAAGGTATTAAATGGCAGCACATCATACATTTATATGTTTATAGTTACACTTAATGTTGTGAAATGTCAGCAAATTTAAAAAATGCAAAGCTTTCTATCCTAAAGATTTCTGAAAAATAACACAGCCCATATACTGGAGAATCCTTCCATAGATAAAGATTTCTTTAGAGAAAATTTCACCATGTCAAGAATTATACATGTTAAACAAGTTGTATGTAAAGTACATGTCTCGGGCCAGATCTGTAAAAAATCTGTGGTAATTTTAAAATATTTCAAGCTGTGACAAATTCAAGAGTGCTGTGAATTAGAAATTTCTGGAAATCTACATGATAGCCTAGACTTTTGAGTAAATGTGCATTTTTATTATTATGGTTTCTGAAATTGCCTGCTAAATCCAATGGAAATCCTGATTACTAATCCTCTGAAATCATTGGCAGTATATAAGGGAATATGGATTAACAGATAACTAAAATTATTTTTTTTTTCTTTTAATTTACCTCACCGTTCCTCTTTTTCCCTCCATTTCAGTTTCTCTCTCTGGAATGAATAAAAGCATGGGCACTTAATGGACTGTGGAGTATTACACAGATTACAAAGGGATACTCGTGGCTGATCCCTTTGCTAAGCTTTCAGAGTCATTGAATTTGTCTCAACTTCAGTAGTGCTGCTGTGTGGGTAGAGGCTTTGCTTTTGTTGGTGGTTCATCTAACAGTTTTAATGGTTTGTGATTTGCATAAATTTCAGCGCTTCCAGTATCTGTGGTGTAGCCATAGTCTATTGCTCTTTTACAAGCTTGAGTTTTGTGAATCAATAGAAACTTGGGATTGGGCTCTCTGGTCATTCACAGCAGAGAGCAGCTTTGTGCGATATTGATTTTCCTGCCAGCAATTTACCAAAAAAAGTCTCATATAACACTTTAATAATCCATAACTGATAATAAAAAATAATATGAAATATACATATTTGTGTAGTTTGTGCGCACACACACATACACACACACACTCCAAATTAGGGAGCAAAACTACAAGCAATCAGGTTGTACAGTTCATGTGGGGTGTTTTAATCATTTTAAAATCAGCCCAGATTTAGGACGGACATTTCCAGATTCAAGAATTTTGAATTAATATTAAATGTTCAAACCTGCATCATAGACGGTGTGTTGGACCGGAAAAAAAATAAAATACAAAAAACTATTTAATAACGTGGGAAAGTCAAAAAAGAATCGTCTGCTTGGGGAAAACCAGATGAACCAGGGTTACTTTCACAGTGGAATAGTACAAGAGTCTCATTACTTACTCATTACTCAGTTTGGTTAAAATCTCTGATACAGACGGCAGAAGCAGAAGAGGTGACCTTTAACATTACATTTATGTTGTGTATCTTGATCATCATTAGATTGCACAAGCCTAGAGAAGGATATAGAATGTGCTGTTTTCTTCCTGTGGACATTAAAACCTTTTTCTTTAAAGTAGTATTGAATGAAAAATGACAAATGGTTCAACATTTCAGTTGCCTTTTAAATTGAAATAAATTAAATCATTCTCATGTTTGATTTTTATTTTGTGAGATGTCTTCCTGTCATTTTTTTCCTCTTCATTTTATTTAGTTTGCTTGCCATCTGTCACATATTCTCTCTCGCCACATTTTTCCTTCTTTGGCTGCACTAGTTGGACCCTTAACCCATTCAAAGTCGTCGTCTTCTTCTTCTTCGTCTTCTTTTAGACAAGGAAAATGTGATGCTTTTTATATGTTGTATTATTAGTATTATTTATTTGATGCAAATGCACATTTTTATGGTTGTTTACATAGTGTGTGTGTGTGTGTGTGTGTGTGTGTGTGTGTGTGTGTGTGTGTGTGTGTGTGTGTGTGTGTGTGTGTGTGTGTGTAGAAACGGCTTTGATTTCTAATCAGAAACCTTTACCTTGAACATCTGTAAATTATAAGTTATACCAATTTAAACCAATACCAAGTTGGTTTATTTAAATTCATATAAATTACTTTCATGAGATCAAGTTAAATATAGAAGCTACATAAGTTGTCATGTTAAAATTTAATCTCAATGTTGCTAAGCCTCTGAACGCTAGCGTTCTGGCAGATAATCATCTGGTTACCGGTCTGGAGTCATTTCAGTGCTAATTTCAGCACTGTCAATTAAGGCATGAGTGAAATGCATTTAAAGATACAGCGCATCTTTTCTATCCATATACATCTGCAAATTCAGCAAAGGGCAGATCATTCTGTTATGCAACATGAATGTAATATTACAGCTTAGATTTCTATTGAATTGCATTCACTTCTTAGTAAGTGAGTTTAGTCCAAAATTAGAGCTGAACAGTTTTCTCAGCTGGTTCTTTCAGGCGCTAAAATGCTTGAGTGCCAAGCTATCATTGGCTGCTTGTATAAATGCCCATCTGCTCACTCCGCTGTCCATTATTTAAATGTAGTTTTGTTCGAGCTGGTGATCCATCACCTGTAAAAGCTTCCTGCCCTTTACCTTACCCGTCCAAATGTCATTTAACATGCTGCCCATTTTTGTTTAGCAGCAGAGAGCCAGAAAGCCACTAGATCATATCTGGAAATATGGCTTTTGATAACTAACAAGCAAATCAGAAATGAAAATGGCAAACAAAAGCAGAGCTGAGAGGAACCAGACACACAAAAGGGAACCCACTTAATAAATCATTAGAGTATATATAGTAATATATAGTGTGACTAATAAGATCCATCCAGTAATGTTTATTAAGGTATGAAAAAGGAAGAAATAAACATGTACTTGTGTACATGAGGTTTAAGAAAATCATTTTTGGAAGTTACCAGACAAATTTTGTTCATTAATCACCACCATGGGGATGACAGTGGGTTTCTATACATTCTCCAGTTTCCAGTCAGTTTGGACTGCTGACTAAATTCCCCCTGGATGAATATGTACTGTATGTACTTAAACTCTGCTTAGTTTTAACCCAATAAAAAAATCCCTGGAACTGGTGTCAAATCCTGATAAATATAATACCTTTCCTATTAGTTTGTAGGAACTCTGTAGATACAAATCAGTTGAGTAACCTGGGGGTTTAGGGGGTTGTGTTATTTTGAGTTTAATGTTCTTGGAGATGTTTAGTATTGCGTTGAAATGCTTTGTAGTCTACAGAAAATGTCCTGGGGCACAACTTTAATCTAAACCCTGCTTGAGAGGAGTTAGAGTAGAAGGTGTTTACTTAAGATATTTTTTCTAAAATAACTTCAGTGCTTGCTGCAATAGTTATTGATTCAGGCATTTTTGGACAGTAAGGATAGATTCATTCCACCAGATTTGTGCCAGCATCTGTGTTTTAAGAAGAGAAGAAAGCACAGCGATGGGGTGAAGTGGAAGAACCATGGGACATTGAAAACAAGGAACACAGCTGCATTTTTGATCAGTCGCAGAGGTCTGGTGGCAACTGTGAAGAGCATGTTCAATCTTGAGATGACAAGAAAGTGCATCAGAGTGGCCTCTTAGGGAAGTGACTGGATTCTCCTGTAGAGAATGAAGTGGTGGCTCAGTTCTAATGGTTTTGAACATGGGCCTGAGCCCTCAACTGCTCCAGTGGTGATGGGTCATAGACCCTGTGCTTTGACCCCAGCTTTTGAACCATATGTGGTGTGTGAAGGAAAATTCTCACGATATTTGTGCAGTACATGTGCCAATAAAGGATGTTTTCTTATAGTTTGTTTGTTATAGTAAGTTAGTTTTGCTAAGAATAATAAGGGTATGTCCAAAAGGTTAAAAATGAGAGATGCTGCAACAAAGATTTTAGTCAGTTCATCATTACAGTCATCATTACAACTAATGTGGGCTCCAACTGACACATTTAAATGCTGGACCTTTTTTGTTTTAAATGAGTAAGCATGCTTAAAAGAGTGTGCTACATTATAAGAAAAATGCAACACCGATTTATTTTTGGTACATGGATAAAGAGGGAAACTATATTAATGTTGTTGATGTAATAGAGAATATTCAGGAAATTAGAGTGGAGTGGAAAAGATTTGATCAGGAAATGTAGGCTATGAGCTAAATTTACTGGCAGCAAACACACATGCACAGGCTTACACACACACACACCCCCACACACACACACACACACACACACACACACACACACACACACACATACATACACACATGGTTAGAAGCTGCTGGGGCAGTGAAATCTAATGTAAACATCATTGTGCTTAGAGTTTATTTGATTTAATCTGATATGATATCTAACCTGCTGAACAGAATCTGGAAATAAAAGAATGCTCTGCAGAGAGAGAGAAGTGGTGGTCTAGCACATAGATGGTTTAATTGATTGAAATATTGCATCATACTTCACTACTCAGTCAAAAATTCTGTTCTTATTTTACTGCAGCACACAGTGATGATATCATCATTTAAAAAATACAGATTGTGAGGAATGTACATGTAGTGACCTCAAACTTTAACCTGAAAATCTAAAAACATTACATTTTGCTTTGACTGTTCATTATGGCTCATATGAAACTCATTATGGAAACACAAAATACTTTTCTCAAATACTGTAAATACTTTAATTTTTTTTCAATGACATAAAAATAGTTAATGTCTAGAAGCTGATGATGTTCTAAGAAATTCTGCACTTGTTATCAGAGTCATATTGTAGACATTTCAGGAAGGTTGAGACGGACACAGATGCAGTTAAAAGTTGGCGAGGCAGACAAATCCAAAACAGCAGGCCATTTCAAATTCTAAAGTAGATTTGGTCTGGAGATCAACCAACAGTGTAAACATGGGAAAGTGCCAAAACAATAAAACAGGTAACTACATCAGGCAGGTAACCACTGAACAATACTTCACATTTTACCAGAGAAACACAAGGAATTAACTCAAAGGGCAAACTTAAAACATTTGCAAGTATTTAAGACGCACAAGTAATCAAGGCAACCAATGATGGGACATGGGTGGAGACAGGCCATAACCCAAAGTAAATGGTATTTCCTGACAGATTCACTCCAAGGGGGATCCAATATTTCACTCACAATGGCACGTGTTGTGGTGATGTGACAATAAAAATGACTTGACTTGACTTGATATTTCTTCCAGCAGTCTGGCCTCTCTGGGTAAAATTTCCAAGCAGGATCCAAAACATGGTCCATCATGTTGACTCTTTCCAGAGGAGCCGGGAGTAGACACCAGGCATACTGTCAGCCTGTGGTAGAGCTTCCTTCCTCTTCCTCTTCCTCTTCTGTCTCCAGTCTTCTACTCTGTGAAAGCAACTTGAAAACAGGCTAACTCTCCCACCAAAAAAATTTCTAAATCAGGTTTAAATTTACCCACTCAAACACCACACTCAGTAGGCACACAAATTTTTCTGTGCTTCCTTGGATTAGTGTTCCCATAGTGATCAGGAGCTTGGAAAGTGAGTTGGAACAACATGAACCTCAGCTACTTCTTCTTTATGAGCTTGGTGTCCAGCATGCTCTCAAAATAAAACTGGGATTGTAGAAAGAATTTGTTGAATGGAGAGGGGCAGTGCACCTAGTCGAGTCAAGCGACAGTATGGTAATTCAAGGGTGATGTCCCTCGATGTATGTGCAGTCAGATTATTGAAGCCTTTTCAGGAAACCATGGGTGTGTGTGTGTTATGTTAGTCCTGTATTACTGCACTGACAGCTGAAGGAAAGCTTTTACTGAAATGAGTCCAATTAAAAAAACAACACACATGTGCAATGTATTAGCTACATGATTTACCGTGGGAGATGATCTTTTTGTTCAAACTCACATATTTCACATATTCCCAAAGTTTGCTTTATTTGTATTGTTATTATAACTGACAGAATCTTGAACCGTTTCTTTCAAGATTACCAGAGCGGGGATGGCAGGTGGTTTCTTGTTGACAGTGCTATGCCCTTACCTGTCCTACTTTCCCACCATCTCACCTGTTCCTTGCTTACCTTGATTGGTTGCCTTATATATGCCTGTCTTGTCCTCTTTGTTTTTGTGAGTCATTGTTGTTCATAGCTATTAACTTTGTTACCATATCCAGGTTCCGTTTTGTTTACTACCTACTGTTTCCTTGTCATAGTTGTGTTTAGGTTTTATGTTAAATGCAAATTTTGTTTTGTTTTGTTTAAATAATATTACAATTATTTTAGTGCTTTTTGTAGATTAATGTCCAGGCTGCTTAGTTAGCATAGCATGCTGTTTCTGTGCTTTTTATACTGGAGACTGGGAACATTTTGTCAGGTGTAAAAATGTTTTTGAATGTCAAAATATCAAGAGAACCCAGACTATACCATGTGTGAACACAGTCTGGGTTAGTCAGCAAGTCCTGTGAAATCAAAAACTTTGTCTTTGCTTGGTGGTTAACATTTTTGGTCACACCTTTTTAATGTCTGGGGTTTAATTCTGCCTCTGCTGTGTGTATGGAGTTCACATGTTTTCCCTGTGCCTTGGGGGTTTCCTGGAGGTACTCCAGTTTCCTCCCCCAGTTCAAAGGCAAAAGTGTGTGGACTTCTCTAAGTTTGCAGACTTTTGTCTTCTTTAAAGTGTGTGTGTGTGTGTGTGTGTGTGCGCGCGCGATTGTTCCCTGTGATAGACTGTCATCTTGTCCATGTTGAACCCTGCATTATGCCCTGTGGCTCCTGGCATAGGCTAAAGGTTTCCTGTGACCGGGTAGGATATGTGGTGTAGAGAATACAGTAGATGGATGGATAGACTAGATAGTGTATATCTTTCTTGGAGGACTTTTGCCAAATATAAACACTACATACCAGGAACACCACACAAGACCATGCTGTTTAAGATGTTTTGGCTCAGATGCTGAGAGCCTTACATTTGCCCATTGTAACTGTTCCAAACACTTACAAACAATTTGCTGCCAAATTGTCCCACGTCTTAACAGATACCGCTGTAACAAAATAATTAATGCTATTCACGTCACCTTTCAGTGGTTATGATGTTATGGCTGATTGGGGTGGGTACATTATTCTTAAATAGAATACAGTAAACACTCATGCTTTATCTTGACTTATCTTGAAATTCTTAGTCTTTCTGTAAAAAAGATTGGTCTCCAACCTTGCATTTATCTCCTTTGTTCTGACCCCATGTGACTCAGTTTTGTTTTGACGCACTTTTTTTGTTTCAGACATACTGACCCGCTTTTCCTTTCATTGTGCAAAACAAGATTTATTACTAAATGAATTGCTTGTTATTTAATACAATGCAAAGGAAAAAAAATCTAGTTTTATCTTGGTGTTAGACAGAACTATATATTTATAACTGTCCCATCGTTCACCCCAGCATTTAATTGAATAGGGAAATAACTAACAATGCAAATTTAGTGTGTTGCTAATAAAAAAAATAATAGAAAAAATAAACAAGGGATTAATATATCCTTGAAAGGATGGATCCATTTCCCAGGTGCTACAGTAGTTGTGATTATTTAGAAACACCTGGTATGATACTGCTCAACTCACCTTGGTGCTCATGATTACTGTACCACCTTTAATGAAACTAACTACCACACATGCATCATGGCGGATAGAAAATACACAGCCGTTTTAGACTTCATCATGCTGCTAGAAAAGAACCCAGCAATGCTGCAATGAATAATTATGCTCGCACAGTTTTACTTATTGTTTTTGCTCTGAATTGAAATGTGACGCTTATATTTGTGCCTAAATTCTGAGTGTAAGTGTGAAAGTAAAGGTTCACATGGCAGATGAGAACAACACATTAACACAACTCAAAAAATAATATTAAATAAATAAACAATAAATAAGAGCATTTGTATTTCAATCAAACTTTTAATTCTATTTACTTGCCACAAATTAAAAAAGGTTTGTACTTGTTTCACCACACAGAGTTTAATATTTTAAGCAAATGAAAGCTTTAGGTATAGTGGTATAGTGTACAGTCTGTACTAGTGTATATTTACTTGTGTATTATTATTATTATTATTATTATTATTATTATTATTATTATTAATATTAATAGAGAAATAGAGAAGTTTTGGTTATGGAAAATTCCACTGTCCTTGTAGCAGCAGAGTCTTAAGTAGTTTAAACATTCTCCAAGAGCCACTGTGTGTGTGCGTGCGTGTGTGGTTGTTTACAACCTCCATACACACTGCAGCCTTTGAGAGAATCTTCTCCATCTTCTTTTAAAATGATCCATCCATCCATCCATCCATCCATCCATATCCAACAAAAGACATGCAACACAGACAAGCCTAAGTTGTGTGAAATACATATGAAATACATCAACTCAAGTGTCTTCATTTTAGACATAAAAAAGGTCACGTTAAAGTGCCTTTAGCACAGTATATTGTTTTGTATTTTATAACTACAGAGCCACAAAAGTTTAAAATGAAATTAAATGATTTTTAGAAAAGTTTAGAATTAAGAAATGGATAGATCGAATATATCAGAAAGCTGAAGAAATAAATCATCTACTGAGATCTTGTGATGCAGTGATGTGCAGCTGATTTTAATTAGCAAACGACTGTGTGATTAAGTGAAAGCAAGTGAGTCCATTTCCCTTAGGGTTTCTTTTGGTATTCTCTCTCTCTCTCTCTCTCTCTCTCTCTCTCTCTCTCTCTCAACCTGACAACAGTCGTGATTTTTGATCCATATAGCAGTGGTTTAAAATAAAGGGGGAGAGAGAACCGAGTAAACTGGGATTCCAAATCTTTTCTTTCACTTATCACTTATTGAAAACTAAAGATTTGGTCACATCATTAAAAACACAACTGCATTATTTTGTCCAAAGGATGATTAAAAGGACTTAAAGGTAGTAGAATAGAATAGAATTCTTTTCTTCACATACCCCAACTGAGGAGGTTGGGGTCAGAGTGCAGGGGCAGCTACAGCACCCCTGGTGCAGGGAGGGTTGAGGGCCTTGCTCAAGGGCCCAGCAGTGGCAGCTTGGCTGTGCTGGGCCTTGAACCCCGATCAACAACCCAGAGCCTTAACCAGTTGAGCCACATCTGCCCCAATAAATAGTAGTAAAGCACTTTTGAGCCAATACTAATATTATCTGCACCTGATTTCTCTTGAGTTAAAGCATGGAGTAAACACAAGTGCTTTCCTTTAAGCCTAAAAATAGTCAGGGATGGAAAATGTGGACGTATATTTTTCTAACCCTTTGCCGTCAAATGTAAAACATGGACTTTATATTACTCAAGTAAATATCATGCAAAAGGTCTGAGGTCAGAATCTCATTTCACTGAGACACGCCTTTGAGGTTTCCTGTAATTTCAGGAATTTCTATAGCTGCATTTGAGGTCCAAATAAAATTGACATTAACTCCTCACGATACTTCCCACTTGTTCACTGGGGTGATACAGTAGCATCAAGAGAAAAAGCATTACATCTCAGCTTGCTAATGTAATCATCTTGGACATGACAGACATGTGGATTGTTCTAGATTTGAGTCTGAAAAATATGCTAAAGTTTCATGTTGCCCTAAAAGAAAGAAGAGCTTGAGGAAAAAAAAATCTGGGCTTTACTTGCACCCTTAGATTACCCAGAGAAAATCAGATATCTCTCTGTGAAAAGGAATCTGAATTAACTGCCTTTGGCAAAGTGACTGTACAAATGCAATCTAGAGCACTTGACTGTGCTTACTTACTCCCTTTTTTTCTTCCCTCTGTTTTTTAGTCTGACACAGGCTTGATTGACGGCTGGCTCGGTGGGAAAGAGACCTTGAGAGAAAGATAGCGTCAGGGACAGCGCTATCGCCTTTCGTCTCGTCTTTCACAACATGGCGTCCACACACACCCACACAATGGTGGAGAAAAAGTACTGGAGTTGACTTTTTGTTCTTTAGCACATCGCTGGCTTAAAGCCTTCAATGTCCTCTCATAGCAGAATCAGTCCTCAGGGCTGCGGACAGAACGGCTATTTTTAGAGAAAGAACAGCTCCTAGAACTTTTTCATGTCTGTTCGTGAGCCTGGAGGCCATGGCACGGCCCTTGCTGAAGATCCAGCGCTATTTCCGTCGCAAACCAGTGCGCTTCTTCTCCTTCATCCTTCTCTACCTCACAGCCGGCAGTCTCGTCTTCCTTCACTCAGGCTTCGCAGGAGATTCGGGCTCCAGTGGTGGACGCGGCCCATTAGCCTCAGTTGGGGGGGGCATGGCTACGTCCGCTGAAGGCTTGGGCATCGTCAGGAGGGCATTTAGTGACATTCGAACCACACGAAGGTTAGGGCTCACCTGGACCAAAGCAAGAAGCAGAGAGAAAGAACCAGAGGAGGGCAGAGGTAGAGTCACATCATTTTTCACATAAATAGCACTTTCTCTGTTTATGACTTTACACTGATTTTACCGTTTTACTTACACTTATTTTAAAATAAAAGTTAATCATAATATTTTGGGGTCATGAACAATTTTTTTTTCCAAGTTTGGGGATCCATCTGATTGGCGAGAAAATATATGATAATATATATATATAGTTTTCTAAATACAAGTTTAACTCTTTAGTTTCACTTTGATACACTTTGACATCATACATCAAATAACCTCAACTAGTCTCTGAATAAAAAAATCAAGAATTCAAGAAACTGAGCCAAGGCATGACTTAAGTTTAAACAATTAAAAAAAAAAAATCTAATACTCAGTATTCATTCTACTCTTTTGCACTACACAGAACATTCAGGATCTTTTTAAATTCTGTCATTTGAAGCCATAAAATAGCTTGGTGTAATATCTTCAGTGTACTCAGAGACTTTGCTCATTTAAACATTTCAATGCATTTTTGTCAAACTTCACATTTAAAGAATCGAAGAAGCAAACTACTGTACAAACTATTAATTTAGTGCTCTTGTGTGAAATCCAAAGTATAAGCTAAAATCTGTGGGTAGGAGAAGAAAGAGTGAACAAAACTTTTTAGACCTAGCTGCTGTTTTTTTTTTTTTTTTTTATGAAGGTACAGTTTCTTACCTGCTTTCACACACTGCAATCTTATTTTTTAACTTAGCAATATAAATAATATAACCTAATATAAATAACCTACATTTCTACATTAGTTTAGTTTTTAAATATATTTCGGATTATTAATCCTTATAATATTTTCATATATTCAAGCTTGAAATTGTCTTATTCTGTTTCCAGATAAGTTTGTTTATTAAGAAATTATTTGCCATTGTTATTTGTTATTGTGTGCTCTCTGTGCATATACAGTACATGTGAAAATCTATCCAAACATTATACATTTTCAACATTTTACAATGCCATACATGTACCCATGAAAATAATCATCCGAATACTGCGTAGTAAGAGGAATAAAGCAAGGTTGTGCTGTTATAAAATAATTAACTCTGCTTTGCATCACAATGTGTCTCATTTATCGTAACAATTTGTTGACTAATTTTCTATAACCAAACATGTTATGTTTCATTACTTACAAATACTCATAAACGAACATGGAGTGTGATAACTAGTGATTAAAAAAAAAATTATTATTTTGTAGTTTTAAGAAAAAGGTTAATGAGCTCAGTAAGTGCATGAACAGAGAGCTCACATATCTTTCATCAGTTGCTTTAACACAGTCATGACCCAACATGGACTTGGTAATTGCTGCCTCACTCCTCTCTCTCATTCTTAGTGTCTGGGGAGAAAAGTGAACATGGCTCTCTTTCCGTTCTTTTACTGTGTTTAATGGAAAGAGCAGTGTTTGTGCCAGCTTCTCTGGAACAGGCTTAATTGCCAGAATGAGGTTGGCAGTGGCTGCAGCCTCATGCTGGACATTATACAGATAGATACAGCTAGCGATAAGAAAGAGAAGATTCATGGCTTTATAGGATTGGAATTTGAACGTGTCGCCAACTCGGCGGAAAACAAAAGGAAAATTCCTAACTTATCATTTCTGTTTATTCAGGATCTTATTTGTTAGTCAAGGCAAACGTACTTCGTTTTTAATGTAGACATACAATATAACTGAAGGGTCAAAAGTATATAAGGGACACCCCAAACCCATTTTTAGTGTAAAAAATTCAGTCAGTTTATAAAATTTCTTTCCTTCTACATCTGCCCCAGTCACCTGTAAGTGCTATTATTGGAAAATGGAAATGAACGCATCTAGAAGAGAACAAGAGACCAAGAACTGTGCCTCATGAGACTTGTTAGATTAGATTTGAGGAGCTATACACAAGCTTACAATCATACGATAAGTGTAAAGTGGAGTCTTCCACTGAAGTACAAATGTGTTCTGATGAATCTGCTACTTGAATGGATGAATCTTGGTTTGGAGGATGCCAGGAGAAAGCTACCCACCAGAATTCATGGTTCTAGCAATAACGTTTGGTATCTGATGCAAGCTTAACACACCATGTCTTCATGGAGCTTGCATCATGCACAGTGATCAACAGCGTTTGGGCTTCTTAGCTCCAGTGAAGAGAAATTGTAATGCTTTTGGTTTGTAGTTATTGGTTTGTTTCCAACTGTGCTCACCTGTTTCATATTGGTTATTGTGTGTGGCCTGAAGTTTCTCTGTATAAAGTATAATTGTGCTTATTTGTAGCTTCAAGTCTTGTTTTCTAGCCTGTTTCAGCTTTTTTTTTTTTTACTGGAGCTATATACATCCAAGCACTAAATTAATAACATTAACAGTTTGTCTACACCTTGATGCCCTCAATGTGTTGCCTTAATCTTCTGCCATTGTTTATGAACGCTCATTTATTCTGCTGGCATTTTCAGCGACTTAATTAATGAGCTTTGAGATCAGAAGTCTCTCCATGCTTTTATGAAATAATCTTGGAGCTTATTATAGGAATACATAGTGTACAGTGTAGCATGTGAACAGATTGTTATACGTTTTGAACCAGATTGCTGTGCACAGATGGGCCTATTTCTAGAGTTTAAAAAGAGCAATAATTCACATCTGGCTCTGTCCCAGAGGTGGTGCGGTCTTCTCAAAAAGATTTATTCTAATATGATTGGGATAGTTGTAGCTAATGTACTCTCCTAGACCAAGAGATTTAATTAGTGTATTATGAAATAAAATTTGCTACATTATGTTCATCATAAATCTAGAGGTCATGCATGTCAGACGTCTTCAAGTACTGTATCAGATCTATAGTAACTTGTGCAAACTGCTAATAAGCTTATCATACTGTCTCTTCACTTCCGTTGTAACTTACTATGAAGTATTGCTGTTCTCAGTGGGAGTTCTGAAGATCTTCGCCATTACTGAATTTCTCTTTTCTGGTGACTTTGTGCAGTAATTGAAGTAAAAATAACGTGATGACTATTTTTAAAATTAACACTCATTCCTGATGTGTTAGCCAATGTGCATTAACTCCTAATATTATGTTTTAACTACATATTATACCTCAGCTCTATAATAAAAATCCTATGATTTCAATATAGTCATGATCCTCATTTTCAGTTCTAATAAAGAATAAACACATAGCGAGCACATTGTTATGCTCGTATACATGGCAGCAAATTGGGAATCAAACTCCAACTGGAACAGGGAATTGTGTCTCTTTTCATTAAGATGAACCTCAATAAGGTTTAAGCATTAAGAACAGATGGCTTTGGATGGTAAAACCTTTTAGTCTCTTGCCACTGGTTCTCCCCAGCCATATGTGAGATGTCATCTACAGATTACCTCCGATTAAATAAATAAATAAATAAATAAATAAATAAATAAATGGCTCCACCATTAGCTTTAATATTAAAGCTTTAATATTAGATCCCAAAGCTTAGGATTGATTGACTTAATGATTCCTTATTCAATTCGCTTCAATTCACTATGAAGTGATATTGCAAAAGAAGGAAAAAGAAAAAACAATGCCCCATGTTCTCACGTGGTCTCATATTCAGTCGATGAAAATGTTGGATATAGGATCTTGATTCATTATCCATGAGTTTGAATAATACACACAATGAAATTGCAGACGGCAAGCTCATTTGTCCTGCCCTTCTCCTTTGGCCGTCTTTCTATGGCTACATTTTAAAAAATATTTCAAATTATAATAGAATTAGCTCAGAGTTTACCGCCTCCACTCTGCCTCCCTGTGGTCCGTCAGTAATTCACTTCAAAAACACCAATCTGCAATCAACTGCATCTTATTTCCTTGTGAGTAAACTTGTAGAGCTGTATTTTCTTTTTCTGTAATGTATGATAAAACACATATTTGCAGTAGACTTGCAGTTACTACATAATACATTGCAAATTATCAATATATCTGTATTTTTCTGCACCGCTTATCCTACACCTACACAGGGTTGCATGGAGACTGCTGCCTTTCCAACTTCATGAACCCAATGAAGAGCCAAATCTCACACACATTTATACATCCATTCAGAGACTATAGTCTATTTAGAGATGCCAATCATTCTACAACACATCTATGAACAGATTTTCCTCTCTCTTGAAGACTAAACATGTTACAGAGAAACCAGAAAGCCTCATGTCATGGCAGAACACTTCTAGCTTTTATTGCGTCATTTACTCCTATTTTAACCACAGCATAGATAAGTTCTCCAATTCTCAGAAGCTGAGCATTGTTTTTCTAGTATAGCAGCTCATCAGTCTGTTGTTTAACAAATTAAAGTCTTTAATTATGATTAAAAAAAATTGTTACGAAAACTTTGTGACATTTTTGCTTTGTAATGGTCAGTACATTTCCTGAAACTTGAGAGACACAGAGAGAGACACACTGAGAGACAGAGAGCGAGAGACAGAGAGAGAGAGTCTTCAGGATAGAAGAGTTTGCATTTTCTGGTTTCTCAGTCACATGACTACACAAGCTGCATGTTTTTTCCTCAAAAAGTGCAAGAGAGAGGGAAAAAAATTGAGCCTGGTGAGGAAATGATAACAGAAAAACAAGACCTCACTTTGTCTCACAGACATTCCACAACATTCCATTAACATTAATACAGTAGTTAGATAGTGTAGAGTTCATTCGCTAAGCAGATTATCCACAACCCAAATTTCAATAACAATAAAAACCAGGGACATAGACAATGATGCTAGAGAATTCAGAGAGTAATCAGAAAGCCAAAGGATCATAAGCTCACAGATCAGACAGAGAGTAAACAATCGCTAAGAACTTACACCATGCGGCATTCGTAAGCATGTAGTGCTCGTACATGGTATTTAAGGATGCTGTTGACACATATGGATGTGACTGTTGTCATTTTTTGTTGTCAGCAGTATAAACAGGAAAAAAACTTCCTTATTTTTTTAGAATAGCACAATCTACTTTACAGCATTTCACCCTAATAAAACTGGGCCACTGGAACACAGCTGCACTGTGAAATAAGAGGAAGAGAAAGAGTCGTCACGTTCCAAGTGCGCAGAACATCACGAGGCCGAAACGGGGTTAGCTGAGTTGTGGAATTTAAAGTATGGTAGAAAAAAAAAAAGAAAGCAGCATTCATGGTGCATTTAGATGTAAGAACATAATATTTGCATTGCTTTGAACCAGGTGCTGGGACTCCAGAAGAGATACATGGTGCTTCATTTGACATGACGGCTTATTCTGGTACGCCTTTCAACCGTTTTGCGTGCCTGCCTTCCCATATTTTACTGTGCCCTCATGGCGATCTAAGCATAAGTCTCCTGGTGAGACTAACAATCATCAGCATGTTCACCGGATTCAATCTCACAATCAATCCAATATTATCCTTTCCAGTTCCAGTTGGAATTCTCTTTTTTATTTGTTAGGTGCTGTTGATTAATTTTATATAACAGCACAACGAATTGTGCTCATTATATATAACAGCTCTCCTCATCATGTTTTAATCCGTACACTCCAATACAATTCATTTCAGAACAGATTCAGATTTATTTTTTCAAATATTCTACAGTAGCTTGTTGTAACGATATAGTACATGGAGCAGAGAGGTTAATGGGCTCAACTGTGATTGTTTAACAGTGCTGAGATTTAAACTCCTGAACTTTTGATCTGTGTAAATTGAGAGCTCTCACTATTGGGTTGTTATTAAAAAAAATTCCACTGAGTTCTTTATAGTCTCATTGCTTCAAGAGTAACTTGCAAGATTAGCTTAATAGATTTATCCTTTCTGGTGAAGAGGAGGAAGTTTAATTTCATAGAAAAGAATAGAAATGTGTTGCTTGTGTTACTTGACCGTGGGTGGTTTAAGTGGGATCTCACTTTTTGCAGTAAAGGAAAATGTTGTAATATTGGAAAGAAACCCCTTTGCATTCACTCACTAACGAGAAATATTTTATCGGCACTCCATGTTTCCACTTGTTTTTTCTCTCTTGCTCATGTGATGTGCAAATTGGTTGCTTTTCTTAACACTCTGCTTTTCTGAGCATCTTTTTTTTTTTTTCTTTTTTTTTTTTTTTTTACAGTTCTGCAGTCACACACACAAGGGCTGCAGCCCTGTGGTCTTGGTGCAAACTTTTAGTAATACTGAACCATTTGAAACACTCCTGTAAGAATCATTTTAAAATTAAGTTATACATAAATGAGATACTTACCACAATCTTGCATCAGCTTTCCTGGTGTTTCATTCATCTGGCTAGTGTTTTCGATTTAAACTTTATATTCTTATGATAAGGGACACCACATATTTCTATCTGAATTTCTCACTCACGGCAGATGATTTGCAGCTCAGCCGAGACTAAAATCCAGAACAAAGCTGTATATATAACAGATTATTAATCTCGACAATGTCTTGCAGCGTGGCAACTGTATTTATCAAAATGCTTATGGGTTAAGGGCATGTGTAATAAAATCCAGCTCTCTTTTAAGCCACCTAATAGAAAAGACATTAAAGTCTAATGGAGATGGATGATCGCATCAGATAGATGACTGTGTAAGAGGATAAGAGTAAATGTTTATTGAGTTATTTATTTATTTATTTTTAGATATTTAAACCTTTATATCCAGATTACCCAAGTTGTAAATAAAGAGATGAAGATTGACATAATGGCTTAACATTTACTCTTAACATTCGAATTGACCTGATTGTTCTGCTATGTTGTTTCTATGGCAACAAATCAAAACTTTGTACTAAATACAAACTGCTCTCAAAGGCTCAAGCTCATAGGCTGAATAAAATAATGGACCAGGTCATTGATTCAGACCAAACTTACTGTATCCCCAAAAAATCCCTTATTGTGGATATTCTAGATGTCTCCATGTCCAAGTTGCTCATCAGGAAAAGGCATTTGATAGAGTTGAATGTCTTTACTTGTGGGGAACACTAGAAACTTTTGGATTTTGCCAGGATTTTATAAACAAGATCAGGGTATCTATAGAGATGTTGAGCACATATTTAAAGTTAATGGTGGCTTAGGCACTCACGGTTAATAGATATGTAAGGCAAGAATGTTATTTATCTGTTATACTGTATTCTCTGGCCATAGCAACCCTCCTGCGACAGATAAGGAAAAGTTTACATGGTTTTTATTTACCAAAGCAGGAGAATGTAATTCATCTATCAGCCTATTCTGTTGATGTAAAAGTTTTATTCAGCAGATGATGTGAAGTCTCTCCTTGTCTTATGCAAAAGTCAACTGAAGTAAAATTGAAGCACTGTTGCTTGGGAAATGGACAGAAACTAAGACTTCCTGAGGGTCTGACCTGGAAAGAGAAGATTTTATATATTTAGGTGTTTTTAAGGAATGAGTCAGCTGAACAGAAGGCAATTTTGTGCAGCATTGAAGGCTGTAGACTTTTATTTATGGACCCTGCAAAGATGAACACTAACAGGATGGCAAAATTTCATCAAAGCCTGTTCAGAGTCTTGAATTTCTTCATGCTGAAGAGGGCCAAAGACACTCATTCTCTTCCTTGCCTGCTGGAATAACCACTAAGCCATGGAGCATGGTTCGACATAAACAGTTGCTCTTTTCCAGCACTTAACGGGCCACTACGAAAGTCAGTGACAATTTTTTTGGGGCATCTAATGAACCTGGCCGAGGCAGACTTCAACTCAAATCCCACGAGCAGTGGCTAAGCTGTTAAAGTGGAAGGACAAAACTAAAAGCTGAGAAAAGGACACCTATGTTGGATCACTGCAGAAGAGCAGCTACTTAAAACACCAGAGACTCTTTCCACGGCATGTCCCTTTGGCCCAAACTGGAGGACTGCACAGAGCCTTTCTTGGAAGCCAGAAAATCTCACAAATCTCACAGATTTCACACATCTAAACACAAAGACGTTTTTGCTGAAAAATATTTTAACATTTAACAAAATTTCACACACACTTTTAAGTGCTTTCCTTATTTTCTTTTAACTTATTTTTCATTTTAGAGTTAATATGTACAGAAAATACTTTTTATATTTTGTGTTTTTTACTGTAAAATTGTTTTCTTTATCTAGCCAAGTACATCGGCTGCTATGTGGATGACACCCTCAAGAGGGCGCTCAGAGGCATCACCTTCTTCGACTACAAAAAGATGACTGTCTTCCGCTGTCAGGACAACTGTGCTGAGAGGTTTGAATTTACTTACACACACACACACACACACACACACACACACACACACACACACACACACACACACACACACACACACACACAGTACTGTAGCTTTTTTTTTATGCTTGCTCATGTTATAAGATCTGGCATATAGACGTGTTCTGTATATGATTCCTATTTATATATTAAACATGTTTCCAGACGTCATTTTGTGCGTGTAGCACAAGTGGGATAAAATGTATTGGGATGAATATTTGTGATGTTTTGTTCTTAGTGTGTTTCTACAGCTGATATGAAAACACACACTCACTTTGCACGCATGCGCACATGGCCGAATGACTGATTTCGCCTGATCACACCAGATATTGAGTTATAAGGGTCATGTGACTTGTCCAAGGAAACTGATTGGCGAGATGGATGAAGCAATTAGAGGATCTCAAGTAATTAATTAACACATACTTTATTTACACACACACGTTGTATGAGAAAGTATATACCTCTCTAACAAAGCCTCAGTCAGTTTAGCTAATTATTACAGTAGAACTGATCTACAGTAGTATGTTAAAGGGAAATATGTTATGATAGTGATGATAATATTATGAAAAAAAGCTGTGCTTCAGGCTTTTAAACATGAAACCATCTTATCAGGCTACAGAGATAAAGGGGTCAGAACAGAAGAAAGTTTTACACATTTTTTTTTTTACAGGTTGTATTTACTCTCTGTGGTAAAAAACAAACAGTACATGACATCAGTCGAAAGTAGACAAAGAAACAGTGAAACAGCAAAAACGTACCGAGGTGATAAATAACCCAACAGGTGAGCAGGCAGAACAAAGCGATGAGCTCGTTGGCCACCTAGTGGTCAGTGGCTACGACAACGTCAACATTTATTTGTCACATACACAGTGATACAAAGAACCGCATGTACTTTAAAATGCTGTCCTTGATATAGAAATAGCTAATAGTAGAGATTAAAAGTACAAAAGAAAAAGTAATAAAGGAAAAGGCACAAGTGGATACAAGATAAAGAAGAAATAAATATATCAATTATTAGACACTGAGATTCATCCAAATTCGCCACATATGTTGCTTATAAAGGTTTTACCTTGATGTGTATTATTTAATTTTTCCACATTGTTATGTAGGACCTTTCAGTTTCTTACTTTATATCTGTATCAACCTAAAAATTTCTGTATTGTGTTTTCATTGAAGCAAGTTCAATTTTATTTGTTTAGCACTTTTAACAAAAGACCGACACAAAGCAGCTTCACATAAATATATACATTTAGGATTTAAATTCAGTTTAATGATTGAATGATCACTGGTTAGTAAATGTAGGAAATCTTGCACTCTTTTGTACACAGTTGAAGGACATGATAGGAATTAAATGCTAACACACAGGCAGCACCATGTGTACTGTTCATCTACCCCGTTTGTAATTTCATAAACATGTGCTGTCATTTTACCAGAGCGCTTACTCTGAAAAAATATTTAGCGGTTTATCGCATCTAAACTACCCACATCTGTGAGCATGCCTGTGGTAAAAGACAGGAAAAGAACAAATAGCTGCCCTTAACTGACTTTCACACTGCCTGCACTTTTGAAATAAAGTAACTAAAATTAGTCTTGCATTTTAATCAGGTAGGATTCAATGATATTGTTGATATTAAGTGATTACTGATATTACCGGCTTATTCTTTAGTATTAAATATTTTATATAGAGGTTAGTTGTATAAGAGCGAATAATCAGTAGCGAATTGACAGTGTGTCATTTACTCTAGATCATTTGAATCACCAATAAGAATCAACTTTTTCAGCTTTGTTCATTTCTTTTGCACAGCATGTTTCATCCATCCACCTATCCATTTGCTGTAGCACTTATTTTAGGCTCATTAAGGCTCGTATGAAACCTGGAGTTTGGTTCTTCTTAAAAGAGTCGATTCATTTGCAAATGACACATTATTAACCTCAGGTGAACTGTTTACGTGGAATTCTTCCTTGCAGCTCGTGTCTGAACTTGTTCCCTCTTTTTTTAGGGGCTACTTGTATGCCGGCCTGGAGTTCGGAGCAGAGTGTTACTGTGGCCACAGGATCCAGGCGGAGAACATCTCAGACAACGAGTGTAATATGCAGTGTAAAGGGGAGAAGAGCAAGATGTGTGGAGGGGCAAACCGTCTGTCAATCTACAGGCTGGAACTAAGTCAGGAGTCTGCACGGAGATGTGAGAAATTACACACACACACACACACACACACACTCACACTCTCTCTCTGTATATATACTTGCACATGCATATATATAGTACATCTACACAGACTTGTCTATGACTTGACAGTGTATTGTCTTAAGAAAAGATATTTGTTGTATGTTGTGTAGCACTAATATTTTGTTAGGAACTGAAGTGTGTGCTGTGTATCACAGCTATTGTGTGTGTTTTGTTAAGTAGAGATATCATTGTGTTTTTTGTTTGTATTAGGGAGAGAGACAGTATTGTTGTGTGTGTTGTATAAAACGAATTTGTTGTAAGTGTTGCATTAGGAAGGGATATTGTGTGTGTTTGTTGTGTTACGTTGGAAACATTGTTTGCTTAAAAACCAAAAGCCCGTCCAATACAAAGAAAACAGGAAGCACAATTAGTAAAACTAAGCTAAGCAATAATGGAACAAAATGACACCATCACATGAACAGAAAATTACAAAGCAGACCATGTGCTTAATGCACAATTAGGGAAGATGTTCTTCTAAAAGGAACAGAAACCATAATGCACATTCATTAGGTAGCAAAACACAACGACTGCGTTCAAGCTACAGCTTCACCATCTGATAATGTTTAGTACCTCACGCTTTTATGTAGTAAAAATACATGTAAAAGACAGTAATTAAGTAGTTAAGTTTAACCATCTTAAAGAGGAGTGAGTTTCAGTTCAAGCTTGTGCCACCAGACTACAGGTAACAGATAATAAAACGGCACCATGTCCCACCGACAACGACAATAAAACCCTGCATGATATTGTGTAGGTCCACCTTGTGTCTGGCCAGTCAATGCATGGATTCCAATAAGATCTCAGAAGGTGTGCTGTGGTATCTGGCACAAAGATTTTAACAGCAGATACTGGAAAATATGAGGAGGAGCCTCAGTGGATCGGATTAGTTTGTCCTGCATATCCTACAGGATCTTGATCGGATTGATATCTGGAAAATTTGGAGTCAGTGCCTTGAACTCACCTTTATTGTTGGGTCTTCATCAGCGATCATTTGAAGTCTATGGAAATAAGAAATAAGTGTTGGCTCTGTGGTGAACTTGGAATTTGCCCTGACTCATTAGTTCACTTAACTACAAACTGGACATTACTTACCTATACATTGTTTACCGTCCAGTGTCACCGGTTTCCTTCTGAGTCTGGTTTCTCTTAAGCTTTCTTCATCATATAATCTCAGGGAGTCTTTCCTTTCCACCGTCACCTCCGACTTTGAGACAATGTGAATTGTTAAATGCGTTATACATAAATTGAATTGAAAATTTGAAATTGAACTGTTCACTGTTCTTCAAACTATTCCTTTGGACAAGGGATTGTTGTTATGAAGCAATGCTGTTGTGTAAGAACTAATACAATACCCATCTCTTCTTAGTTCCTGTCAATTACTGAGTAAATATATTCGGCATTAAACAGATGGTATATGTGTGTTTGTGTGTAGTGCAAAAAACTGTTTCCTCTGAAAGTTGTTGGCCTCATTTTAGAGTGATTCATGTTAACAGGAATACAGTATAGACCAAAAGTTTGGACAGACCTTCTCATTCAAAGAGTTTTCTTTATTTTCATGACTATTAAAATTGCAGATTCACACTGAAGGCATCAAAACTATGAATTAACACATGTGGAATTATATACATAACAAAAAAGTGTGAAACAACTGAAAATATGTCATATTCTAGGTTCTTCAAAGTAGCCACCTTTTGCTTTGATTACTGCTTTGCACACTTTTGGCATTCTCTTGATGAGCTTCAAGAGGTAGTCACCTGAAATGGTCTTCCAACAGTCTTGAAGGAGTTCCCAGAGATGCTTAGCACTTGTTGGCCCATTTGCCTTCACTCTGTGGTCCAGCTCACCCCAAACCATCTCGATTGGGTTCAGGTCCAGTGACTGTGGAGGCCAGGTCATCTGGCGCAGCACCCCTTCACTCTCCTTCATGGTCAAATAGCCCTTAAACAGCCTGGAGGTGTGTTTGGGGTCATTGTCCTGTTGAAATGGTGCTGTGTCCAAACTTTTGGAAGGTGTGTCCAAACTTTTGGTCTGTACTGTACATAAATACTGTATATATTTGCTTTTTTCAATGTTTTCTGTTATTCACACTCTGACATTCGAGCTGAGCTTTACAAGCATCAATCATTATATTCTCATTGTCATTTTTTGTGAGATTTTGCGTCCTTGAATGAGGTTCCACTCTACATGTGATAAATAACTATGAATACATTTTTAAAAAGCACTTTGTGTTATTTACTAATGAAAGATTGCTGTGGCATAAAAGGATCAATGTAGGTGTACTATAGCTTTGTTGCTTGTGTGTTTTATTTGTTACTCAGATTTATTTTATTATTGTTAAAAAGCTCCCAGTCGACTGATTGTATGTATGTATGTATGTATGTATGTATGTATATATATGTATATATATATATATTATAGTTTGTAACATGTAATATATGTTTGTTTTGTAATTGTGATTGTGTTTCAGATGGGAGTGCCATCTTTAAAGGCTGTTTCAGGAGACCAGACAATGTCACACTTGCACTTCCTGCTGCTGCTGTTATTCACAACATGTCTGTGGACAAGTGTGTGGACATGTGCACAGAGAAGGTGTGTTTGTGTGTGTGTGTGTGTGTTCTTACACCAGACAATTTGCTTGGTTGCATGTACAGTAGAAAAATGTTACAGTTTCACAAAAGAGAGCTTCTAAAGTTAAGATGGCTTGTGAAAATTCTGTTGTTACAGAACACAGTTCCTCGAAGCTTACCTTAACTTACCACAGTACCTTAAAGATTCTTATTATTTTACCTTAACTGCTTTTTATAATACATTAATTGTTTATTACCTTAATACATTTATTTTAGGCTTAAAATTAAAGATACTGTTTGATTAGCTCTGCACCCATCTACAAGCGAAGGGATAACTTTTTTTGTGGTACCAGCCAAATTCTCCCATATCCTCCACCAAGATAAATGATATCATGTTTTCTTTTCTAATATCAATACTCCTAACTGTGAGCTGATGGCCATATTAATCCAAATATCAAAATACAAATTTTGTAAAATTATCCATCTAGTGTAAAATGTGAATCGGTAGCACTTTTTTGAGTTCCTCTAACAGCTCTTTTTAGGTCATAAAAACTTCCTCTTAAAAAAAGAACATGGGGATATTACATAATCTTCAGTAACCACTTTCTCTTGATCAGGTTTTTTCACTATCAAGGTAAAAGGATGTGTATATGAGAGCATTTTACATGAGGAGCTTAAATCTGAAAGTTAAATACAAAGTAAATTCCACAGTTTTGAAATGACTTAGTCATGTGGAAAAGAAACATTTTTATAATTTTATAATTTTTATAAACATAATTTTATGGTCCTCATAATTTCTATAGACAAATATAAAATTTCAGGTCACAAAAAAAAAACACAACAATATTTAAACATACAATTCTATTCTTCCCAGAAGTGAGCATCACAATGTAACATGAATGAATGAAATTGGTTTATAGAAGCATTTATCATCATCACATATACATTAAAGGTCAGTGGAATTCTTTTCTTCACATATCTCAACCAAGGGGGTTGGGCTCAGAGCACACGGTCAATCATAATACAGCACCCATGGAGTTAAAGTCCTCATTTAATTGCCCAACAGCAGCAGCTTAGCAGTTCTAGGCTTTGAACCCAGACCTTCCAAGCACACAACCCACAGTCCTAACATAGCACTTGAGCCATCACTGCCTGTGACCTACAGGCCTACAGTATGTAAGAACATTAAATGTTTATGTTTATAATAATACCATCAAAAAGTATGGCCTTTATGGAAGGGTGGCAGGAAAAAAGCCCTTTCTCTCCAAAAATGGTGATTTGTACAATGGCACAGAAACAATATCCTTTGGACTGATGAGACCCAGCAAATACCTTACACCAGCTGCTGGTGGAGAGAGATGTGATGATATGGGCTTGATTTGCAGCAACATGACCTGGAAAGTTATTAGCCATTGAGTCAGCTCTACTTTATAGCAGAAAATCTTTCAGACAAATATGAGGCCATCTGTCCATCAGTGTAAACTGGGCTAAAGTTGTGTCACTCAACAGGACAACATTTTCAATCAACACCAGCAAATCAACACTCAGATACAGTAGCTAAAGAAGAAATCAAGGTGTTAGCATGAACGAGTCCAGATACCATCTGTATTGACATGAAAACTTAACAGAGCTGTGAATCAATGAACCTTTACACACATCAATGAACTAAAGTGATGTTGTAAAGGAGAGATGGCCAATATTTCTCCAGAACAGTGCAAGAATCTGATAAATTACTACAGAAAACTTCAAGTTTTTTGTTGCTGAATGTATCTGAACTGCTTTATTTCTTCAGCCAGTTACGTCTAGAGTGTCCAGCCTCAATGACTATTATCCCGTTGCACTGACACCCATAATGGTGAAGTGCTTCGAGAGGCTTGTCTTGAGGCACATCAAGACCCAACTACCACCTTTACTGGACCCCCTACAGTTTGCGTATTGTCCAAACTACTTCATACCAAGGCTGAGGAAAGCACATCTCCCTCCCCCCATCCTGACCACGTTTTACAGAGGGACTATCGAGAGTACCCTGTGCAGCTGCATCACTGTCTGGTTTGGGAACTGCACCATCTCGGATTGCAAGACCCTACAGAGGATAGTGAAGAAAGCTGAAATGATTTTTGGAATCTCTCTTTCCTCTATCACAGACATTTACACCGCACACTGCAACAAACACTCTTCACCCTCCTGCTGTCTGGAAAAAGGTAGCAAAGCATTTGGGCCCTCATAACCAGACTGTGTAACAGTTTCTTTCCACAAGTCATCAGACTCCTCAATAACTGAACTGAACTGTGCAAAGCACACACACACACACACACACACACACACACACACACACACACACACACACACACACACACTCTCACACACACACACACACACACACACACACACACACACACACACACACACACACACACACACACACACACAACTATGTTGACTGCACTGATAGCCACCAAATCAAAAACATACTCATTCAATATACCACCCAGGTCAAAACATGCTGTTTTTGTTATCTTGCAAATTCAGTAAATTGTTTTGCACACCAAATTTCAACACAAATTGATCAAACTGCTGCTATTACATAAGTTTAGATATATTAAATAGAAGCCTCTTGTTCAGATCCCTATATTTTTACACAATGTACTGTATAATATACAGTATGCACACTGGTCAGTGCTGTTGTTTTGTATTGTCTTGAATTATTTTGTATTGTTGCAATTGTTGATGTCTTTTTGCACTGTAGCTCTGTGTTTTATGTAGCACCATAGTCCTTTAGAAAAGTTGTCCCAGTTTACTATGTACTGTGTCAGCTATACTGTATATGGTTGAAATGACATTTAAAAATCTTCTTGACCGTTTATTTTATTTGTGATCACCTGAGGTCATTTTCTTTGTTTCTAGAAGTTGGTGAGGACATTAGAGTGTTATTTAGGCCCTGATAAAAGCCTGTAAGTGTTAATGGAGATCTTCACAAAGTGTGTGTATGTGTGTGTAGGAGTTTTCTCTGGCTGCTTTGGCTGGGATTAAATGCCACTGTGGTTTCCCCACCACCCTCTTCAACCTGCACGAGCCTGAGGAAGAGGACCTGTGCCTTAATCGCTGTGTAGCCAAGGACTTTGAGAGCTGTGGAAATGACGAATACTTTGTAGTTTACCAAACCCAAGTGCAAGGTAATGGCAATGTTCAAAGACAAGAAAGCATTTAATTTACCATATAACACACTTCCTTTTTCTGAGTTATGGCTGGTTCATGTCATTGTTCACTCGTGATTCAAAAAAGTCTGTGTCAGAAGTCCTTGTTTATTGTTTATATTGTTATGTGTCCTTGTGACATGTTGGTGTAACATGACGTGGTATTCTTCAGAAGCTCTATCTTAACTCTCTAATTATGTGTCTCTTATTTCAAAGTCAGAGGTGTAGTTTGAGCATGGTGCACAAACATGTAGAGCAAAATAAATTCTGCGTATAAGTATATAGACTGTATGTTTATGAGGGCTGATTGGCTTCAGCTCCCCATGGTGACTCAGTGTTATTAAGACATGTGAAGACGTGAATTTTGAGGACGTTTATTTCACTCTTCAGCATCTTTTACTTCCTTGTTCACATATAATGATGTTATAGTGAAACACATGATTTTCACCACAAACTAAATTCTCTTAAAATGTGAACAATTACAACAGAGCTCTCTGTAACAAGACATTGTTTAAGGTCATTTTTATGGTACATACCTCAGCAAGAATTATTGGAATCAAGTGTTCTATAATTCAGGCATTTCTTAATCATATATTTGGTATTTATTGGTGTTGTCAATCACACCGATTTAATAAAGATAATAATGAAGCAACCTCAAAATGTACAAAGAACCTTGATTAAAGCTCAAAGACACAATACCAGCAGGGACTAATTAACTAGCAGTATCTGAAAATTATTATTATTATTATTATTATTAATACCTTTTGCATGGCATCATAAAAATAAAACTATTAGAAGCAACCTTCAAAAGCAACAGTGACTGAGAAATCACCTGTCACTTTTATTACATTCTTTCATCACTGCACAACTGGCAAAATAAAAAAAAAAGTTTCTTTTTCCTCCCTAGACAATCGATGCATGGACCGGCGCTTCCTGCCCACGCGTTCGAAAAGGCTAACTGCTTTAGCAAGCTTCCCTGGAGCCGGGAATACTTGGGCCCGACACCTAATCGAGTTGGCTACGGGATACTATACAGGGAGTTATTACTTTGATGGTTCACTATACAACAAGGGTGAGTGTGGGTCTCAGTGTTAGTGTACAGTATTGCAGTTAACTCCAATTCACTAATATAAGAAATTATATTAAGGTTCAAGATTTAATTCCTTAAGGCAATAGAAATAAACACTCAGAAATATAATCTGAACATTAAATTGTCTGAATGTGCAGGTTTTAAAGGCGAGAGGGACCACTGGCGCAGTGGCAGGACAGTTTGCATAAAGACACACGAGAGCGGAAGGAAAGAAATCGACGCCTTCGACTCCAGCATTCTGATGATCCGCAACCCCTACAAGGCCCTCATGGCTGAATTCAACCGCAAGTATGGCGGCCATATCGGATTCGCTTCTCAGGCTCACTGGAAAGGAAAAGGTCAGATTAAGTTAAGATTTTACAATTTTTATAATTTTTTCTTCTTTACACATTACATCATTCTAATTATATTATAATGTCCATTTTTAATTCTTCTCTTTTATTTATTTTAATATATTTAATGTACATATATGCATACTTTGCACTTTCTTGCACATTGTACACAGTTGCTTTTGTATATCTGTTTACAACGGCATCTTGTACCATCTTTTTACATTTATATCTGTTAACACCAATATCTTCATTTGTCTATTTAAGCTTACTTTTGTATCATCTGTTAAATAAGAGACTCTTAATTTCACTGTGCAGCTGTAGAATGACAAAGTAATCTAATCTATTCATCAGGTAGAGCTCAGCATTTTTAGTTGCATAATGGCTCTATGTCTTTAGCAGTACCGCTTATAGTAGTCTTGTAATCCACAGCAATTTTTCTGGAAATAACCTTGACACCACCAGACTTCTTTCCCAGCAGATGTGTCACTTGTGTTGATTTACTAACATAATTAACTGTATGTTAAGTAAAATCTTTTTTTAAACAGTTTAAGCTGCTTTGCCAACAATCTCTGCAATCTGTGTGCCGTCACTTTACCTCAAAATATAATCATTAAAACATTTCACTTCCATAACACTCACTCAAACCTGTTAGCTGAACATGTCAACCTCAAGAAAACATAGTCCTGTTATACGAATGGTATATATATATATATATATATATATATATATATATATATATATATATATATATATATATATATATATATATTATTATTATTATTATTATTATTATTTATTTATTTGTGCTGCACGATTAATCATATCGCAATCGCGATATCAAGCCTTTGCGATTATATGACACAAAATGCTGTGATTTTATGAAATAAATAAATAATAAATACATGCATGTGTGGACATGACAACCCATTCTCTCTGCAAGCTGTTTGCCTATTTCATACACTACACTGCTATCCGCTAAAAAAAAAAAAAAAAGACCAGTGAGTTTCAGTTTAGGCAGTGGCACGTGTGGCGCAAGACGAGACGAGACGATGACAAGACTGCACCACTGTCCAAAAACGCTGACTAAGACTAAATTAACATGCATTATTGTTGACGAAAAAGGAGAGACGGAAATGTTTTATTTTGTAATAAAAACTAAGATAAAATCTCTCTTAATTTACGTCTACAATTGTCTCTGCTTTTTCATCAGCTGTTACGCCTTTAAAATATTCAGAACGAGTTCGCAGCTTCGCGCTGTTGCTCGTTACAGGTCTCAACTGCTGAACAATTGTATTGCTTCCGCTAAAGAAAATAGTGCGCTCTGTCTCTATTTTTCTTGGCAACAGTGTGTTATAGTTAGCAGCGGTCTGTTATCAAGAAATAAAATTGTTTATGCGTTGAAAAAATTCGTCCACACGCCGCTCAAAAAAAAAAAATCCTGGGCGCAAGTCCAGTGTCTAGGCGGCTTTTTGTGTTAAATGATATTTCCTGTTGCTGCGCAGGCGCTTTTATCGTACATGACAGCTTATGTCCCAATGACCGGTCTTTGCATTACGATTAAAAGCAGTATCAATAAAGTAAAAAATGTGCTGTGCAGTCAAGTTCGAGTGTATGCACTGCTTAAACGAGTGTTCTCCACTTCTCACTGATACTTTTGTGATTCGCGGAGTTTTGACAAGTTTTATAGCCTTGATATTTTTTCTTATTCAAAAGTGGTGACAGAAAAAACTGAAAAAAAAAACCCAATCTGAAACCTCTTCCCCTGTCACAATCACATTATAATCAAAATTAATAATTAGGCTTAAAATCAAATGTATATGTAAGGGAATCAAGTTTAACAATTACATGTAATATATCATCTATAATGGTGTGTGCAATACCATGTATAACTTGCATTAAGTTGGTAATTTACTTTATACACACACACACACACACACACACACACACACACACACACACACACACACTATACATACACACATACTGTACACCTACAGTTTTGAACTTAGGCTTTTCATTAATCAGCATTAATGTGTTATTTTATATTTTAATTTGAAAACATTTTGCATTTGTTTGTTGTTGTTGATAGTTTGAGTTTAGAAATACAAATTTCAGCATTATCAGTAATCTGTGTGCATTTTCCTTGAGAACCAAGCAAGTTGACTCATGATTCCATTTGTTTATTATATCACTCTGAGGTCTCTCATTGACCTCAATAATCGCAATATGACATTTTCCCTAAATCGTGCAGCCCTAATATATATATATATATATTTATTTACTTTAGGCTTAAAGGCTTATATGAGCTGTAGGATTAGTATTGCTGTTCTGCCACATTTTCTGTTGTGCACTTTTTAATGTTGGTTATCAGTAATATGTACGGTATCCGGTTAGTGGCTGCTGTATTATTTGAAATGAATATAACACTTAGAATAAAGTGAGCCTTTTTTTTCTGAGAGCTATTCACATCTGTCACAGTATAATCATGTAAAGTGCTAAAGCATCAGCCAGCATTATTGCTAAAACATCACGCCAGCTGCGTGCTACTATATGAGGCAAGAAGAGTGCAAGTTTGTAAAACACAGTTGTTTATTTGTTTTTACTGCATCATTTATTCATTCATTCAGCTTCAGTCACCGTTTTTTGCTTGCCAGTTCATCACAGGATATTCAAAAAAATCCTTCACACACTCATTACAATGCAGGCTAGGGCTGTACACAATGCGTTTATCTGTACCAAAGGTGGAGATCAAAATTAGAGAAATATTCACAAATCACATTTCTTTCTGATGTATTAAAATCTGAAGGGATGTTAAAAACCACTCTTCTGCTAGCATGGATTCTAATAATCAAAGCACTTATTACATTAAAGAACATTAGAGAACAGTAGCACCAGTGTAGCACAAAAAATATAATTTTTACAGTTGCACTGAACTATTAGTTCCTCATGAGCTCTTTTTTTTTTACTTAATTCCACACAACTACAAACTGTTGTAGAAAGGACATTATTTACATTTACATTATTTACTGTCCAGTGTCACCCAAATGAGGATGGGAGTCTGGTTCCTCATCTAATGGAGTTTTTCCTTGTCACAATTACTTCTGGCTTGCTCATTAGGGATAGAGGTTAGAGATATACTGTATAGTAACTTAATTTTGAACTATAACTTTTTTAACTTCTTTCAGCCTTTTTCACACTAAAGTAACTCACTTTGTTACCAGGGAAATGTCTACAGTGTCACACATGGACCCTAGAACTCAGTGCAAAAATCCACAAGTTATCAAGTGAAAATTATTTTGAATATAATCATATGTGGGTTTACGCTATTCTACTCTACTCTAGTTGTAGATGAATTCTTTTTGTTGTCTGTGTATTTGTTTCTGTTTTTGTAGTAGACATTTTAGTTCTTTTCTCTACCCCATTATCAATTTCTCCTTTTTTTCCTCTCCTTTCTCATTGTGTTTAGAATGGCCTGAGTTTGTAAAGAACTACGCACCATGGTGGGCATCACACACCCTCGACTGGCTCCAGTACGGTAAAAATGTGCACCTGGTGCACTTTGAGGAGCTGAAGCAGGACCTATTCAGTCAGCTAAAGCGCATGGTTGTCTTCCTTGGCCTTAAGGTTTCAGAGGATCGGCTTCTGTGCGTCGTGGCACAAAAAGACGGCAACTTCAAACGTTCAGGCCTACGAAAGCTGGAGTATGACCCATACACGCCAGAGATGCGGCAAAAGATTGACGATCTCGTACGCAGTGTGGACCTTGCACTCAAACTAAGGAACCTTTCAGGGGTTCCAGATGATTATAGACCCAGATGATACAAGCTCACACTCTTTCCTCATCTGGTTGTTTTTGTTTATGTAGATTCTTTCTTTCTTCCTGAGCGAAAAAAAAACTGGTTTCCTTAGTTTTTTGTTATGCAACCAAAAAAGACCTTTAGGGAGGAACCTTAAGAACACTAAGCCAGCACTTTGATTTAGCAGATACTGAAGGAAGAAAGGTTCCTGAAGGTCACGTGACATGGAAGGCGAGACAATCTGATGACGCTAGGCAACTTACTATGAGGGCTGTAGTGGGTTAAGCACTAGTTTTTTAACGTGTTGTCTCCGCACTGTGTGTGTGTTATTTTACTTTGAAGTCACAAAGACATGCTGTATTGATCACTTTATGCTACTAGGTCATGTAACGAAGTGTGGAGCTGATATTTGGGCATTGGAGTTTTGTCTTTGTTCGATTTTATAAACAATATAAAAAGAAATAATTAATCAAAGAGAAAAAAAAGACACATAATGAGCAGGAATATTGGACATTTTAAGGTTTGCCAGAGTTTGCCTTTTAAGGATTGTAGGAGTAAAGCAAACAAACCTACATAAAAGTTAAACATCAGTTTATTGTTTCCATAACGTTCATTCTCTAAGAATCGGCTAAGAATTTTATTTTTAACTTGAATACTTTCTCTGAATTTAGTGGAAGGATGTGATGAGATATCTGCTTCAGCACCAGTGGCAATGCTGCCAGTAAAATGATCATATCTCACTTTAGGTTCCTTTAGTTACAGAGGTCTATAATTCAATTATTTCTCATTCGAGACATTTAGCTTCACTTATCAGCTCATTCGTTTATGTCCACAAAACATTTTCTAGCATTTTGGAGCCTACCATACCACATTTCTGTATTTTAACAGTGTTTTTTTGTGTTTTGTGTTTTAAAAAATGCGATGAACTAAAGGTGTAGAAAAAGAATCTTGTATACAGACATAGCAGAAGGTTTAAAACAAATGCTGCTGACTTCCTATGAACTCGACTTCCTTTCTGCTTTCTATTTCTGGTCATCTCTTTCTGACTCTCCCTCAGTAATAACACTTTGCAAGACTTCACACTTAACAATATTGTTAAGTGTGAAGTTTTTTTTTACTTTGGAAAGAACAGACTTTACAAAAGCAAAGAAAACAGCCTGAGATGCTGTGCAAAAGCTGTCTTCTTCAGACTACAGAGAAACTACGGACTTGGATATTCAAAAAGTGATTCATTAACAGCTGCATGACTCCTAAGATTAATCACCAATTTTTTTTTTCCTGCCTCATTTCGCTGATTTGTGTTTCCATTATCACACTAACAACCCATTCATTATCTTACTGTTACAATGACACTGTGTGCCTTTGACATTATAGGCCTCATTTAACAAAGTGAATACGTACTAATGTAATAAGACTCACAAATGTGAACCGTTTTTGATTGATTTCAATTCATAGTCATCGCTAATGTGATACTTTGCATTTATATTTCAAACGTATTGACAAGTTTGAATCATATTTCTTTTAAAGTTACACAGATGTAATGAACATTTTGTGCAACTTATTTCCTATTTCATATCCAAATCTTTATTTTGTATTAATGACTTGAAAGAAAGGAATCCAAAACAAATGTAGAAAATTAAATTAAGACTTTTAAATAAGACCAAAGTGATGGTGCCTTATTAAAGGAGGAAGATTTTGTGTGTTTCTGTGGTAGCAGCAGTGGCTGAGCTGCATTAGTGTAATATTTAGGAGGCACCTTTTCACAATGTAGTTGTCATTTGAACTTTTAGAGTTTTGTCAGTAGCTTTAAATGTAAATCAGATGAACTGAGAATGCACATGGTACTTTATCAACATTTATATACATGCAACTGTGTGTAACAAAAAGTGTTGAAGCTTTTAAAACTGGTAACATTTACACACTGTTCCATACTAACTTTACTAAACAAATTGATTAATCAGTCCTATTGTTGCCTCTGTTGCAGTGAGTTTAACAAGTGGTTTAATTCCCGGAGCTTTAAAGTTTTATATGGTTAAGAATTTGCCACCTTTTGCTGAATTTCTGCTACACAATCTGTTGTAGTTACTGCTCAGACACAATGGAGCTTGTTCAGTTTAGTACTCGAACCTTGTAGCACTTTCACACACAGATAAAAATTCAGTTCAAATTCCTAAATTCTGTGTGTGTTTGTTGAAAGTCTCTGAGTTTTGATCTTTTCTTATTATTTTTATCACCAATCCTTTTAGGCCAGTTCATTGTTCCAGATGTACTAATTCTGCAGACATTTTAGCCCTTTAGCTTGATTACGTGTGTGTGGAACCTGAATACCCGAAAACAATTTAAACTTTGACATACAATGTTAAACACAATACAATTAATTGTGGGTTTTTTTTCCGTTAAAGGTGAAAAATTCGGAACTCCTAAGAGGCTTTTTTCTCTCGTTTTCTCATTATCAAGACTTGATATTCTCAGCATCTCAGCCTGTTTCTTAAGTGTGAGACACTTATGTGGAGGTTGTCATACAGCATCAGACATAGAGCTGTTTGAGTTTAGTTGCAGATCATAGCATACTTTGCTGCCTCAAGAATGTGTTCTTATGCCAAGATCAAGAGGAAAAAAAAAATATATATATATATATAATACATGGCCTCTTAGGATGTCCATAAAAAACATGCTGGTTTTTTGTTGTTTGTTTTTCTTTTGAAAATTCATGTGAACTCTTGTGCATTGCAAATATCTCTTTTTGTTTCTTGCATTCACATTAGCTAGCCACAGTCATGCAAGAAAGAGAAACTAAATATTGCTAAAAAATCTCCTTTACATTGTTTCTGGCACCCATACTTTGTAAGGCATTATTTATGTGTGTAAGCTGAGGTCAAAAGAGTCCTCTTAAGAGAGTTTTCACTCCTATTTTTTCCGACAGATCCTCAGAATCCCAGTCGAGTCGAATGTAGTTTCAATCGAAAATCGAATGAATGTAAATTACTGCAAACAAATTATGATGACTACAAGTGTGATTTTTTTTCTTTCTTTCACTGTACACTGTCACTGTGGACAGACCTGGCTTCCCTTTCCTTTAAAAGAGTAAAAAAAAAAAAATGTACTACTATTTTTGTACTTGCCTGATTGAAACTGTACAGGTCCTTGATAATAAACAGCTCTAAATGCGATCATGCTCTTTACTGGCATGACTATAGGCTAAAATACAGTGTTTATTATATGATATAAAAGTGCATACAGTATATGGAATATGTATTACAATAAACACACGACAAAGCCATGAAGAAAAATAAAACCTACATTTCTGAATGTTTGGCAGTTTTATCATACATACTTTTTACATACTGTAGCTGCATTAGTGTAATGAAGCCCCAAGAATAATAATAAGTTGTTTTTACAATATATTTATTGAATCACAGGCATGTTATACATCTATACACCAACTTTAGGTACAAAAAGAATTATTGAATGACTGACACGAGAGAGTCTGATTTTTGCAATATTTTCTTTTTGTCAATTGAGATGATTTCATCAGAGCTTTTTTGCAGAAACCAGTTCCACCTAAGTAAAGAATTGAACTGTGCAGTGCATGTTATTATTAGAAAATACAAAGATGATTAATTTCCTATAACAGGATATCCTGATAAGATTTATTACTCCTGTAAGAAGAAAAAGAATAATAATATTAGAACATATTATTGCATCAAAGGCATGTCACACATCCAAATTTTAGGCACACAAGCCAATCAGGAGAAGGGGAGAGTCTGTGATTTTTTTTTGTTTGTTTGTTTGTTTTTTGTTTGTTCATTTGTTTGTTTATTTGGATAAAGGATTCATGACTGATGGTATTAGCTTTTTCCCCTGACTGACTAAATTTATTCTCTTTATAGAATTAGTATCGTTATCCAGTCGTTTTAGCACCAAAATTGAAGCTGTAAAGTATTACATCGTGTTACATTGTGTGTTACATCAAAGTCTGAGGTTTCTGCTCCGTTTCATGCAGAAATCTGGCATATGCTTAATCACAGCAAAATAATACCACAGTGAAACAGGCTTAATGTTTTAATGTAGAATTAAAAGGTATGAAATAAACATACAAATTATTCATTTTAACATGATTTAAAAAACAGCACTGAATTAAACATTAGTAAAAAAAAAAAAAAAGACAATAAATTAACAGAAAATATAAAATCTATACATTATAATAACATAAGGCCTCAAGACTACCACCATTGTCCCCATTCCAAAGAAGTCTACAGTGTCCTGCCTCAATGACTATTGTCCCATTGCACTCACACCCATAGTTATGAAGTGCTTCGAGAAGCTCGTCATGAGGCACATCAAGACCCAGCTACCACCCTCACTGGACCCCCTACAGTTCGCATATCATCCAAACCGCTCCACAGACGATGCCATTGCCACAGCCCTCCATTTAGCCCTCACCCATCTGGACAATAGAGACACTTATGTACGAATGCTGTTCATAGACTTTAGTTCAGCATTCAACACAATCATCCCTCAACACCTGATTGGGAAGCTGAGCATGCTGGGACTAGACGCCTCCCTCTGCAACTGGATCCTGGACTTTCTGACTGGGAGACGTCAGTCAGTCAGGATCGGGAACAGCATCTCCAACACTACCGCACTGAACACTGGAGCTCCTCAAGGCTGCGTGCTCAGTCCACTGCTGTTCACTTTGCTGACTTACGACTGTGCAGCAATGCAGAGATCAAACCATATCATCAAGTTCGCCAATGACACGACAGTGGTGAGTCTCATCAGCAAGAATGACAAGTCAGCATACAGAGAGGAGGTGCAACAGCTAACTATCTGGTGTAGAACCAACAACCTGTCTCTGAATGTTGATAAAACTAAAGAGATGGCTGTTGACTTCAGAAGAGCACAGAGCGACCACGCTCCGCTGAACATCGACGGATCAACGGTAGAGATCGTCAAGAGCACCAAATTTCTTGGTGTTCATCTAGCGGAGAACCTCACCTGGTCACTCAACGCCAGCTTCATCACCAAGAAAGCCCAGCAGCGTCTCAACTTCCTACGAAGGCTGAGAAAGGCACATCTCCCTCCCCCCATCCTGACCATGTTCTACAGAGAGACCATTGAGAGCATTCTGAGCAGCTGCATCACTGCCTGGTTTGGGAATTGCACCATCTCAGATCGCAAGACCCTGCAGCAGATAATGAGGACAGCTGAGAAGATCATTGCAGTCTCTCTTCCCTCTATCATGGATATTTACATCACACTCTGCATCCGCAAAGCTAACAGCATTGTGGATGACCCCACACACCCCCCACACACACTCTTCACCCTACTGCCATCTGGAAAAAGGTACCGAAGCATTCGGGCCTTCACAACCAGAATGTGTAACAGTTTCTTCCCACAAGCCATCAGACTCCTTAATAACTGAACTGAACGGTACTGAGCACAACATACACACACATCATCTGTATGGACTGCACAGAACTACACCACATACACACACTGCTTACATTCATCAAACTGTTTACATGCTTAATGTTTACAAACTGTTTACATGCTGTTTTGCACACTTTACTTTTTTTGGTCTTTGCACACACTGTTTAACATTTCAGTCATTTTGCTCCTATGGTACAATATTTCAGTTGTTGCTGTTTTTTGCACAATCTTATACACTATCTCAGGGACCTGCTGCTAAGAAACTGCGTTCATTCTAGTATCAATACTGTCTGAACATACAGTATTGGTACAGTATTGTACTGTCTTTTTTGTATTTTGTGTATTGTCTTGTAACCTTTTGTCTGCACTGTCTTGTCCTGCACTGTCTTTGTCTTGTTTGTAATGTCCTCCTCTGTCTTGTCCTGCATTGTTTGCACCAGGTTGCACAGTTGCACTTTATGTGGCTAGAACTTACTTACTACTGTAAGTCCTAGCCCTGTCTTTGTTTTATGTAGCACCTTGATCCTGGAGAAATGTTGTCTCATTTCACTATGTGCTGCAACAGCTATATATGGTTGAAATGACAATAAAAGCTTCTTGACTTGACATGAGGTTCAGAAAGAAGATGACATAAAAAGTGACTAAAAATCTGAGATAAAGAAGGTGAAAATAAATACACTGAAATCATTTCATGAACTTTTCTGCAGAAACCAATTACAACTGAATAAGGAATCAAATTCTTCGTGTCATGTTATAAGAAAATAATCTAAAGAGATTTATTGCTTGTGTAGATGAACAATTTGCTGACAATCAAATGTTTTTTTTTCCATTTACAGAACTGTGAAATTTGTTACCATAACCTTCTCTTTTTTCTATTTTTAAAATTCATTTCTTAAAAAAAATAAAAATTACATAATTTCATATCATGAAGTAAATGTAATACTTCTGTCTAAATGTTTTTCTTCAATATACAGTACACTATTATAAGCAAAGACTATTGTGCACTGAGATGATTAGTCGCCTATTAGCACAGATTATTGAAATATGAAATATTTGCATTTCTCTAGTTCGCTGTTTTTGCTAATGTAGGATTCGCTTTAAACAGTAGTCAAAAGTTTGCTGTCTCCTGGGTAAGTAAGAGACATCCCTCGGTCTGTACTCCGGGTTTCTTCCACAAATGTGCTCTCAATCTTGGAGAGAATTGCATAACATTTTCTTTTAAAGTCCTTTCCCCTGAAAGCAAAAAGCAAAGGGTTCATAAAGCTGTTGGCGCTGGCAAGAGTGGTTCCAAATGTAGCGCCCTCTACTCTTAAACTTTAATTGGATGGAGGACCGGGTTCTCACTTTGTCTCTCGGTGGGATATCACTTTCCTTCCTCTGCACTTTTGTCTACTTATGAGCTTAGTTAGACGGTGTGCACACTAACTGCAGTTATCACAAAGACTAAACAATTCACAAGATAAGTACACTTAATGACATTTATTTATGTACTAATTGAAATTAAGTAATTGTTTTAAGTAAATTTAAGTAATTGTTTTATTTAATAAGTGGAAAATGGCCAATCACAAATAACTAAACAAGCTTGCTAGGCAAAGACACTTTTGAGCCAGTGCATTTCTAACAACCTTGTAGAACACAGAAATTATACTTAATACAAACCCTAACTGGTCTACACTCTCCCCCTTCTTAATGACTCATGTCCCCATGGGACTAACTCATTACAATTCAATTTTGGCTCATGACTCATGGTTTTGCAATTAAACTGGAACATGGAGAACACTGGGCCATTGGGTGGCACCACCATGTTTTGCAAACCTGTTTCACTCTTTGGGAATTTTCAACTTGTACTATCATACCCCTATATACAAGAGTTAAGGGCCTGTCTGAGGATTTACCCAGTTTATCATAACTCAGTTTTTTCACGAAGTTCAACTCTATCAGCTTCTGCTACTAGTGGGACATTTATGCATTGACCCTCTCCCCCTTCTAATTCCTGATCCTCTATTCGCTCAGGAATTGGCAGATAGCTGTTTTCAGCCTCACATTCAGGGGTTTCTCTCAGTCACTTCCCTGACTGATGCTTTGGCTCCACTGGCTCTTCCAGGCAGGATCTAACGTACCTAGCATGGACAGAAGGGTCTGGTTAAAACACTCCGTCTGGTGGTCTCCTTGAGGGTGGTAAGGCGATGTTCTAGACTTACGAATTCCCAGGATTCCAAGAAGTTCTTTGATAAGCCTACATTCAAAGTCCCACCCCTGGTCTGAGTGAATGTGGGCTGGCAAGCCATAGTGTACAAAAAACTTTTCCACAAGAATCTTGGCTACTGATCTTTTGCAGGAAAAGCCTGAGCGTAGCGGGTAAAGTGATCAGTTATGACCAGTATGTTGGCAATTCCCTTAGAGTCAGGCTCAATATACAGGAAATCAATACAAATCAGATCCAATGGGCCACTGCTGGTTATATTATTCAAGTAAGCTGAACATTGTGGTAAACTCTTCCTAGCAATGCATCGTCCACATTCCTTCACATACTGTTCCACATCTTTGTTCATGTGTGGCCAGTAAAAGCAATCTTTACAAAGCTCTGTTGTCTTTTCTATTCCCAGGTGACCTGACTCATCATGAAGAGAATGTAACACCTGCATCTTATATTTTTCTGGCAGAACTAGCTGCTGTCTCTCCTTTACGTTGGAAATTTTGGTAATTCTGACTTGGCACCTTGTTGGCGTAAGAGTCTCCAGATGATTAGAACTCTTTGTTGCAGTAAGTGTATTTCCTTTCGATACTTCCTCTTTTACAGGGCCAATGATGGAGTCTTTCTCTTGTGCTAGCATCAATTCAGAGTTTGTCAACTGCTTCTTGCATCCTGTTTCCAACTGCACAGGACAAGCATATATGGGAGGAATGACATTTGGAGTAGCCCCCAACTGATCCACCAGCCTGCCACCAGACTCTTTGGAGTGGTAAGTATCGCCAAGCTGACAGATGGCCCTCACCCCGGATAGTGGTAGGTCTACCCATTCTTGAGATGATGGATAGCGAGACAAGGCATCTGCATCAATGTTGAGATGCCCGGGCTTGTTCTGAAGGCTAAAATTATAAGTGGCTAAAGCGGCCAACCGCCGATGACCTGTAGCACTAAGCTTAGCGCTTGTCAAAACATAAGTGAGGGCAATCGCTTGGTCTGATATTATGCTTCACACCTTTGGCACGTCCAACATCCCACTCCTCAATGGAAAACACGTTTCCACATTCTTCTAGTTTCTCTCTAAGTCTTTTTTCCCAATCATCAGGAATGGGCAAATATCCAAAGTTTTAGGATACTTTAGGATCTAACCGTTTTTTGACAGCTGGAGCATCTGGGGTATCTGTAATCGTGTCAGTGGGAAAGACTTGCAATAACTGTGTCTGGGGGGATACTAATGTCTGTGGGGGTCTCATTGCAGATCAGCACTTGGAACTTGTTCACATGGCAGAAGATGACAGAATGGTCGGAGGAATAAATAGTCCAGCTGGAAGTGGACTCTCTACAGTTTCCACAAGAATTTTTTTTTTTCTCCGTGGCTTCTCACTCTCCAGTTTGCACACTGCATGTCCAATAAAATGGAGACAGAAACAAAATACCTGAAAATAAATAAATACATGTTTTGCTTGGAAAAAAGACTGCATATTGCTGAGAGAGATCATACAGTGATCCTTTAGATCAAGTGTTTTGTTTTAGATTATCTCTGGACTACTGATTAAAAGATTGCGAGTTCAAATCCCAGCACAACTAAAAGCTGCCACTGCTGGGCCCTTGAGCAAGGCCCTTAAACCTTAAATGCCAAGTTTAATACTGTATCTACAAAACCCAACTCTACTTCCTTTCTTTGAATTACTTGCTATCGAGAACCACAAATATAAAAGACGGCAGACACCCTTATCCAAAGACTTACAATTATCCAGTTTTCAGTCAGGACCACTTGAGTCAACATAAAGACAATTCTGACATATTTAAATTTATTTGCAAGCTTATAAAATGTACATTTGGTGGTATTGCTCTGTTCTGAATTCCCCATCCTTTTCGTGAGCTCCATGAAAGCTAGTCAGGGAACAGCAGCAGCTTCTGAGGACAATCTCCCCTTTAACTGGGAAAGCAGCAAGACAAAATCCCCCCCAAACAGACCATACCAAGCAATCCTCCATGGCTCTTCCTGCTAACTAAAGAGCCAGCAGAGGATTAAAGTGAGCATTTCACTAGCCAATCTTATTAGTAAAATACCAAGAGCAGAGGACATGTTATTATCAGGCACGGAAAGCAGTTCCTTTGCCATTTACTAGCAACCACTGTCCATTAAAAAAAAAACAAAAAAAAAAAAAACAGATTGCGCAGCATCTGTATACGATTCAAGGGCTGCAGAAGACTCCAGAACATGATGAGAGAAAAGAAAAAACAAAAAAGAAATGCCATCCCAATTTTCCAAGGAGCAACTAGAACCTTTAACGTTTCACTCCTGGTTCAGCTACCTTTAGGGACAGCAGCAGAGGAGAGCTAGCAGCAGCAGAGGAGAGCTAGCAGCAAAGCTAGCTCAATCACAAACAGAACACAAGAAACCAAGTGCTTCCTCCCTGAATATCCCCCGAGTAGCCATCCCTCTAGGATCCATCCAACAACCCGAGAAAGGAGACTTCCAAAAGGCCCAACAAGAAATCCATTCTTAACTTAATCCAACAAAGAATCGACAATTTCAGGTTCTTCAACAGCAGAAAGCAAATTATTATCGGCAAACAAATGAGTAGGCAACCAAGACACTCCTGTGAAAACCTCAGATAAGTCCAGGTATTAAATAATCGAAGAAGCAGCGGTTAGGATGCTTCTCAGTGCCTTTACCAGCTTTGGAACATTACTTTTTTTTTTTTTAAGAACAGAAACACAATACAAGCAGAGCCAGTAGCCATCGATTATCAATCTACCAGGTCACTATCTTTCTTTCGCTGGACACTGCTGCAGAGCTTATACAAGGCGGAGAGAAATTTAAATCAAGCTTTTCATTTTCATTGCTGGCTATCATTTAACCATCGTCAAGTTAAGAAGTTAGACCATTTGTCAGTAAATATTTCCTGCATAACGTATCATAACACCTAGCAAGGCATGGCATAACCTATCACAACAGCCCAGCAAGGCATAACACGATGCATCACAACAGCCCAGCAAGGCATAACCCAGCATAACGCAACACAACATGGCCCAGCAAGGCACAGCTCAATCCAACACAGCCCAGCAAGGCGTCGCATAACGTAACGCAAAACAGCCAACGAGGCATAAACACAGCGCAGGGCACAGCACAACGCAACATAACGTAACACAACATAGCCCGGCAAGGCATTGCACAACGTAACCCAACACAGCCCAGCGAGGCACAGCACAATACAATACAGCCCAGCATGGCACAGCACAACGCAACATAACGTAACCCAACACAGCCCAGCGAGGCACAGCACAATATAATACAGCCCAGCATGGCACAGCACAACGCAACACAAACACAGCCCAGCAAGGCATAGCATAACATACCATTACAGCCTAGGGAGGCATAGCATAACGTACCATTACAGCCTAGGGAGGCATAGCATAACATACCGTAACAAACGGCTATCAAGACACGGCATAACGCATCATAACAGCCTAGCGAGGCACAGCATGACGCATCACAACAGCCTAGCGTTGTACAACATAGTGCAACGTAACCTAACATGGCCTAGCAAAGCATTGCATAACGCAACACAACACAGCCTAGCAAGGCACAGCACAACATACCATAACACAGCCCAGCGAGGCATAGCACAACCTATCACAACAGCCTAACAAAGCACAACATAGTGTAACGTTACCCAACATGGCCTAGCAAGGCATAGCATAATGCAACACAACATAGCCTATCGAAGCACAGCCTGACGTATCACAACAGCCTAGCGAGGTACAATATAATGTAACCTAACACGGCCTAGCAAGGCGCAGCACAATGCAACACAACATAGCCCAACAAGGCACAGCACAACGCATCATAACACAGCCTAACGAGGCATCGCATATCGCATCATAACATAACATAACGCCTATCAAGGCATAGCATAACATATCATAACAGTCAACGTAGCCCAACATATAACGTAACAGCCTAGCGAAGCATAACATAGTGCAATGTAACCTAACCTGGCCTAGCAAGGCATAGCATAACATAACAACATAGCCTAGCAAGGGAAGCCTAACCTAACATAACACAACATAGCCTAGCAAGGCATAGCCTACCCAGCATAACATAACATAGCATAGTATAACGGGCTGGCATAGCAAGGCACATCGAGGCATAGCATTACCTAGCATGAGCATAGCAAGCATAGCATAACCTTATAGCATAAAACAGCATAGCATAGTATAGCAAGCATAGTATGACCTTATCTTATAACATAGCGTAACATACAATATAACCTAGCATATCATAACATACATAGCATAGCATAGCGAAGCATAGCCTAACGTAGCATAGCATAACAGACTGTGAGGTCGCTTACGGCTCAACAAAGCACCATTATACGTGAACACGCGCGCTGTATCTATTTACCGTAAGTTCAAAGGGTCTTGAAACTTCCCTTTCAGATCAAGTATACTAATAGTAATCACAACCTGTTATAGTTCCATATCGCAAACACAAAAGGAGATAGCTTGCGCTTTAAACTTTAATTAGCTGCCGAGGTTAAATCGCAGCAGCAGCAAAGCAGAGGAGAGGAAGCAATGGTTTTAAAGCACTATCTGTTTTTCAGTTCTCCTTTGATGGAAGACACAGTCCTAAGCAAACAAATGTTTATAATTTTTTTTTTTTTGCTTCCCCACCCCCTTGCACAACAAGCCACCATGGTTGCAGAACAGGGACAGGGACACACAGGGACACACAGGGACACACAGGGACACACAGGGACACACACACACACGAGTATGTAAATTGAGTCACTCCTGTGAATCTAAATAATATTTAGAATTCATGTGAAAATTCAAGTAAAATGCAAAGACCATCATACTTGTACTGTGTACACTGATAACTTCTTGTGATATTAGATAGGTGACTATAGCAAACACACACTCAGCATTTCAGTTCCATCATGCTCTGCTTGGTTCATGCTGTGCTTTTGAATACCAAACCTGACACCCTGTTTTTTTGAAAAGCTGTATCATTCAAAACCACAAAACAGAAAACTTGTAGTGAAAAAAGCGCCACACAATGCAGTGCTTAATTGATCTAATGCTATGGCTAATGCAGTGCTTAAGCTAGCTATGTTTAGCTCCTGTCTCCAAATGCATTGTTTTGAATTTTGAGAAAAAATCTACTATGTTTCCTGTTTGCTTCTACTGTCATGTATTTAGAGCTGAACATAATTCTCATTTCATATTGTACAAGGTCTGTAATCAAACAATCAAAACATATTGAGTTTGTCTTTTATTTTACAGCCCATCAAGAGAGCAGCATTGGATTGGAACAGCATCTGTAGAACTATTTCTGGAATTGTGTAATTGTTTATGACTAAGAAATCTAATTCAACCATTGGTTTGAGAATGGTGTTGATAATAATAAGAATCATACTGATAATAGATACAACTTTAATGTCATTGCATTGTACAGGTACACAGCAACGAAATGCAATTTGGCATCTACCAGAAGTGCAAAATGTAGCAGTCATGCAAAAGTGCAGATAAATATATAGCATATTTTACAGCAAGTAGTATATATGAAAGTGTATATAGTAAATAAATATTACAGCTATATGGCATTGAAGAGGAATGTGCAGAGTGAAAGGTTACAAGATTATGGCATTTAAAGAGTTAGCAATATATATATTTTTTTTATTCATTCATTCATTTTCTACCGTTCATCCGAACCTCTCGGGCCATGGGGAGCCTGTGCCCATCTCGGGCGCCATTGGGCATCAAAGCAGGACACGGATGGAGCGCCAACCCATCGCAGAGCACACACACACTCTCATTCACTCACACACACACACACACACTACGGACAATTTTCCAGAGATGCCAATCAACTTACCATGCATGCCTTTGGACCGGGGGAGGAAACCGTGCCCCCTATTATATATATAAAATGATGATAATAAAACATTTGAATATGACCGGAAAACTCATTTTATTTTTATGACCTATATATTTTTTACATTTTGCCATGGACAATACCAAAAACATATTAGGAAAATGATTCATAAACCATTAGACAATTTAAAAAAAAGAAGAAGTACAAATGAAGTTACAAGATTAACAGATTATTTCATTCTGACATGTACTCCTCAAAATACTTGCTAGGGTAATTGTTTCATCTTTAATTCTAAACTGTGTACAGAAATGTTCTTAAATCTATGCCAAGAGTATTCGGTTTTCATGATAGCAGGTCTGTTTGCATTCATAAAGTGCTATTTTTTTTTACATAAGTAAACACCTCCTGTAGTTTAATAGATCATAATCATTTCAACCACCTACATTCCATAATCCCTTTATCTGGAGTGTCACCCAAAGGAGGATGGGTTACTGTGTCTGACAGTGTCTTTGTCATCTCATTATTTGTTTGGCTTGTTAATCTGGATTTCTGTACATCTGCTTTGTGAATATATATATATATATATATATATATATATATATATATATATATATATATATATATATATATATATATATATATATATATATATATAAGTGCCATACAATTAAAATTGAATTGAATCACTTTGGATTATTCAAAGGTATATATTTCCCTCCAGAACATGAGTGATTGAAATACAGTATGTATACATGAACACATGGTTTTTAAAGTTCAGGGTATTAGACAATTAAAAAAAAGAAGAAGTACAAATGAAGTTACAAGATTAACAGATTATTTCATTCTGACATGTACTCCTCAAAATACCTGCTAGGGTAATTGTTTCATCTTTAATTCTAAACTGTGTACAGAAATGCCCTTAAATCTATGCCAAGAATATTCGGTTTCCATGATAGCAGGTCTGTTTGCATTCATAAAGTGCCATTTTTTTGACAGATAAGTAAACACCTCCTGTAGTTTAATAGATCATAATCATTTCAACCACCTACATTACGTCACCAGAGGAGGATGGGTTACTGTGTCTTATATATATATATAAGTGCCATACAATTAAAATTTAATTGAATTGAATCACTTTGGATTATTCAAAGGTGTATATTTCCCTACAGAACATGAATGATTGAAATACAGTATGTATACATGAACACATGGTTTTTAAAGTTCAGGGTAAATCACATGTGAGTCGATGCTCTGGCATCCACAGAACTGGACCGGGATAAGTAGCGACTCATAGTTCGTCCTTCCTCTCCAATCGCGTTCTCGATCTTAGAAAGGATGGAGTTCTTAAACTTCTGTCTGAAATCATTGCCCATGAAGACGTAAAGAATCGGGTTGAGGAAGCTGTTAGCTGAAGCGACTGACGTCCCAATCTTGAGCCCAAGGACAATAATGTCATTAGAGAGGGTCTGGGTTAGTTCAGCCAGCACAAATGTGTGGTACGGCAGCCAGCAGAGAAAGAAAGTCCCAATGAGAGCCGTCATGATCTTGAATGGCTTTGTGGACTTTGCCATCTGGTTGCTTCTCAGTTTGCAGATGATGACTGAGTAGCAGGCAATAATAACCAGAAAAGGTATAAGAAAACCAAAAATAAACCGACAGATGGCTATATACGAGTGGATGTCCTGGATATTGTAATTATTGTGACATCGGGTTCTGCCCAGATGGTGCTTTATTTCACGGAAAATGGTAGATGGGATACTCAGAGAGACTGCTAAAACCCATGCGAGAAAGACTATCATTGAAGCCTTTCTTATGGTACGTTTGTTCTGTGCCCAAACAGGGAACATGACAGCAATGCAGCGATCCACACTGATGATGACAAGAAGAAAGATGCTACTGAACATGTTAAGAAACATCACGAAGGAGGTGAACCTGCACATGAAAAGTCCGAAGATCCACTCAGATGTGGCTATGTAGAAGGTGTTAAAGGGCAAGGTGGCACAAAATATGAAGTCAGAAATGGCCAGGCTGAGGTACCAGGTGGTGTTGACGGTCTTCTTCATCTTAAATCCTGCTATCCACATCACCACACCATTTCCCACAACTCCCAGGATGATTATGATCACATTTACCACCAGCAGCAACATGCACATAACCTCTTCAGAGCAACTGTGGTGGAACCCGTGAGACTCATCCGTGCCATACGTATCATTATATTCCGTGTAGTTTGCAAAGTCGATAGATGTGTAATCAAACACAAACTCTGTCATGCCCATGGCAAAATTATAAAACATTCCCTGTAGTTTTCCCCTGTGAAAACAAGAATACTGCTTTAACTTCATGTGCTTATTTCAGCAGGAAATGATCTTTAAATAATTCTGGAAAATCACGGATTTAACAATTATTTTAATTAACAATTATTTTAATTATTCTATAGCACAGCAGTTAATTTTCTATAACAGCATTTCATCTTTAACACACTTTAATTTAATATGCTCATTCTAATACATTTTGGCTTCTTTAGCAACAGAGAGACTTGTATGGCAGATACCCCATATATTCTAAGCCTAATAATAAAAAATAAATGGATTAATACAATTCTTCTAATTCTTGGATCATTTCTATAGTACACAGTGACTTGGATTAAAAATGAGATGCTATATTTTTATTGTCTCATTACATTTTTGTCCAGTGATAAAATTACTGACTTGACGTGACGTGACATATGGCTAAGTACGGTGACCCATACCCATCGTTCTCTGCATTTAACCCATCCAAAGTGCACACACACAGCAGTGAACACACACACCGTTAACACACACCCGGAGCAGTGGGCAGCCATTTATGCTGTGGTATAATGCATTGGTGCAATGGATATGATATAACAAGAGGTAGAATCAAACCAAAACATTTCATGGATGTTCCACCACATTAAAATGAATGTTAACGGACAAATATGTGATGTGTCATTCTTTAATAAATAATAAAGCACTGACAGATTGTTGTGACAGAGGAAGTCAATGGAAAATAATCAGGTTGTACATCTTAATGACAACTCCGTTTCCCAGCAGTCTATAACTACTATAATTGTGCAGTAATTTCCTATAACAGCATGCCCCCATGTGGTTTAATCATGGCTACTGTTTAAAAGACATCTATCAAAATAATCTTTATTTACTGAGTACAAACCAATAATATATGATTAGTAAATAATAATGCTTAAAAATGTTACTACCCTAATTCATTTTTGACTGACTGAATACATTTATCTGTGGAATTATGGGAGGAATAAATAAATTGTCTCACAAATGAATCACAAGTCTTAATCAGTTCATCCGATTCTGTCACGCCAAATAGTTTTCGACTTCAATCCAAAGTTAAATATGAACTGAATTTGAACTGGAAAAAAGACTCGATTTAGGCACGTTCACATGTTCATCAATCAAACACACTTTAATAAAGCACTTAATTCACTCCAGTTACAATCTGATAGTGGACATTGAATAAGACCTTGAAATACAAACAATTAGTTATGTGAAAAACCTCTTGTTTATTGTTATTTTTTTATATTATTCAATTCAATACAATTCAATTCAAGTTTATTTGTACAGTATAGCGCTTTTTACAATTGACATTTTCTCATTTTATAATACAGTACAACATGGCAATTCTATGTAAACTGTAATAAAATGTTTTTCTTTTTAAAGTGGTTAGAGAAAAAAGTAAACAGTTCGGGGGGGGGGGGGATCCCTTTACTAAAATAAAGAGGAATCGTAAAAGCACTTACCCTAGTAAGGAAATCAGACTGTGTGTGACATGAACGAATTTAACAGCTATATTGTGTGGGCTAGTTTTATAGAGAGTTAAGGTCAGGTGCTGCTTCTTAAGAAATGACGTCCTCAAAAAGCCTTCCACAATACAGCCCTTTTTTTCCACGTCAGCAACATCCACTAATTCAATTCTGTTTCGATCCTATGCAATAATAGAAAATATAAATATATTTTAATATTTAATATGTTATTTCCAAGTGTTTTTGTGTTATTCCTGAGGAAAAAATATCTCAAGTGTTGTTGTTTTTTATCCTGCCACAATATTTTAATAAGTAGTTTAATTAATAGTGCTCCTTTCTCTGTCTCTCTCACTTACTGCCTACGTTCAGTGAGACCACTAAACAATATTCATATATAAACCAAGGCTGCCAACTCTCACGCATTCAGCGTGAGACTCACGCAATTGACCCAATTTTCACGCTCTCATGCCACACCCCCATATTCTCACGCAGACTCAGCAGCGAGGAAAAACAAATCGCGCCGCATGATCTCGCAAAGCAACGCGCAGAGAGACCAGACAGACAGTGTAGTGAGTTTTTTGTGACAATTGTGAGGGAGATACATAATTTATCCCCATAAACTGTGTAGTCAGCCGTTCTCCCTCCCATCTGCAAAGTGTGAATTGTGAACGTAGGCAGGTCAGTGAGTTACAGGGCGCTCCGTGTCTCCGTCCAGTTTAGGCTAGTGACTAATAGGCTGTTATATAGTTTATATAGAATTAAGTTAGCATTAGCAGAGTTGTTTGTTTTGCAGCACTGAGCAGCTATTTTACATAACTCTATCATAAAAAACAGTACAAAAGCGTTTCCAGATGACAAATATCTGGACATGACTAGTAGTTAATGTTAATTATTGTTTTCTAAAAACAGAATGTCAAGTCAACGACATCCCATATTAAAATGATTTTATTTATATCAATCACAACTCATCAATCATGTCCAGATATCTGACTGTTGGTGGTGTCAGTATGTATAAATTTGAATTTTCTGTTACAGGATGTTGTCAGGGTTCAAGTGGGAGCCATCCAGTGTAGTATAAAGTACTAGAAAGCAATACTTGAGTAAAAGTACAAGTATTGTACTAGAAAAAGACTTTGATAGAAGTGAAAGTCACCTTTTAGAATATTACACAAGTAGAAGTCTCAAAGTCTCTGATATTTACTGTACTTAAGTATCAAAAGTAATTTTCTGATGTTTAATGTACTTAAGTATTTGAAGTAAAAGTAAAAAGTAAAATTTCAGTGATTTTCCGTAGGCATAAGCGGCACTTCATCCGGGAGGAAGAATCTTTCATTCCAATGTACAGAAACATTTCTTGCAAATACGGCGACGGGTGTATAATGTTATCTTCTTGCACAATGTTCACCGCTATCGTCGGGGTGGTCGTCTACGACAGGTGGCGGCAACCCGTGGCTCCCGAGCTGCATGCGGCTCTTTGCCCGGTTTCACGCGGCTCTTACGTTCATATCGAAGTTTGTATTTGTGTCTTTTTATTGTGCGTGTTCGCTTCGCTTGAGTTCAATACGGTATTTTCGTCAAACGCGCATGTGAGCGGGATGAAAATACCTCAAAGTTTCCCAGTAGGAGCAAAATCATTTGATTAAACAATTTGTGTCAAGTTCGCTCTCAAAATGGCAGGAAAAAAAAGGTGATGATCATGTGTGCATGTGTATGATGTGGCTCTTTGCGGTAACACAGTAATGTGGCTCTTGGCCACCCGCTTCCATGGCGGTTTCAGTTGTGCTTCCACCTTTTGGCAACATTACGCTGAAATAGAGCACGCGGAGCTGCGTAATGCAATCTAGGAGCAGTGATTCGCCAAACCTCCCTTATTGCAGTCACACACATTTCTTCTGATTTTATTTTGTAGTAACGAGTAACGAAGATGCTTAGTGGAAATATAATGGAGTAAAAGTATACATTTTATCTAGGAATTGTAGTGGAGTAAAAGTGAAAGCTGACATAAATTTAAATAGCGAAGTAAAGTACAGATACGTGACATTTCTACTTAAGTACAGTAACGAAGTATTTGTACTTCGTTACATTACAACACTGGAGCCATCCAAATCAATGATTAGGGCTACAAAATCAGCCACCAGCACTTACAATAGAGCACATGTTAATCTGTGAACATGTTAATCACATGTTAATCCTATTTCAAGGATTTTGTGTTTGTATTTTTTTCCACACCAAGCCACGCCCCTCCATAAGCCCCTCCCCCATAGACAAAGCCATATTATGTTGGTGTAACACAGTTGCATTGTGAGGGTTTTAAGCCCCCCAAAAAAGACTGGAAAAATTATAGAACAAAAAAGTTAAACAGGACAAGAAACCTGTCTGTCCATTAGCACTTATTTTTCATGTTCATTTCGCTATACTATTTAAAACATGTCGAGCTGTTAAACAGAACAGTGACTATTCTGGTCAGCACTTAGCACTGCATTATAGTATACAGACATTGGTCATTCATGATTCATTCATTCATTTGATGGCCACACAGCCCGTCTCTGTTGTGCTATTCTTAGACTTTTGCATAGATAAGCAGTGGCATGTGGACAGAAGATACTGTCCATGAGTCACCGGAACATTGCATGGGCCCCCAATAATCCAAGTGTCGTGAAGTGGTGTAACAGAGTGGAAAATTTAGTTTTTTCTCTAGCTATTGGAATGAATGAATTTTGCCGAGATCATTTTGTCAAATCTAGCAATTTAGCCTTGAATAAAAGCACCTGATCGAGCAGTTCATTGATGTGAGTTGATTTCACACCACAGATGACTAAACCATTCACTTTTAGAACCAAAACTACTAGGGTGGGGCAGTCACTGAATTACTACTCCTTGCTTATTTACTACCATATTGAGCATGGCCTAAAGCTCATCCTCAACATCCAGTTTTTCAATCTCAGGTAGAAAATAGGGCAGCTCTGCACCTCCACCACTGGGGACATCTATGTATGTGACCAAGTAAAAGTGAGAACATGTCAGAATTCTCTGCATGACACTATGACACCTCATAATCATTGTCCTGGTCTCACTAACTGAAACTCAAAGGCTTCCTGCCACTTGTATAGCAATTTTGGGGCTAGAAATAGGAAATAGGTAGCAAAACCAGCACCATCTCCCGGTACAAATAACCTTAGCCCTGTTATAAAGCTGGGCTTAATGTTTTTGCACCTGTGTTATGTGACTTAAGGTAAGGCCTGATATGGTCCAACACAATTCTTTATAAAGGGACCTTGATTAGTGAAAGAGGAAGCATTGGCAGTTTGTGGATAGCCAGTGGATTTATCAGCTGAACTTGCTGCACATGCCTGAGACCATCACCATGAACATCTGGCCAGTAGAAGCAGGCCATGAGTTGATTCACAGCTTTATCCTGTTCGCCTCCATCACATATTAATGAACTGTCTGGAATAACAATTCCCAACAGCTCTTCAGGACTCATAACTGGGTCATTTTCTCCTGTACTCAATGCTCTGCATCACACAATATAACCTATTCAATAAATAATCTATTCTATTAATAATCAAAAAATAGGGGTGAGAGAGCACAATAATAGACCACTGATGTATCTCAATTGACTGAAAGAATGCCTGCATGTCTCATCTTTAAGGGTAAATCTCCAAGGGAAATCCACACCAGGTGGGAGAGCAGGGCCCTCCCCTCTCACTGTCTCCCCCAGCATAGAGCTGAGGTTGTTGGCCCTGGCACTGCCTCCCCAGCCAATATTTCAACATTCCATACATCTCTCTTTCTAATTTAGCCACAGGAGTTCCAAGCCCAGATAAATAGAGAGGGTTGTGTCAGCAAGGGCATCCAGCGTAAAACGTGCCAAACTTAAACATGCGAATCATCAGTGTGAATTCTGGATTGTTCGAAGCCTGTGTTAACAAGAATGCCGGGTGCTGGCGGGTGCATAGATAGAGAAAGAGGAGGAAAGGCAGGAGTATAGGTCTGAGAATAGGGACTCTCAACATTGGTACAATGACAGGGAAATGTAGAGAGATGGCAGACATGATGGAGAGATGAAAGGTAGATATACTGTGTGTGCAGGAGACCAGGTGGAAGTACATAGTATTGGAGGATAATACAATCTGTTTTTATTATGGTGTGTATAGGTAGAGAAATGGGGTAGGAGTGATCCTGAAGGATGAGATTGTGAGGAAAGTTTAAGAGGTGAAAATAGTGTCAGAAAGTGTAATCAGTTTAAAGTTAGAAATTGAAAGTGGTGAGGTTGAAAAAGGAGATGTTTTAGCCTAGTGGTTAAGGCGTTGGAAAACTGATCGGAAGGTCATGAGTCTAAATCCCAGGTCCACCAAGCTGCCACTGCCGGGCCCCTGAGTAAGGTCCTTAACCATCAATTGCTCAGTTGTATAAATTTAAATTAAATGTAAGTCACTCTGGATAAGGGTGTCTGCTAAATGTAATGAATCTCATCATGCTCCACAAGTAGGCTGTTAGAAGAGGACGAGAGATTCTGGAATGAGTTAGACAAGTGTAACACAGCTCAGAATTGAGCTGCTGAAGAAAAAAATGTAATTTGCAATAATTATATTTTCACTTAAAACACTAACAAAAGTAATATAGTGTGTTATAAAAGTTGTTCTCTTATACTATGAATGAAGAAAAATAGCTATAAATAAACAAATAAATAACGCTAACGTGATATTTTACTATATGACAGGCGCGGTGCATGACGTCACAGAGGTGAGACAAAGCAAATACATAGAGAGCATGCGCTTCGCAGGCCGTGGGTGTTTCAAAGCGGATTAAAAGGCAAATATAACAATCATCCTTCTTTAATATGCATACATAATGTTGTATGATGTTAACTTATTTGGGTTATTTTAGTGCGATGATTGACAATATTGCAGTGGATGATAGTCAATTGATTCATCAAGTGATCCGTGCCTTATCTGCTCTTGCGAGTGGTATTCACCCAACTTTGTTGGTATTTCTTACTAATTACCTCATTACACAGAACTGATTGTTGCATAATTGAACACTTACACCACAAACAACTGCACACATCATACCAAGACTTTTGCATTCATTGGATTCGTCATTTGGATTCAGAGCACTATCTTCCTTACACACATACATATTTACTCGTTCCGTCGGCTGAGAACTATTTGCTTGAATTATTTTCATGTATATATTTATTTTCCTTGTTGTAATCTGTTTTGTGTAACTGAAATTGTATATTTCTTTGTTGGTTAAAGATTCTAATTTAACCAATTTCATAGGGAACAAAGCTCCAAACAAATAAGAGATTATAAAGAAATGTCAAGAATTAATTTAATCACAAATTTATATAAAACATAGCAAATATAATACAAATATAAACAAAACACAATATAAATGGGTCAAGTAACTACAAAGGAGCTCAAGATCTTTAAAGTTTCTTTAAAGGAAAGAAGGGAAAACTATTTTTTGTGTTATACTGTTATTGTTCCATTGTCATTGTATTTCATTGTTTTACATTTCACATTTACATCCATTTAACCCTTTTCTTTATAAGTAAATAAAAACCATCTTGGTGAAAGTCATTTTCCTGGTATGTGTGATGTTATTGTGCATTCTCTTTTCCTTGCCCTCTTTAGCAAACCTAGCAATCTGGTCCATAACCATGTATCCTAACATAGTGATAGCGTTCTCTATCATAAGGTGATAGAGAGTATTCCCAGATGGGATGTATAGTGATTGGATCAGACTTCAACAAGCATGTTGGTGAGGGAAAAAGAGGTGATGAGGAGGTGATGGGCAGGTTTGGTGTTAAGGAGCGGAAACTAGAAGGACAGATTGTAGTGATCTTGCTTGTCTGTAGTTAACACTTATTTCCAGAAGAGAGAGGAACATAGATGTACATATAAAAGTGGAGGTAGGAGTAGGCAGGTAGACTACTTTCTATGTAGATGAGGCAGTATGAGAGAGATTAGTGGTGATGTGTAAGATATCTCTGGTGGTCCGGAGGATGAGGAGAGGAAAGATAGAAAAGAAGACCAAGTGGTGGAAGTTGAAAAAGGAAGAATGTTGTGAGGACTTAAGACAGGCTTTGGGTGATCAGGAAGAGCTTCCTGATAACTGGGAAACTACAGCAGAAGTGATCAGAGAGAAAGCAGAAGGGTGCTAGGTTTGTCGTCTGAAAGGAAAAAAGGATATGGGTTTAGCGCAGTTAGAAAAAACATGTGTGTAAGGAATTCTGATCTGTCGCCTGGACAGGGTAACCCTCTTTTCATCTGTTTCCTGGGCAGGATAACCTCAAATTCAGCCTCTCGGACCGCTGCTCAATTTTCGTTCTCCACAAGCGCTTGGGGAAATCTCAATGAAACACACACGCGTCAGTCTTTCAAAGAGATGTTCCAAAGTTTATTAGGAAAAGCAGGAATATATAGTCGTACAAGAAGAGGGAGGGTGTAGTGAGTGTGTTGGTATGTGTTTGCATCTATGTTTAAGTGACCTCTTAGTTGCCCCAATGAAGTCAGACCTTTTAGGGATATAAACCAATACTTCCCTTAGTTCCCATGGCTGGTAACATAAAGAATGATTATGGCAGGGCCATCTGTTGTAAGACTACAGTAATTATGGTAGGGACAAGAGTGTGTGTGTGTGGGGGGGGGGGGTAATGTGTGTGTGTGTGTGTGTGTGTGTGTGTGAGAGAGAGAGATTATGCTCTATACAGAAAGTCTGCAACATTACTAGAAAATATTGTTTTATACAATTAATCTCAAAATGTTACTTGTAATAAATAAATAGGTAATGTTTAAGCAAGGTTAAAATATATATTTTCAGTTGTGAATTAAAATGTGAAGTTCATGGGTTTAAAATGTTCAAATTGATAAATGATTTTACAATGATTGGTAAAGATAGAAAAAATTGTAAATCTGTATTTTTGTTTAGTTTCTAAAAGCTGTTATTTTCAGAGTAGTAATTTTCTAGAAAATTCTATTTGATTAAGTAAGCTTTTATTTTATTAATGTATTTTTTGTTGTTATAACCGGATGCTCTGGGGACAATGAGAAACAGAGCACACGCAAAAAAAAAGTTTAAATGTGACATTGCATACTTGTTTGGGGAAAGAGCATTTATAAATTGTATTTTGTTTTCTTTATTTACTTAATTTTGAAAAACAAAAAAACAGGAAACTTTAAATTATTTTGAAACAGGTTCATTGATGTTTTCATTTTAGTGACCTAAAGCACACGTTAAAGATTTTAAAGAGTGTTAAGTATAAAAGGCTATACTTTGTTTCTAGTGTTCTAATTTGAGAGATTAGGTTTTTATATAGCTGCCCAATACATACAAAACTTAGAATAAAGAACTCAGGGCCCCTTTTTACATCTATTGAGAGAAGACGGGCTACATAAAGAAACATGGTGGTGGAATGAGGAAGTACAGGACAGAATTTTTCAAGAAGAGGCTAGCTAAAAAGAAGTGGGACAGAATTACAAGGAATTGCAGCACAGAGTGAAGAGGGACATGGCAACAAAAAGCATACGATAAGTTGTATGCCAGGTTAGACACAAGGGAAGGTAAGAAGGACTTATTAGCCATTGTTACTGACATACAGATAAGCATAAAGGAGAGATAGAGATGGAAACGATGTGTAACAGTCAAGAGTGATTAGAGATAGAGATGTAAAGTTGCGAACAGGTGAGAAGAGTGTGCATAGAAGATGGAAGGAGTATTTTGAGGAGAAAAATGAGAGTAAATAAAAGGAAAAGACAGGAGGAATAGGTTAATATTGTAGAGCAGGAAACAGCAAAGACTGGAAAGGATGAGGTGAGGAAGGCTCTGAGGCGAATCAATAGTGGAAAGGCTGTTTTTTCAGATGACATACCTGTTGAGGTGTGGAAGTGTAAAGGAGAGACAACAGTGGAGTTTCAATCTAGCTTTTTCAACAGGATTTTAGAGAGTGAGAAGATGTCTGAGGAATGGAGGAGAAGATTTACCAGAGTTGATAGCACAAAGAAAATATTAATGCAAACAACCCATTCAATACTGAATCAAAATAATAACATTTATTGATTTGGTCTTTGTCTTGTAAATATTTTTTTATTAATGTCTGCATTGGACACACTGTTTGTAGACAATACACACATACAGTACATGAACTGATTTGATTCAAGACTGGCATCATTACATCATGCTTAAAATTTTGGTGTCCACTTCTGCCATTTTAAATAATACCATGACTTTTGTAGTCATATAATATATAATATAAAACTCTTCTTGTTTTAAATTCTCACTGAGGGCTAAGCCCCCCTAAAGATGAAATCCTAGAACCGCCCCTGGTACAGAGTATCGCCCTGACTTTATTATTGTTATAGAAGTACATATGAGATGCCAGTGTTTTGTAAGATCAAGACTATTGTGGTGAAGGATGAAAATGTACTGTTATGTGGAACACTGATGGAAACACTTTACAGTCAGACTGCATCCAGGCTGAGTTTTAAAGGTAGTGAATGTTAACGATCTGTGTTATTTCAAACCATTTGATGTTCAAATGAGGGGGGGCATGGTGGCTTAGTGGTTAGCATGTTTGCCTCACACCTCCAGGGTCGGGGTTCGATTCCCGCCTCCACCTTGTGTGTTTGCATGTACTCCCCATGCAGATTTAGTGATGTGCATAAAGTTGATGAGTCACACAATGAAGCAATGTGAGAGAGTAGTGGAGAAGCAGAAAGAAGAAGATACATCTCTCTCTCTCTCTACTGCAGACCCTATTCATTTAATTTGCTAACACTCTACACCCTGGCAAATTTGTCCCAAGGATTAATGTACAGTATGTGTGAGGCAAAGACCGCCACCTCCAATTTATTTTGTTGTCTTTTTTGTTAATGAATTTAATGATAACAGGCACCAATGGATATTCATAAATATCCCTGTGTACACACCTTACATTCACCAAATATACTTTGGTGAAAACATGGTGGCCCAGATTTTACTTACAGCCCCAGTACCATTCACCCACTTTTAATAGAAAGATAAATCTATTCTATTATAAAATTAAATAAAATTGAAAGCTGCTTTTGAACTCACTAGATATAAAATTCACAAGCAAAACCATTTTAAATTTGCACCTAATGAAATAAGGATCATCCAGAAGCCATTGACAGCAGATATTACAGCACCTGATATTACAGCACACAACATTCAGGCTTTCATTCATATCTGTTAAATTCATTCAATATGCTTCTCCGTTCACTTGTAGTTGCAGTGCTGGGGAAATTATGTGAAGAATGACTTCTTGTTTTTTTTTTAACCGCATGCTTAATCGGTCAGTTCAATTACATTTATAGCATATAGCATATATATATTTGGGGGGGGGGGCAGGAAGTGCGTCCTGTTGACATGGTGGGCGTGCAGGACAAGATAGCTTCTGGACTCCCTGCTGCTCAAGGAAAAATTTCAGAGAAACACAAGGGGAATCCGAAATGTGTAGTGTAGGTGTCATGTTAGGAGAGAATATCTGACCTCAGCAGTGAATGAGAAGTTGGCAGGGTAAAAAGTGAATAGAAGTTCTTGTAGAGCTTGCATGAATCTTGTGCTGAAGCTTCGATGTAGAAAGAGGTCTTAGCTAAAGTAACATAACTAACATAATAACATAATTAAAACATAATTTTAGGGATCAGCCCGGACTTTTTGGCCATGTGCTACTGTTATTGTTGTTGTCACCTGTCTGCCCCGCCTTTGTTCACTCCTCCCTGTCTCCACACCTGATCATAATTGTGACTCATTGTCTTTTATATTTAAGTGAGTCATTAGTTACGTGTGGTTACCTTAGTCATTGTCAGTCATTGTTAAGTGTCGTCATTTGTACTGTTTTAGTTATCATCTTTTACTGTGTTGTCTTTATTATTTAATAAACCCCTTTCATTTGAAGCTATCCTGCATACGTGTCTGTCTCCTTCCTACCCTGGTTGTGACAATAACAATGTGCTAGTACATTATTACATGTTTGATTATGACAATACTTGACATCATAGTCCAGATAATCATTTAAATAATCTGCTTGAAACATTTAGTTAACTCTGTCATTTGACCTGTTGAGATATTTAGAATTAGGAAGTTACTGTGGTGGCAGTTTTGATCTTTATATAAAAAACACAAGTCAGAAACAGAGTTGGTGGTAAAAGCTGCTTCTTCTTCTTTCGGCTTTTCCGTTCAGGGGTCGCCACAACAAATCATCTCAATCACAGCGAATCATCTCTCTCCACCTATCCCTATCCCCTAGTTGCTGGTAAAAGCAAAGAAGTAAAAATTCTATTTATTTTAGCAAAAGGCATCTTCCAACAGTGCAGAGTGCCAAGTCTACACAGTGAAGAGGCAAAGTTTAGTGATTCAGCTCTCCCTTTTATACCCTAGGTGTGTGCTTGTGTAGCCTGGTATGTGTGTGTGCATCTGTGTTTATGTGACCTCTCAGTCACCCTAATAAGGTCAGATCTTATCAAGCATGTGCACCCACACTCCCCTTACTTCCCATGGCTTTTAACACATGTTTAAGGCATGGGTGTTTTATAGCAGGACCATTTGTTGTAGGACTGCTTATGGATTTGCTCTCTCTCTCCCTAGTCTGACACACAGAATTTACCATTAAAACACAAAAAACACTCATGATATTTAAAATCTCCACTATGTTACATATACTATATATATTATTAACATATTATGAAGGGAATGGGGTTTTTAACTTGTTTTCCTTGAAATTAGATCTTCATGTATTAGTTAATAACTAACTAACAACAAATAAATTAAAATAAATATGTATCAGGTACATACTGAACATACTACTGAGATACTGTACACAGACTGTTGGCACAGCAACATAAACACTTAGACATTGAGTACAATCAAACAAGATCAACCTTTTTTCTTTGTCAGTTCTGTGGTGGATTTTAATCATATTGTGGTAACACTGGGTCCAAGGCAGAAATATGTCCTAGATGCAACACCAGTCCATCAAAGATACATGCGTACACATTTATTCACTCAGACACACCAAGGGTATGGTTGTAAACAACTACATACATATGACTGGGCAAAATGGTGTCTTTCACTCCATTTGTGCATGTTCTATTTTGAAGCCTTTTTTGGGGTTGAAATGGAAGTCGCCATCTGGCAAAAATTGGATCCAGAGCATGTGCAGTTGATACAGCCAGGTGGTTGTGGGTTTCTTACCTGCTGATGTAATCCCTTCATCAGCATGCATGCTGAGATTACCCCTAAATCTGTAATAGCAGCAAAAGCTGCCATGGCTGCAAATTAGAGGAAAATAGAGGTTTAAAAAGATTAATATGATCACAAACAGATATTGAATCAATTTGATTCAAATAAGAGATAATCAATTTGATTAATGCAATACATTTGTGCTCTTTATAAAACAGGATGATACAGGAATATTTCATGATTAATCCATATGTATCATCAGGTATGAGTTATTCTTGGAATATCCTGAGCTGCATCTTATATTTACATTTAAAGAGCGATATACAAAAGTGCTTTTAAGTCTCCATCAGTGAATACAGCAATACTCGTTACAGGTTACAGACTTAGGATACCATCACCTAGCTTTTTTAAATAGCTTTTTTTAAATACATACAAACAAAAAGGGAAAATAAGCACTAGTTTATTGCAGTTAGTAATTGACACAATCTGTGCTGTGCATCACAGACTATATAGTGCCATGCATTGAAAATAGCACAGAGTTTGCTCTATCTATCTATCTATCTATCTATCTATCTATCTATCTATCTATCTATCTATCTATCTATCTATCTATCTATCTCTTTTTAATTGTGCACACTTAAGAATATTGAAAGAAATGAGGTAGAGGAGATGTACCTGGGAACATCTTTTCTCTTTAACCTTAAAGACAAAATTTAATTTAGCTTATAATTAAAAACACACAACATGAAATTCATTTAACTGATATGTTAGAGCATAATTCAGTGCACCTGTAATAAAGGGCATTGCACCTGGCTTGCAGATCATTCCAGAATATGAGGCGAAAATAAATACATGCTAATTACCAGTAAATCATTAATTATTACTCACTCAGGTGTGATGCAAACGTGCTAACCACTAAGCCACCGTGCCCCCCATTAATTATTAATTATCTATAAAATCGAATTACAGCAAAACTGTAACAAAAGGCTTATTACATGTCATATATTTTCACTGAAGGACACTTTGATTTAATTCAGTGTCCGCACTTACATAGAGGTGAGTGGTGATTGGGTCCAGGTATGTAAACAGTGGGTGAGTGAGTGTGAATATGTTAATCAATTGCAGCCTTGTCTGTAGGATGCCATGTGCATTGGTAAATGAAGGGTTTTTTTTTTTTTTTTTTTTTTTTTCAGTTAACTACATCATCTCTACACACACAATCTCACCCACCATGCTGCAGTATGTATGCAGTGTTTCTCGTGTTCTTATGTGAAAGGCATTCGATTTCCAGATCATTCAGTTATTTTTAATTGTGGTTACTGTTCTAAGAAAACATTGCATGAGATACAAACCACGCATCAGTAGGTTCACATCAGTCTGTTTCTCTATTTACTTGTAACCCATTTTAGCAAGAGCCAACTGTGGTTTCAGTGCTGCGGCAATATATGTAGAAGGCCTTTTTTTTTTTTTTTTTTTAACCACAGACTTAATTAGTTAAATCAACTAACTACATCATCTCTACACACACAATCTTACATACAAGTATGCTGAAGTATGTTTAGGTAAAGAAACTAAATATTTATTTAATTCTTTAAAAAAATATAGATTTTCTTTTATTCATGTGAAAGTTTGATATAATCATGAATACACAGACCTAAAATACATGTTTCTTTGAATAAATCTATACTGCTCAAAACATTAAGGGAACAAAAAATACTATGAAAATGGTCAACAAAAACCAAAATCATCAACCCATTGAAGGCAGGATTCAAAGTCACAAGCTGATCCAATTTGCATGAATATATTTTCTTTTATTCATGTGAAAGTTTGATATAATCATGAATACACAGACCTAAAATACATGTTTCTTTGAATAAATCTATACTGCTCAAAACTTTAAGGGAACAAAAAATACTATGAAAATGGTCAACAAAAACCAAAATCATCAACCCATTGAAGGCAGGATTCAAAGTCACAAGCTGATCCAACTTGCATGATTTCCATCACCGCAACTCATAATGTAAGTAAATAGACTCAATATTACCTTGATGGCATGGGCCTAAATCCCGGGGGGATGGGGGGACGAGACACCTGGGTGAAAGATCGGAGCTGGTGGGAAAACATTTGTTTATGGCGCGATGCACGACTCGCGAGTCACCTGCGAGTGAAATACTTCCGTTTGGGAGGGGTTTAGCGCTGACGAATGTGGCTTGAACAACCACATTCATTTACACCTGTCCAGTTTCATCTGAAATGCGTCCCAGACCACCTCCTGACGTGGTTTGAGCGATCGGATTTATATCCGTCTCGAAACCGTTTCAGAGGGCATTTTACACCTTGTCTTTTTACGATCGGGTAGCTATCGGATCACAGAAAACGCATGAAGTGACCAGGTGTAAAAACCCACAAAAAGGATTCCTGGCGAATGCGTTGCGAAATGTGTCAACCAGGGGCGGATCTAGACCTTTTTAGGGTGGCTCCAGCCCCCTGTTTGTAATCGCAGCCACCCTAAAACTATAAGCATAATTTTTACTTTCATAAATAAACAATAAAAATTACGTTAAAATGCAGGACATGTCGTCGATGGGAAAGGAAATTATTTATCAGTTTGATCTAAGAGCGATTTTTTTTACTTTGCTTTTACACGCGTGTGTTGTAGTCTTTCAAAAGTGCGTCTTCAGCTGTCTGCTTTATTTGAACGGAAAAGCACAGGTACGCGCAGCGTGCACGCGCAGTCAGAGCTGGAGGCGTTTATCTATAACGTTAATCGACGGAAAGACGGCAACCAAAAGCAGTGAAATTTCACTATTCTTATCACCAGAGTTGTCATATAATATATAATATAGAACTCTTCTTGTTTTAAATTCGTATAAAACATGACGTCCAGTTACCAGCATGACACTAAACAGGTAGTAGTAACGGCGACTTTTTAATTAAGTACATGTCAGAGCCCATACTTCTTTACTTTAACTTGAGTAAAAGAGTTACTACTTCAACTTTTACTAGAGTCCTTTAAAAAATGAGTATCTGTACTTCTACTGTACTCGAGTAAAGGATGTGTGTATTTTTGCCACCTCTGAGTATAAATAAACTTGCCTTGCCTTGCAGTGTCATAGACTAGATAAAATGACGGAGAAATGGAATATTTGAACCTGAGAAAAACTTTGAAAATAACTATAATGACACAGTCTCCATGCTACAATAATAATGATAAAATCAAAGTTTTTCAGTGTGGGGACATGTCTTTATAAGTACAATTTGACTGTATTATTTGTGTCCCCCTTCAAAAATTGCGCATGAGAAATTTTATATGTATTGTCCCCCCTACTGTTAAATTAAATTTACGCCTATGCTTGATGGTAACTAGACATAAACCTGTCAAAGACTGAGCAAAAAAACCCACTAGATATAACAGGTAACGCAATGATTGAATATTACACTTCAATAATATGTGCCTTTAAAGGAGTGTAAATTTGAGATTAATGATTGTGTTAAAGTCTCCTGGTATGCCAGCAGGTGACGGCAGTGCTACATTGAGTGGTTACTGCGCTCTCGCGTGAGTTTGAGAGCGAGATTCCCTCGTGAGTGATGGTATGTTATACTGTAGTTTGTTAACCAGGAGAGCCGCAACTAAAGCTTTAATTTCTGTTTGCAGAATAAAACCCCTTTTAAGTGTGCAACCCCCTGTGTGAATTATTCTCTGCACATTGGGAAATGTTACATATACTGTAGGACAAATAATGAAATGGAAAATATGTACAGTAAGGGCAAAAAGTCAGAAAACAGAACAATAGATAAGATATGACAAAGCACATGTGGGAAATCCAAAATATAAACAGACACACATGACAAGGGAAATCATATATAAAGGCAAAAAAGTATCCTGCCAGGTAGCCCTCTGGTGGTCAGACAGGAAAATGACCAAACTGACATATGGAGTCCTCAGTTCTTGCACACCAATAAATCTGGATCTTTGCACTCTCTCTCTCTCTCTCTCTCTCTCTCTCTCTCTCTCTCTCTCTCTCTCTCTCTCTCTCTCTCTCTCTCTCTCTCTCTCTCTCTCTCTCTGCAATTGTTCAGTTGATATGGTGAATGGTCTACTTGCATTCTCCCCAATTCAGTCATTTTCTCTTGTGTGTTATCAACATTGAGAGACATAAATGCTTGGTTCTGATGATAAAAGGACATCAGCACGTTTCCTTAGGCATTTCTGCCTGTATATTAGCATAAGCAGAAGCTTTCTGTGGGTAATCTCAAAACGTAATCTCTTACTTATACTGAACACAAAGTATAGCCTGTTGAAATTGGGTATGTTTTTCTATGATTCAAACCATGTGTAAAAATAATTTAATGCATAGGGGTTTGAGACATCAGGGGAGTATATAATAGCAAAGCATAATGTAATAATTAACAATGTACAATAGGTATTACATATTAGAGTTCATAATAAGAAGAAGAAGATGAAAAAGAAGAAGAATTTTATAGCATTTTAAACATATTAGATCATGCTGTTGTCATCATCCTTCGTATGTTCCTTGTTTGGTTTAATGTTTAATTTTGGCACAGGATTTACACTGGATGCCATTCCTGATTTAAACCTCCTACTTTAGCCAGGCTTGGGACTGGCGCTGACAGTTAACTCCTAAAATGTATTAGATTATAACCTCACAAAAATATGGGGTCAGAATTGTTTCGTTATTCTGAATAAATACACTATGATCCACAAATAAATATAAAGAGTTTCACAAATATTTTTACAAATTTCACAAAAATAAATAAATAAATAAATAAATAATTTAACAAATAAATAAAATGCGATTTGCAAATAAAAAAAATATTTATAAATTGTATTTATTTGCGAATTGCTTCCTGCTCATTTGTGAATTGCGTTCTGTGCATTTGTGAATCACTGCACGCATTTGTGGATTGCGTTCTGTGCATTTGTGGATTTGAAACATTTCTAACGTCAAGACGTGCACAAGAATGCACAAATAGGTGGACTCCGCCCACCGTCTACTCCAGCCAATCACGTTCTGATTTACTCGCTCTTCACACTACCCCTGGGCCCATTGATGATGCTGAAATCGTTTCCAAAGAAAGCAGAATTTAACTAACCCTTAGTGCTGGCTACAATCCATACAGGGTTACCAGATTGGGCTCGAATCTGCACAAATGTTTTTTATTTGTTTTTTTAATCGTATTTTGCAGTACATATTACACTGTGATAGTGCGAGTAAATCAGAACGTGATTGGTTTGAGGTAGACCGTGCCACGATTGATCAGCGCCACGAGACCGTTGTCCGATTGGCTGGAGTAGACGGTGGGCGGAGTCCACCTATTTGTGGATTCTTGTGCACGTCTTGTTTCAAATCCACAAATGCACAGAACGCGATTCACAAATGAGCAGGAAGCAATTCGCAAATAAATACAATTTATAAATATTTTTTTTATTTGCAAATCGCATTTTATTTATTTGTGAATTTCATTTCTTTTTGTGAAATTTGTAAAAATATTTGTGAAACTCTTTATATTTATTTGTGGATCATAGTGTATTTATTCAGAATAACGAAACAATTCTGACCCCATAAAAAACAGTGTCATTGTCACGGTCAGTGCACCGCCCGCGCCTCCCGAACACCAGCACAGAGAAGCGTCTCCAGAATACTAAGCTTTTCCGGACTACACGTCCCAGAATCCATCACTGACACTGATTGCATCGCCACCGGTTCCTCATCAGCCGCGCCCTATAAAGGCTGAACTTGAACTTGACACCAGTGGAAGTCTCGTTCATTCGGAGATCATTCGGAGCATTTCTTGTGTATTTCCTAGTTCCGGTTTTGATTCTGTTGCTGTGTACTAGTTTTCTGATTGTTTGCTGCCTACCCTGACCTTCTGCCTGTCTTACCGTTTCCGATTTCTGCCAGTTCTTCGTCATTGTGTTTGCCTGCCCTGACCCTGCCTGTTTGATTACGAGGTTGTTATTAAAAAGCTGCAAAAGAATCATCAGCCTTACGACTCCTCATTACAGTCATATTGTAAACAATGTACCGGCTTTTTAAAATATTAAACTACTTATTGAATGCACTAGATGTAATCAATGGTTTTTTTCCGTTGTATAATCACCAGCTGTATTTCTTCTGATAAACCGAAAAACATTCCAGTCTTATAAAAAAAAGAATATTGGCGATATCCTTCGTAAACCATACAAAGGACATGTCTTGCAACTCCATTGTAAATTATGCTAGTGTTGGAAAAGATCTGCCAAACCCACCCTGATGTACACAGCAAATTTTGCATTGTTAAAATAACTCTCTGAGTTAAATTTAACACTGGACCCGAGTGTATTTGTTCCCACTCAGAATTGGTGATAAAATGAATCTCTGAGAATATCTTCTTTCCAATGAGACCAGGCTCACCCCTGTGTGTTAAAGTATGTGGGAGCTGTACCACTTTTTGTTGGGTAGGTCATGTATGCGAAAAATCTGCAAAAAGGGGGCGAGAGCCTGAACAGGTTAAAACTCAGCCTGGATGCAGTCTAACTGTAAAGTGTTTCCATCAGTGTTCCACATAACAGTACATTTTCATCCTTCACCACAATAGTCTTGATCTTACAAAACACTGGCATCTCACATGTACTTCTGTAACAATAATAAAGTCAGGGCGATACTCTGTACCAGGGGTGGTTCTAGGATGTCATCTTTAGGGGGGCTTAGCCCTCAGTGAGAATTTAAAACGAGAAGAGTTTTATAGTGTATATTATATGACTACAAAAGTTATGGCATTATTTAAAATGGCAGAAGTGGACACCAAAATTTTATGCATGATGTAATGATGCCAGTCTTGAATCAAATCAGTTCATGTGCTGTATGTGTGTATTGTCTACAAACAGTGTGTCCAATGCAGACATTAATAAAAAAAAATATTTACAAGACAAAGACCAAATCAATAAATGTTATTATTTTGATTCAGTATTGAATGGATTGTTTGCATTAATATTTTGTTTGTGCTATCAACTCTGGTAATAAGAATAGTAAAATAGCACTCTGACTGACTTTGTGCTTCTACGTTCAAATAAAGCAGACAGCTGATGACGCATGTAGGAGAAAACCGTCGCCACCCTACATTGGCCCAGGCTAGCTCCGGCAATCTGACTATAAGTTTAAACAGCAACTCACAAGTTAAAATTTAAAGAAGAAATGATCAGCCAAACTCACGAAGACTGGATTCAGTTGAGGTAGGTTTATTGACAGTCTTATAGACAGCAATCAACCAGCTGGTACCAGGGATACAAGTATAGTGCAAGGATACTGCCTAGTAGACGAGACCTGTACCGAAGCACGGCTGATTTCGGCAAGCTTATATACAGCTCTGACATGCCCCCCTCTTCGCCATACCCCCCTTGCTATCCAATCATAAATTGCTTACGCATGCACTTTCCGCATGCTCGGGAATTTCCCATTGTCTCCAAAATGACCCTTTTTGCCCAGACGTTGGGTAAACATTTGCCTCTGCATTAGGCCCCATAAATTCCCATTATCTTTCCCCTGGGGGGTCCCATTTCCATAGGACTTGGGCCTACGTCATCCGGCCATAAAGCTTATAAGTTGGGTTTTATGTGTGTTTAGAGACTTCATTCCCTTTCTTGAGGTTCTTCTTTAACAGACTCGACTTAACGCAACTACACATGGGTATGTATTGGATCTCCTCATGTTCTTGTTTACCAACATTGTCTATGACTTAAAACCAATTCTTTACTATTGGTTTATTTATTAACCTGGTGGCCGGAGTGAGTATGTGTTTACTGAAGTTCTTGTGTTTCATAGCTTTCATCTTTGCTTGGGTTGCAAATCTCCTGGACGAGACTGATCTTTCGACACCGTCTCCTACTGCTGATCTTCTCACTGAGGTCATTACTCATTATCTCCGGGACATGGAGAGTCGTGGTCGACCCAGTGACACATCTGCTGCTAGGAGGATCAACGTTTCAACCAAAACTGCTACAGTCGCCACTAAATCTACCCAGACTCATTCAGCCTCATCCACAAACACACAATCTACTAAAACTACATGGCGTGTTAACAAAAAGACTCAATATCCTCCTTGTTTTGCTGTCAAACCATTTTATATTAAGAAGTGACTCATTCCTTTTGATTTTGTATCTCATTATTAAAGCCTTTATATTCAACTTTTTGGCCTAAATCCTGTACATGTCCTTTTCTGCCTCACTGTGTCTGTGTGTGTGTGTGGGGGGGGGGGGGGGGTTTGCTGAGTGCTTTATTTACGACCTCTAATGGTCTCTGTCTAGGGTTTGTTTGCTTCTCATGGCCCTAATGGCCTGTGTACGTGTTTACATTTGACCCTCAATGTATGTTTTTCTCTCCCCCTCTCATTTGTTGGGGTATAATTTGAACCTTCTATGTATTAAAATTTCCCACATAATTCCCCCCTTTTGCAGCTGTAAAGCTGCAAACCCAATGGGCTTAGGAGTGAGTGGTGAAGGGAAGCATGTCTCAATTTGTGCTAGCACAGTATACATTTATCATTCAATTTTAAAACCTTGGTCCAGAGGTGAGCGAAAAAACCCTCTCATACTTGCCAATCGACAGGGAAAAATTTTCACCTTGCCAGTGCTTTGTGCTCGACAGTGAGACTTCATTCCCTTATCACCTTATGTACAAATATATACATCCGGACATGTTATATGCATTTCACGTTACATACATTGATTATAAGTTGCATGTTACATTGCTTATAGATTGCTGATACATTCACATTCATTACAGATTACTGATTACTGATACATTATGGTCTATCTATCACTCTTTGTGTGTAGGTTCGTCCCGTTGTCCTCTGTTGTCCCTTAGAACGGTGTACTTCATCCCCTTGTGGCTTTGCACCACATAGAGAGGCTTGGTGGGGAACGAGGGAGAGGTTACTAGCACTTCACCCCGCTCCCTAGTTTGCATTCCTGTCTTCGTGCATGGTAAGGCCTTCAAGAGCTGCTCTACTTTCACAGGCAGGTTAGCCCACAGTCTATCAGTCCCTGCACAAATCGTGATGATGTGATGTCCTTCCACATGGGTGTGTTCAAGAAAAGCCATTCTAGTCCTCCCACCTTGAGTCCATATGATACCTCTCGCATCAGATGATATTTCGTGCATGTCACCCAGATCTGGACACCTTCCTTGTTCAAGGACCCATACACCTGGTTCTCCCGTGCAGCTACCCACTTTCTGTCCATGGTGATGTAGTCTGCCTGTCGGGGAATTGGGTTCTCCCCGTGGGTCAGCCTCCATTCTCCAAGTTCATCTGTCAGAATGTCCTTGCCTTGTCTCATACTCATCATTTTCTCTCCACACTTTCCCTGTTAATCATAGGACACAGAGAACATGGGGACAAACACCTCATAACACCATTCTTGTTTCTAAATCATAAATACCTCTACACAATGTGCACTACTTAATTTCTTAACTAGAGGTGGTTCTTTTCTTTCTTCCTTTTTATACCTTTTTATTATTTTTTGTCTTTATTTCATTTGTTTGTTTTTTTTGGTATTAATCATTATCTGCATAACATACCATATTTACATTTTATTTACAGGAATTTTATATTATCTGGGCAAACCTTTGCTTTTCTAGGGATGTCGTATATCGCGAATGTGTTCATTTCTATGTACTCTGGTTCATTGTTTTCCACAATTTGCAGATTCTGTCCAAATATAGATTGTGTAGCATTGGAAATCATTTTCTGAATCAAAGGTATCACACAACAAGTAATCAGCATTAATATTAACAAGAATGTTGCTAGCACCGTCCCCATTCGTCTTAGGATAGCTCTCCAGCTTCCTGAGAACAACCATACCACCAAGTTCCTCCGGTTGCATCTGGTTTGTGGGTGTTTTGTACATGTTCAGTGCGCAGATCTTCCAATGCTTTGAGGGCGACGGTGAGGTTGCCTCCTTCCCCAGTATGCATCGGAATTACTGAACAACATTCATCTACGATCAGGCTACACACTCCATCATCAGGTGCTCTCATTGTGTCGATGGCAAGTCTATTTTGTAATGCCATTACTGATACTGCATGTATTTGTCACTCGATCCCTTGAAAAGCTAGGATAGTGGCGTTTACAAATCGTTGTTGGTCGTACCATATGTAGTTGATCCATTCCGCATTCTTCGTTATTTGCAACCATGGAAAAAACACTACCAGGTTGTCCACGGCGTGTCCCTGTGCTCTGTATTCGTCCGGGATGCCTACCGGAATTCCTGCCCAGTTAATATAGACCGATGTATCCGCTTCATAGCTGAACCTTTTCCGTCTTCTTGGTATACGAGTCGGCACAGGATTCTTTACTTGTCCTAGGGGAAGAACCCTCAAGGCCCCAATCAGAATTACTGGGGCACTCCCCAGTGGAATTCCCTAGTGGGATTCCTCCCCACTGTGCTGGGAGTCTTTGCCATAAGGTCTTTCCCTGTCCATAATACCAGAATACATCTGCTATATTACAGTTTTCCTCGTACAAATGTTTGTAACCATATCTCATTGGCGTTTCTCCAGGCTTACCTATTGGTCTTTCTACTGATGGAATGGTCGGATCGAAGAAACGATTCAAACAGAATGGGACACATACTTGGAATGTACATGCTGACATCTGTCTGCAGCTATGCATCTGGCACGTTGCTAAATTTCCAGGAATTGGGACCACCTTGGCAGGTAAATTCCTCTGGGCACATATCACACAGTCTGTCTTCACAGTTTCCTTGGCCGCAAACGTCAGCCATTTCAAATACAGATTTTCTGTTCCTACGTTGGCTTCTTCTATGTGTTCCAATAATGTTTGCTTTGTGTTACGTTGCACCCGTGTTTGTTTACCTCCTGGGTTCTTCTCTTTCTGGCTCCTGCTGGTCATGTTGTGGGAGTGTAATTTCACCTTACTGTATTTCGTGCCTTCAGTTTTTATCTTCCATATTTGAGTACAATCCATCTGGACCTTTGTTCGTTTTATTGTCCTCAATAGTCCTGCTGTTATTATGAGTATGGCTGCTATTGCTAGTGTTATTACTATCGCAGATGTCGGGTTTATTCTTCTAGTATCTCTCGGGGCCATCTTTAGCTGCTCTGTGGTATCTCTTGGAGCCATTCTCAGTTGCTCTCGGTATCCTGTCTGTTGCTGCGTTTCTGCTTTCGGGTTCTTGCTCTTGTTCTGAATGCTGGCCCACCCCTTATATCTTCAGGGACTAGATTTTCCACCCCTTGATCTATGCTGTCCCACCCAGCAAGTATCTGTTCCCACTCTGCCCTGTTAATGGTGGATGATGTCACAGCCTCAGGTGACGCTGGACTGTCGGCCAGTTCCTGTGTTCTTGCTGCCTGGGGTGGTTCAGGAATCTGTTCCACCTCTCGTCTTAGTTCCTCTAGTACCTGTTCTACTCCTTCCCTCCAGCGATTCTCCTGATGCGGGCTGATCGCGGTCGGGGAGGTTTCTTCCTCGGGCTGCCCCAGCCTGTCGTCTCCCGGGACTCTTTCTGCTGATGTTCTTGGTCGCACCTCTAGTGGGGCGGGACACGGATCAGGTCGCCCTTCTGAAGGTGGTGCTCTTCCTCCTTGTGTCTCGTCGGGTTGTCTCTCCTCTGATGGTTGGTCTTCTGCTGCTGAGTCTTCGTTTTCCTGTGTCTCCGGTGTCTCTGGTGTCTCAGGTGCTGGATCTCGTAACCGCCTGGTGGGTAATTCTGGGGCCGAGGGTGCTGTTGGGTCTCGTGCACGTGTGCAATGATTGAGGTGGTACCATCCAGCCTTACCTTCTACCTTTATGGCTGTTGGTGTGGCTAGTGTTACCTTGTATGGTCCTGTCCTGCTTACGTCGTTCCACTTCATTTTGAAGGCTCTGATGTACACCCAGTCCCCTGGTCCTACTTTTCGTAGTTCGTTGGGTAGTTCTATCGCTCTCGCTTCTGTCGCCCCTTCTACCTGTTGGAACAAAGTTCTGTGTATTTGGGTTAGATGTTTTACATAACTGGCAAGTTCTTTTCTAATTGTTCGAGTGGGGGCCCTTTGTAGGGGCCTCTCAAGTATGGTACCGGCATGGGTCGACCCGTAAGCATTTTGTGTGGTGTTAAATGTGTGATGCGATTTGTCTGCATGCGCATGCTCATCAACGCCAGTGGTAGTGCTTGTACCCATGTCAATTTGGTCTCTGCGCAGATTTTAGCCAATTTTGCTTTTAGCGTCCCATCAGCCCTTTCCACCATCCCCTGTGACTGTGGATGGTATACACATCCAAACCTGTGTTTTATCCGCAATGCCTGTGTCACTTTGCTGGCGACTTTGTTCAAGAAATGCTTACCACTGTCTGAAGTGATCTTGTCAGGAATTCCAAATCGGGGTATCACTTCTCTGCAAAGAAATTTCTGTTTGTTTCAGCATCAGCATGTTCTGTGGGATGGGCTTCCACCCATCTACTGAACCTGTCTACTACCACCAAAAGGTACCTTTTCCTTTCTTTCCTTTCAATCATGTCAATGAAATTGATTACTAAATATCGGAATCGACCGTCTGGCTGTGGGATGTGTCCTACTGGAGCGGTGAAATTTTTCCTGATATTACATGTGGCACATATTTCACAGCTAGTTAATACATGATCGATTGTTGGACCTAAAAATGGTGACCACCATGTTTTCTTAAGCCTTTTCACTACCTCCCCCCTTGAGCAATGGTCCAAACCATGCGCAGTATTGATTAGAGTAATCAAAAGCGATATGGGGGCTACAAAGTGACCATGCGGTCCTCGCCACAGGCCAGTTTGCTCGTGCCTACGCGCTCCCAGTTCCTCCCAATGTGTAGTCTCATGGACTGAAGCTGCATTCTGAGAGGCGGCTAAGGAAGTTAGGTCGGTCTCTGGTGGAGGAGTGTCGTGTGGGACAGTAACTGCTAGGACATTTACCCGCTGTGATGCTACCTTTTTAGCAGCTTCATCAGCTGCCGCATTACCCTTAGACATGAATGTGCCATCCGTTTTGTGTGCGGCACACTTTACAATAGTTAGTTTGGCCGGAAGAGTGATGGCATGTAGTAGGTCTGAAATGGCCTGACCATGCGTGACCGGTGAGCCATCGGCCCTATGAAATCCGCGCTGGGCCCAGATAGGGCCGTACAAATGACATACTCCGTAGGCATATGCTGAGTCAGTGTAAATTGTGCATGTTTGTCCACTGGCCAATATACATGCTGCCGTTAATGCTTTAAGTTCCACCAATTGGGCTGAGCAGGGCTGACTCACAGGCGGTTTCGAAGGATGAGAGATCATGGCTGGTGGCCACAATCACATAACCGGCTACATTCCCGTCTGTTCCCCTAAAACACGAACCATCAACAAAATACGTTAGGGTTGAATGTGGCAGTGGTTGATTTTCAAGATCTTGTCGTGCTTTTAAATGTGCACTGGAGACAGCATGACAGTCATGTGGCTCTCCTTCTAAAGGGGTCATCATTCTGTCTGCTGGATTTACCGTACGACACCCCTGGATTGTTAATTCAGGTGCTGAAAGAATTACTCTGAATTTTCTCTGTTGTGTATTCTCCAACCTCTCTCGTTGACCTGTCTTGCGTCCAGTACTGGGCCAATTACTTTCCCAGCGCCTGCGATTTTCTTTCTTTTCCAGTTCGGCTAGGTTATCTTCTCCTTGTTGAATTACATCTTCTATTTGCAGCATTCTTTCTTCCATTTCTGCAGTACTTCTCTCCAGTGTCCTTTTAGCATATGTCTCTGTTTCCTCAGTATGCTTCAGCTGTTGTTCCAGTCGGTCTAGTGACTTTACCAGTTCTTCATGTAGCTGTTGATCTTCTTTTCTTCTTAATGCTGTGGCTTCTGGCTCTATGTACAGTGTTCCCTTTACTCTTCTTTCAACAAGTCCACTTGCATTTCTTTCACCACTGTTATCTGGAACTGTCCTGATTCTGGTGTCTTCTTCTGATAGTTCTCTCCATCGTCCTTGTTCTGTGGAGTGTTCCCCATTTCTGGGTTCGTTAGCTTGACACTCTTCTTCCATTTCGCTTTCTTCTGGTGCCGAAGGTGTACTGGCAGAGAGACCTATTTCTTTCAGATAGTTGTTGCTTTCTTCTCTTAGCTCCTCCAGCTGCAACTTTCTTCTAGCCGTTACTGGTGCATCTTGATCTTCTGTTGTAATGTCCAGATAACTGGCTGATTCTGCTTCATCTTCTTCTCCACACAGCTTCACTCTTCCAGTTATTGTTCCTTCAATTTTTGTCCATTTCTCATCATGTCCTTGTACCACCATTTGTGTTACTTTTGGGTACAATTTTTTGTGTGTCTGCAGTCCATGATGTGTCGCATAAGGTGGGGGTTTTTCCTCGCTGCACCTGTTCTCCTCTTGTCATCTCTTTTCTTCTTCCTCTTCTTTCTGTATCACTTTCTGTATTTCTTCTTCTCTTTTCTCTATTTCCTTGCCTTCTTCTTCAAACCAGCTGAGTATTTCTAGCCTCTTTATCCTCTTTACTCTTGTCTTGTCATCTTTTTTTCCCACTTTCCAATGTCGCAACATTTCTTTCACTTCTTCACACCTTTTCAGCCTAAATGTCCCTTCCTTAGGCCATTGCAACACTCCCTGTGTCCTGTCATGCCATTTTATCATACATTTCTTGATGTACTTCTCCTCTGTTGGGTGCTTAGCTATCACCACTTCCGCCGATGTTGGCTGACTTGTTTTTATAACTTTTCCCATGACACACCCTTGTCGTGCTCTGTGGGCGCTGCTTCTCTCTCCTATGTTTTGGGCGTTTCTTGACCACACCAAATGTACGTTTATCTGCTTGACGGTTACTGCTGGTCTGACTGGTTTCTTTCTCCTGTATCCTTCTGATAATGTGTTTATCTTATCTATCAATGTAGATACTGCTAATCCTCTCTCCCAATTCACACTTCTTAACTCTACAGTAACTATCGCCGGGAGTCCTGAGCAGTAGATGCTTTGGATAGGTCGGGCTTGATTCAAATCTATTGCAGGCTCGTCTTCTTCACTGTCTGGATCCTTTATAAAATCAAACAAAGGGACGGTGGCCTTAGTAGCACTGGGATCTTCCACCAGTCTCCGTAATATTGGGCTTAGGAGCGTGGGTTCCCAGTTTTTTAAGTGTTTGCGTCCAATCGATCTCGGGAAACTCAATCTGTAAATTCAACAGGTTATTCCACTTTGTCAAATACCACAATTTAGCAGCAATTAACTCTTGCGACTGCCACCTTTCAACCCCACACTTATCCTTAAACGTTCGCTCGTCCCAAAAGTATGTTCTTATACCTTTAGTCTCTATAAGTATGTCTTGTGGTGCCATTAACTATTTAACTTGTCTGACACAAGATCCTCCACCACCAGAGGGAGCCAACAATACCATGTCTGAATTATTTTCACGGGGGTTCTACTCTGCTCGTTCTTCAGACACTGGTTTCTTCCGGTGTCACACTATTCCTACAATACTGATAGTAACAATCATAAAATTCATTAACTATCACTCTGTAACCATCTACAAAGAACTGAAGCTTAAATCTTATAACACGTCGGCCTTCAACGTAATATTGAGTGACTATTAGGTCATGACCTGGATTGGTAAGGAGTAGTGCCACTAGTGGGCTCTTAGCCGGCACCGTCAATAGTCTTGGGGGAACCTTGCTCCTATATTCTTCCTCATATCTTAAAAAGCTTGGGTATAGTGCTAGGACAGTGTACTGCCATGTAGTCATACGTAGGGAACTTTTTAGCAATACTTTGGCTTAGTCTATGTTCAATGTGGGAGCGTAATGTGCTCTAGCAACCCTTAGGGGGTGCTAATATCTCTGGTTGTTTCTTATGGAGAAGGAGGATGTTTTTCCTCTACTGTTATTTTATTCTTATGATTCAATGGTACTTTCAACGTATCTTATCACTAGTCTATACTGATTGTGGGATCTACAGTAATTAATCTGTATCTTATGAAATGTAGCTTATCGCCCTCTAGTCTGGTCTCTGTTAAATCATAAGTTGGGTTCTCTGACAACAGCTGCACAATTGGATGATTAGGAGCTACTGTGCGACAGACTTCTGATGCTACGCTAACATTATCGCCTTCTTCGATGCCTACACAGCATGGAACTAACATGTGAAGCGTCATTCGGGGCAGTTTTTATTCTCTCCTATTAAATACTACAGCGTTATATTTCAAACGTGTCTGTTGTTTAATCTTTATATTATTTTCACTTTTTCTGCAATCTATTACTGGGGCCTCTTCAGGAACCCCTTTGCTCAGATTACTTTGAGCACTTAAATGAGTGTTATACAGTTCTATGGACCACTATATGCTAAACAGGGCTATTTCTAAAACAGCTAATGATATGCCAACAGAACTGAAAATGTTAGACGGGAGCTTTTAGTGGGGACAACTAATAATGTACCAACACTCACAAAAGTAGCTAAGACACTATTCATAAGCCAACACACCTTAGGGGACACTATGCAGGGAAATCAACTTCTTCATACACCATCACACACAACACTCATACATGCATACATGCATGGCCATGCACATCCACTCTTGTCACACAAACACACGCAGTAATGTAGATCCACTTTTGTCATACACACACAGCAATGCAAATCAACTCCAGCTCTTTTCACACATAAAATCATACAAAGTAATGCAACTCAACTTTAGCTCCTTTCAGCAATGCAACTCAACTTTAGCTCTTTTCACACATAAAAATCATACAGCAATGCAAACCAACTTTAGCGTTTTTACACATGAAATCACACACAGCAATGTAAATCCACTTCAGTTCTTTTTACACATAAAATCATACACAGCAATACAAATCAACTTCAGCGCTTTTCTCATACACAACAATGTAACCCACTTCAGCTCTCTTTGCGAGCTTTAACACAATATCTTCACACTGATCTGACCACACCGTCCTGTGCCTTTCACAGCGGTGTCTCAGATCCTTCCGACCATGCAGCCCTGGGGCAGCTGTTTATACAGAGAAGTAAACACTCAAATTACTGTCTTGCTTGACAGTTCGCAATGAGTCTTTTCACACACTCCTTTCTGCTCACCTCTGCTTTTTTCTTCTCTATATAAAGACAATGAATCTATTTTCTCTCCTCTATTCACCTTTGTGCTACAACATACCCCAGCGGTATCTTGGGAAACCTTAACTTAACTCATAAAACCTGCCCGTTCAAACCTATCTTTTACTCAAAGATAGCGGTAGCCGCAGTTTAACCAATAATCTCAATGTGCACAGGAAAACTTCAACTTTATCTTCACACAACCTGCCCGTTCAGACCTGCCTTTCCTTGAAGACAGCAGTAGCCGCAGTTTAGACAATAATCTCAATGTGCACAGAAAAACTTCAACTTTATCTCACACAATCTGCCCGTTCAGACCTGCCTTTCCTTGAAGGCAGCGGTAGCCGTAGTTTAGACAATAACCTCAATGTGCACATACACTTATCACTCTCAATCTCATATACTTTTTCACCAATCAATGTTTGCAAACTTTACACATTCTCTTCCAAATCCAGTCTTTATATTCACATAAGAACACGCAATAATTTTGTTTTTTATGGATCACAAATTTCAGTAATGTCTCTATAATTAGTCAAAAATTTCTTGCTAAACTTTTATGGATTCTTTATAAATCAATCAAACCTCTCATTAATCTTTGGGAGAGTCACGGAACTGATCCGTGCCAAAAATGGGGCCGCTCCGGCCGTACAGACCACACAAGACTATAGCAGAAACTTTGATATAACAGGCATTCTGCTTACCTTGTTCTATGATGGCCAAAGATGTCTGGTCTGGACAGCGGTGCTATACCTCCCCACGTCCGGGGTCCCCGTGGACTCTCCTGGCTGGCTCGCCAAAACAATGTAGGAGAAAACCGTCGCCACCCTACATTGGCCCAGGCTAGCTCCGGCAATCTGACTATAAGTTTAAACAGCAACTCACAAGTTAAAATTTAAAGAAGAAATGATCAGCCAAACTCACGAAGACTGGATTCAGTTGAGGTAGGTTTATTGACAGTCTTATAGACAGCAATCAACCAGCTGGTACCAGGGATACAAGTCTGCCTAGTAGACGAGACCTGTACCGAAGCACGGCTGATTTCGGCAAGCTTATATACAGCTCTGACATGCCCCCCTCTTCGCCATACCCCCCTATCCAATCATAAATCGCTTACGCACACACTTTCCGCATGCTCAGGAATTTCCCATTGTCTCCAAAATGACCCTTTTTGCCCAGACGTTGGGTAAACATTTGCCTCTGCATTAGGCCCCATAAATTCCCATTATCTTTCCCCTGGGGGGTCCCATTTCCATAGGACTTCATCCGGCCATAAAGCTTATAAGTTGGGTTTTATGTGTGTTTAGAGACTTCATTCCCTTTCTTGAGGTTCTTCTTTAACAGACTCAACTTAACGCAACTACACATGGGTATGTATTGGATCTTCTCATGTTCTTGTTTACCAACATTGTCTCTTCTGTATGACTTAAAACCAATTCTTTACTATTCTGTCTCTTTGGATACGGTGTGCAGTAGTCATTGGTTTATTTATTAACCTGGTGGCCGGAGTGAGTATGTGTTTACTGAAGTTCTTGTGTTTCATAGCTTTCATCTCTGCTTGGGTTGCAAATCTCCTGGACGAGACTGATCTTTCGACACCGTCTCCTACTGCTGATCTTCTCACTGAGGTCATTACTCATTATCTCCGGGACATGGAGAGTCGTGGTCGACCCAGTGACACATCTGCTGCTAGGAGGATCAATGTTTCAACTCAGACTGCTACAGTCGCCACTAAATCTACCCAGACTCATTCAGCCTCATCCACAAACACACAAGCTACTCAAACTACATGGCGTGTTAACAAAAAGACTCAATATCCTCCTTGTTTTGCTGTCAAACCATTTTATATTAAGAAGTGACTCTTTCCTTTTGATTTTGTATCTCATTATTAAAGCCTTTATATTTAACTTTTTTGGCCTAAATCCTGTACATGTCCTTTTCTGCCTCACTGTGTGTGTGTGTGTGTGTGTGTGTGTGTGGGGGGGGGGGGGGGGGGGTTGCTGAGTGCTTTATTTACGACCTCTAATGGTCTCTGTTTAGGGTTTGTTTGCTTCTCGTGGCCCTAATGGCCTGTGTGCGTGTTTACATTTGACCCTCAATGTATGTTTTTCTCTCCCCCTCTCATTTGTTCCCCTAGTTGGGGTATAATTTGAACCTTCTATGTATTAAAATTTCCCACACGCACTTTGAAAGACTACAGCACACGAGTGTAAAAGCGAAGTAAAAAAAATTCTCAAAAAACCTCACTCACTCATTTTCTACCGCTTATCTGAACTACCTCGGGTCACGGGGAGCCTGTGCCTATCTCAGGCGTCTTTGGGCATCAAGGCAGGATACATCCTGGACGGAGTGCCAACCCATCGCAGGGCACACACACACACTCTCATTCTCTTGGATCAAACTGGTAATTAATTTTCTTTCCTGCATTTTAAACATGTCCTGCATTTTAACGTTTTTTTTATTTTTTTATTTTTGAAAGTAAAAATTATACTTATAGTTTTAGGGTGGCTAACATCACAGACAGGGGGGCTGGAGCCACCCTAAAAAAAAAGGCCTAGAACCGCCCCTGCTCTGTACCATGATGTTTGATCCACTTTACAGAATAGACATGTTCTGATATTTCCACTCCTAGTTTGGAAGCCATGTCAATGTCACCTTTAAGTCCACTGAGTTCCACCATCTTCCCTGGACCAAGAGTCAATCTGTACTGGCTAAAATACTCCCAGTGCATTGCCATACAAATCTGGTGCTTTTTGGCAAGCGTTTTGGTGATGTTTTTGAAGCTTTTTAATTGTGTTTTAAAGAATTTGTGTTTAGCTTCATAACGCATACACCACATGTGCAGAATTGGTCCAATCTTTCTTATACTGTACACTGTGGGTAATGTATCATTATGTGATGCTTTTTCTGGAAATAATTTTTTGAATAGCTTTTGATGTCGTTGCTTCCACCAAATTTGACCATTGGAGGACGGTTCCTCTGCTGATTGTAACCATAATCAAAAGCATGTATTCTACCAGCAAAATCATCAGCACTCAAAACATTATGCTGAATATACTGCAGAACAAGTTTTAACTCTAGCTGAGCGACACCTTCTAAAATGTTGGGCATTATATCCACAGCAAAATTTAACGAACACACCCGTTTGACACCATAAAAATGAGGTAGTGTAGAGTCATCTTGTGACCTTTTACAATGCAGAGCATGCATCTCAGTTGTTCTTAGTACAACTAAGTTTCTCAAGAACACAGAAACGACAGCAATATTGAGACTCCAAAAACCTTAATAAGCCTTGTAAGCCAAGGTTATCCCCTGTTACTTAAACAATTGTACCCCTAAGACAACTTCCAGACACTGGATTCTTAACCCCATCAATCTCAAGCACTTTTAGATCATTTACTAGAGGCTCGATTATAGCATTACAACCATACGTCTAATATCCTGTGCATAAAAGATGGCACATGAATGTATATTATTCAATGAAGAGTTAAACATAGGGGTGAAATTCCTTAATGTAAAATACTGTATATAGCACCCAATTTGTGTATACCTTTTTTAGAACCCAAAGGATTAGCCGTCTCAAAATCGTCATAAAATAACTGAATTTGTTAGACATCTTTTTCTGTTTAAAATAAAGGATTACTTTTAAAATGTGCAGCATCACTTAAGTCAACATAAACGTATACTTTCGAACATGCCTGGGTTTAAACAATCAATAAGATGTGGATTTTGTAAAATTGACTTTAGTCTTTCTAAAATGGGAATATAAGCACATTTATCTGTTACAACAACTTGATCAAACGTTCCAGTGGTTTTATTTCTCCTGCTATCAAATTTTGTGCTGAGCACTAGTATAAACACTTTACCAAGCCTTTAATGTCTTTGAATCGTGGAAAGACTGTCAATATATCACTTGATTGCATGGGGTCAAGAAGATCCATGTTGTGGAAAAATCGAATGTCAATTTCATTTTCTTCTTGATGGCGTGCTCATCAGAAGAATGGATCATGAATGCAATTGCTTCCTTGCATTCATCCTCACTCAAGATGGTCTCCGGATTAAACTCTGAATGCCTTCTTACAGTTGGTCCACCAGACCCCGCTTCAGCAGACGTCCCTTGTCCTGATTAACAAACCATTTTAAAAGCTTCAACACTGCTTTAAGAATGATAAATGAAGTTAACCCTTAAAAAAGGCATTGCAACAGAACTCCTAAGAAAGATGGCAGAATGAGATATATAAAAAACAAAAAGGTATGAGATTTTGGACACATTGTGTACCTTCAAATGATGCACATCATTCTTTAGCTAAGCCTCTTTATATAGTCTTGATTCTCCATGCTAAGTACCCAGTACCGCTTTCACCATCATAATAATGTTCCTTAGAAAGAGAAGAATACAGATAAAAAGTCTTTCAATTCAACAACAAAATACACCCACCACCTGTAGCATGGGTATGTGAGATCAGCAGCATTACACAGAATTGGAACTCTTGGAATTTTTGGAAAAGGGGTCACTGATGTAAGGGAACAAAGTCACAATTCCTCTGGCATATTTTTCTTTGACCTGCCTTGGTGGTGATGTACTGCAGTAAAAAAAATCAAATAATTAAAAACATTTAAAATAAAAAAGACTGTGTCCTTTGCACAAGTTTAAACAACAAAACATTTTTAGAACTTAAGATCATATATCCACCAAGTAATGATCATGAAGATTACCCATTCTTTTCTGTCATATCAGCTGCCAATATGTTGCCATTTTCCGCCTTGTTTCGTCCCCAAAGACTTCATTCGGTCTTATTCATTTATTATACGCTCCCCACCAGGTTACTGGACAAGGATGGTTTTCACCAACTTAAATATTATAATAAAACAAATATATAAATTAGTCTTAAAAACTGTAAGTCTTGTAAATGAACTTCAATCATAGAAATATCAAATTAATGTTAATTTTTTTAATTTGATTAATGTGTCATGACACCCCCCCCCCCATATAAAATTATTAAAAAATTGATACCCACCTTTTTTTAGCTTCATCGTCTAGCCTCATTCGTTTACTGGAGGAGCTTTGTTCAATAATGACTGTATCCTGTGAGTCACTGGAGTCAATGCATGAAGACGGGGACTGATTTGACTGCCCATGAGAGGCTTGTGGAGAGGTAAAATCCAAGTCTGGTTGCAGATACATTTTTATGGGGAATTATTATTAATAATAAGAATTATTATTAATTAGTATTAACTATATTTCTAATGAGTAATGTAATAAATACAAACCTGCACCATGTTTTATGGTAAGAACTCCAACTGAGGGCTCTGTGATTACATCCTCAAAAACATCATCATCCACCTCAGTCCCCGATTCATCAAAAACCTTCACATTTTCGGGTACAGCTGGGACACCAAACTTTAAAAATGCTTAAAGGGTATTCAAGTTTATGAGAAAGGATATATGACTTACAAGGTTTTACATAGCAATGATGAACTTTGAACATCAGGGCACATGCATTGTGTGACTGTATATATAAAATTACTAGACATCCATCAAGTAACAAAAAAAATCATATTCCTAAAATAATATAATGAAAATATATATAAACATATATTTTTACCAGCAGACAAAAATTCCTCCAGGCTTAGCTTGGTTATCTTGACAAATTTTTGGGCATCCCCAAGTTTCACCTTAACCAGCATGCTCTGAAAGAAATGACCGAGTATTACACAGATTAGAGTGTAAAAAGGTTTCATGCCCAAAATATAAATAAGTACAGAAATTAGTATTTCTGTACTTATCTCTCTCCACCAGCAGCTGGTGTAAGATGGTGTTTTATATAAATCAGTATTTGTAATTAGTTCTAAGAATTGGTCATAAAAGTAGCAAAAAAATAATAATTCTCAAATACCACATTAAATACTTACAGTGATGTGTTTCACTTTTCATCTAAAGTTAAAGGCAGGGTCTCCGAAGTTTGAGAAATGCTCCAGAAAACTGCATTGGGCCACCAAAAATCAAACAAACGTGTAGCCAATGAGCAGAAAGGGGCAGGTCTTGTCAATATGGGCGGAGAGAGTGTTCAGTGCGCATGTATAACATTAGCAGAAAGCGTTTTTAACATTGACGTAGAACCTGTGTTAATATAGGATCAGCTTTCCAGTGCTGGAGAGAATTGAAGGAGCAGGAAGTTGGCCGCATATTCACAGACAGGGGCGTCATAAGTGGGGAGAAAAGGGTGACTGAGTACATAGGGCCCTGGTATGTGAGGGGCCCTCAACGATCATTTTATAATTTGTATTAATGGTATTATTTTATTATCTGCGCGATCTATTTGACAGTTGCGCTTATGTGCTACTTCTAGTTCTCTGCTGCTTTGACACAAATAGACCCCTCCCACCTCGTGCATGCAGCAATGCACAGACTGGACATAATTTTATTGGTTGCCTAGAAGCGATGCAAAACGCGCATTGGCTGTGAGGAATAGTAGAGAGTGCGCGGACTTGGTGGATGATACAGGGGAGTTTGTGAGTGTTCCGCCGGTGTTGAGAGATGCGATACTCGAGCCGCCATTGTACATGATGTCGAAACCAAAATCTGTCTATCAGAAAAGAAAGGAGAGGGAGGAGAGAAAAAGAAAACAAAATGAGGGAAAACAACTCCTCACAAGTTTTTTTCTAAAGAGAGCAGGTGAGATCTAAAGCACTGCACAATGTCAGTGCTAGCCAGTAAAATAAATTCTTGCTAAGTTGCTGCACAATCGTCTCTATTTCCATAAGACACAACTTGTTTCCAAGCATGTGATAAATTATAATTATTGTTATTGTTTATAAATTATAATATTGTTAAAATTGTCTTTAAATATAATAAGCTTGTCATTACTTCCTCTTTTACTGTGTGTTCTTACACTATGCACATCATGTACTGTAACTGATGGTAGAATAAATAGAATAAACATCAGACATGTATTTCATGACTCTGGGTAATTGTAATCCTGTATTCATGCTTGTAGAGGTACTCACACCACAGGAAGAGAAGGTTGTAGATGCAGGAGGCAGCAGTAGGGCCAGAGAAGATGGTGTAGAAACAAAAGCAAACAATTCCTCACAGCCACAGGACAGTGAGAAGGATAATGCGCAGAAACTGGTAGAGGAAGAAAGAAATGATTTTAGTTGTCAGTTTGTAGGTGTTGATCCAGCATTATTGCCAGTGCCCCAGAAGTTGACAAATCAGCAGCAGGATTCAATCATTCTTAAACTGGCAAATCCAAATCCAGAAGAAACTGGTTTAACCAAAATTGCTCCAAAAGATACGACAGGCAAACAATTTCCAAATTATCTACAATATGCTAAAGCAGCCAATGGTCGGGTGAAGATAAAAAGAGATTTGCATCCCATGTCTTCTGTTTTCACATGAGCAAAAACGAACATCCCCAAGTGCTCTTAACAGCAAAAATGGACTCAAATTGGCAAACATAAAATGGCAAAGAATGTATGGAAATTTCCAGAACATGAGACACACAGGCCACAAAAGCAGTGCTACTTGAAATGGAAGACACTGCAGAACTCCTTATTATCAGCTAAAGGAGTAGATAGTAGAAATGCTGCATCTGAAAACTATACTAGTTCAACATTTTCAGTGCAACATTTTCAAACAGTCTGCCTCCTCTTGAGCTCCTTAATGCAATCCATAAAATGCAGCTACAGAGTATTTTTGGAGAGGTCTGTATTGCATTAAGGATATTCTGCACACTGTCTGTGACTGTCGCTGGAGGTGAGCAGGCTTTCAGCAAATTAAAGTTAGTGAAAAACTATCTGAGGTCAACAATGTCTCAGGAGAGACTAAATAGTCTCACACTTCTGTCTATTGAGAGCAAGTTAGCAAAAAAATTGGACTTTAAAGATCTCATCAGTGATTTCACCAACAAGAAGACCCGCCAATGGGCATTAGGACAGTGACCATGTCCGTGCATGTCAATATCAGCATCCAATTTTTTTGTATTTATTTTGTTTATTGTTTTTTTTTTTAGATTTAGCCAGATCTGCTTTTGAGGCAAGGTGCTATTTGCACTTTTTCTTCTTTTTTTGGAAATACTGCAATGTTTTACATCACAAAGGATGTTGATTGTTTCATGTTTGATTGTATTTGTAAATAAAACACAGTTCAATTAAATATTGTTAAACTGCAATTTTTTTATGAAAAGATACTGAGTTGTTCCATCTATTTTAAAGGTTAGGACATATTATGATCAAAATATGATATGCAGTGCTGCTGCATTGACATGAATGCAAATAACACATTGTTATACTATTTTATACATGATATACTTCAATGCTGAAAGGCAGTAATTCACAAGTGGTTACTAAATCACTGAATCACATGTCCTGTCTATAGTAATGCAAATTTTAATATACTAATTGCTATTCATTTTACATTATCATTAAAAAAAGTGAAATGGGGCACCCACACGGTATCTTTGCATAGGGCCCACGATCCCGTGCTACGCCCCTGTTCACAGATACTTAAGTAAAGTTGGCTGCATATTCACAGATTCGAGTTTCCCGAGTCAATAACTCCTGAGCTAAACACTCTTATTACACACATAACACCTTTTTTATCATAGTAATGTAGAAAGGCAGCTACAACGCAGCTACAACCCAATTTTCCTCAATATCAGCTTTCCTCCGCATTGGAAAAAATACATAAGTCTCTATGTGCGAACACCTTTATTACATTTACAGCATTTAGCAGACGCCCTTATCCAGAGCGACTTACATTTTTATCTCATTTTTATACAACCAAGCAATTGAGGGTTAAGGGCCTTGCTCAGGGGCCCAGCAGTGGGAAACTGGTGGACGTAGGAATCGAACTCACAATCTTCCGATTAGTAGCCCAACACCTTAACCACTAGGCTATCACATCTTAATCACTAGGCTATCACACCTAAGAGACAGATTCCAAGGGACCGTCTGCAAAGTGCAAAAACCGAAAAGCGAATACAAAAAGTAGTCAAGAACTTCACTGTAATACACTGTACTGTCACCAAATTCAGATCACACATCACCTATGTCATGATAGATATACTACAACACTTATTTGGGGAAAATGTTTTTTTGTTTATTTTTTATGATTTTTTATAATCTAAAAAAATCAATAACTTTACTGTAATACACTGTACTGTCACCAAACTCAGATCACACATCACTGATGTCCTGATAGACACCATTGCAGTGTTGTAACTTAATCTAAATACTTTAGAATTCTTTCCTTCTTGAGCATCTGTAAGTGTTTTACCTTTTGTAATATTTAAGTGTCCCTTAATTTTGCTCTTTGTGAAAAGATGGATCTCAAAATCATACAGTCACTGCTGGACAGAAGAAAATATATTTATATAATTTATTCATGGCTGTCCAAAATAAAAATAAATGTTCAATTTTTATGGGTTTTGCCTATTCTGACAGGGCTATGAAACTTATAAGCAGAAATGTAGATTAGAATGTTTCAGCAGACTGCCAGAGTTTGAGAATCACCAACTACTGTTTACATTAATTGCCTGTTACAGACTACATAATGTTTAAATGAAATAAATTACATTAAAATGAATCCCTTTAGTAATGTGGATGTTACTGGATTACCACCCCTTTAAAATTATATAAAAATATGTAAAATCAAAATTAAATACAGCTTTCAAATTTCAGTATGGAACTAGGTTACATTCAGATTCTCCCCACACTTGCTTATTGGTTGGAGACAAAAATCAAGTTACTGTCCAAAATGTAAAATGTAATTTTTTTAGAATGCATACTTTTCATTAATATAATGTTGTTTCTGTGTAATTTCTTCATACATGCAAAAGTATGAAGACAAAACTTTTTTTTCCCTAGATTTTAAAAGGTTGTCTGGTGGCTACTGCCTTTAAACCAATCAAATTATGGTTGCAGGGTGTGACTAAGTCAGTAGCCATTCAGCTACTTACATTTAACCTGTTAATTATGCATGCAGACATGCATGTTGCTCCTTATAAGCTGGTGAAGTCTATAAATGCCATCATGTTTTAGTTTGTAAAAACTACGATTGGGGCGAGTCGTCTGACATTTTATCCTCTGGTCAAGTCTCATTGTTAGGCCTACATATAAATATGTTTTGTTTTGCTTTTAATGATAATATTTTAACTGTAGCCTATGGTTTAGTTAGTGGGTTAGTGGTGAGGGTAGGAACGTAGATCGACTGGTAAACCACACCACAACAGATCCGCCTGTCGATCTCCCGCTCCATCCTTCCCTCACTCGTGAATAGGACCCCAAGATACTTAAACTCCTCCACTTGAGGCAGGAACTCTCTACCAACCTGAAGGGGACAAGCCACCCTTTTCTGGCTGAGAACCATGGCCTCGGACTTGGAGGTGCTGATTCTCATCCCCACCGCTTCACACTTGGCTGCAAACCATCCCAGTGCACGCTGAAGGTCCTGATTTGAAGAAGCCAACAGGACAACATCATCTGCAAAAAGCAGAGACGAAATCCTGTGGTCCCGAAACCGGACTTCCTCCGGCCCCCGACTGCGCCTAGAAATCCTGTCCATATAAATAATGAACAGGACCGGTGACAAAGGACAGTCCTGTCGGAGTCCAACATGTACTGGGAACAAGTCTGATCACAAGATGGTGGCACGGCAGTAGCACGATAGCCTCTCTGGATTCAATAAGGTGCATTTACATTTTTTACGTTTTTATTTCCGGTTTTTAGCCTGACCAGTGCTTCTACATGGATGCCAGCGGTGTTCATGTATACAACCACCAGGACCTAACAAAGTACAGAAATCGTGTAACAACCAACCTGCACGATGATGCACTGGATAGGCTTGCTGCGGAGACCAGGCCTCCAGTCCCCGGTGTCGCCTGATACCAGAGACCAGGAGAGGGGACGCCGAAAGCGGTGCGCGAGGAAGCGGAAGCGCGGTAAGCGAGCGGGTGTCCGTGCTAGGCTAAAAACAAACCCTAACCGGCCGGCTCTCCCGTCCATTCTACTAGCCAACGTTTGAACGCTCTACACGGAGAGAGGTTAGAAACTGCTGCGTGTTTGTTTTCACGGAGACGTGGCTCAGCGACAGAGTTCCAGACGCCGCCATTCAGCTGGACGGGCTAACTTCATTTAGAGTCGACAGAAATGCAGCTCTGTGCGGTAAGACTCGCGGTGGTGGTGTGTGTGTTTATATCAACACGGAATGGTGCAAGAACGCTTGGACTGGTGCTTTTTTCTACTTACTGCTCATCGTCAGTGGAGTTTGTGACTGTTAGATGCAGACCATTTTATTTACTACTGTTTACATTGTCGGAGTTTACATTCCTCCTAGCACTAATGCTAAAGAGGCGCTAAGTGAGCTATACGGAGCTATTAGCGACCTACAGAATGTTCACCCCGACGGACTTTTAATCATTGCCGGAGATTTCAACCATGCAAATCTTAAGTCAGTGCTCCCTAAATTCCATCAACATGTGGACTTTTTCTACGAGAGGTGAAAACACGCTGGATCTTGTTTACACAAACATTCCCGGTGCGTACCGTGCGGAGCCCCTCCCCCACCTCGGCTACTCAGACCACATCACTGTTATGCTAATTCCAGCATACAGACCACTCGTCAGATGCTCAAAACCGGTTCTGAAGCAGGTGAAAAAGCGTGCACACGCCCAGACAATCCACAGCCACTTCAAGGACAGCAGACACACCCGGCGCATGTGGCAGGGCATACAGGCGATCACAAACTGCAAGACAGCTTCACCTGCTTGTGATAGCGACGCCTCCCTCCCAGACACGTTGACCGAGTTCTACGCTCGGTTCGAGGTACAGAACAACGTACCGCCAAGGAAGACCATCCCTCGTCCTGATGACCAGGTACTCTGTCTATCCACGGCTGACGTGAGGAGATCTCTATGCAGAGTTAACCCACGGAAGGCTGCTGGACCAGACAACATTCCTGGCAGGGTGCTCAGAGAATGTGCAGAACAGCTAGCGGATGTCTTTACGGAAATCTTCAACATTTCCCTGGGCAGCGCCGTTGTTCCTACATGCCTCAAAACTACCACCATCGTTCCTGTCCCAAAGAAGTCTTCAGTGTCCTGCCTCAATGACTATCGTCCCGTTGCACTCACACCCATAGTTATGAAGTGCTTCGAGAAGCTCATCATGAGGCACATCAAGACCCAGCTACCACCCTCACTGGACCCCCTACAGTTCGCGTATCTTCCAAACCGCTCCACAGATGATGCCATTACCACAGCCCTCCACTTAGCCCTCACCCATCTGGACAATAAAGACACTTATGTAAGAATGCTGTTCATAGACTTTAGTTCAGCATTCAATACAATCATCCCTCAGCACCTGATTGGGAATCTGAGCCTGCTGGGACTAAACACCTCCCTCTGCAACTGGATCCTGGACTTCCTGACTGGGAGACCTCAGTCAGTCCGGATCGGGAACTGCATCTCCAGCACCACCACACTGAACACTGGAGCTCCTCAAGGCTGCGTGCTCAGTCCACTGCTGTTCACTCTGCTGACTCACGACTGTGCAGCAATGCACAGAACGAATCATATTATTAAGTTCACCGGTGAAACGACCGTGGTGGGTCTCATCAACAAGAACGACGAGTCAGCATACAGGGAGGAGGTGCAACAACTAACTGCCTGGTGTAGAGCCAACGACTTTTCTCTGAATGTGGACAAAACTAAAGAGATGGTTGTGGACTTCAGGAGAGCACCGAGCAAACATTCTCCGCTGAACATCGACAGATCATCTGTAGAGATCGTCAAGAGCACCAAATTTCTTGGTGTTCATCTAGCGAGAACCTCACCTGGTCACTCAACACCAGCGCCATCACCAAGAAAGCCCAGCAGCGTAGGCTTAGAAAGGCACATCTCCCTCCCCCCCATCCTGACCATGTTCTACAGAGAGACCATTGAGAGCATTCTGAGCAGCTGCATCACTGTCTGGTTTGGGAACTGTACGATCTCGGATCGCAAAACCCTGCAGCGGATAGTGAGGACAGCGGAGAAGATCATTGGGGTCTCTCTTCCCTCTATCATGGACACTTACACCACACGCTGCATCCGCAAAGCCAACAGCATTGTCGATGACTCCACACACCCCTCACACACACTCTTCCCCTCCTGCCGTCTGGAAAAAGGTACCGAAGCATTCGGGCCCTCACGACCAGACTGCATAACAGTTTCTTCCCACAAGCCATCAGACTTCTCAATAACTGAACTGTACTATACTGAGCACAACATACACACACATCATCTGTATGGGCTGCATAGACCCTCACAAAACACACACACTGTTTTGCACACTTTTCAGCAGTTTTTGCACATATTGTACAATATCTCAGCCATTACGCACATACTATACAATATTTCAGTCATTTGCCGTTTTTGCACAACTCTATATATTATCCAAAGGACCTGATGCTAAGAAACTGTGTTCATTCTAATGTCAAACTTCAGGTGTCACTGTCTCTGCCCACGTGAGCGTTGAAGTCCCCCAGTAGAATGATGAAGTCCCCGTCTGGGCACTTTCTAGCATCCCTCCCAGAGACGCCAAGAAGGTCGGGTACTCTACACTGCCATTTGGCCCACAAGCACAAATAACAGTGAGAGACCTCTCCCCAACCCAAAGGCGCAGGGAAACGACCCTCTTGTTCACTGGGGTAAACTCCAACACATGGCTGCTGAGCTGGGGGGCTAAGAGCAAGCCCACACCAGCCTGCGCCTCTCACCGTGGGCAACTCCAGAGTAGTAGAGAGTCCAGCCTCTCTCGAGGAGTTGGGTTCCAGAGCCCAAGCTGTGCGTGGAGGTGAGCCCAACTATCTCTGGTCAGTATCTCTCAACCTCCCGCACCAGCTCAGGCTCCTTCCCTCCCCAGCGAGGTGACATTCCATGTCCCTAGAGTCAGATTCCGTGTCCGGAGATTGGGTCGCCACGCAATACACATTACATCAGCCCCTTACGGTTTCTCCTGCAGGTGGTGGGCCCACAGGAGATCGGCCCCACTTCGCTCCTTTGTGCTGAGCCCGGCCGGGCCCCGTGGGGTAAGTCCCGGCAACCAGGCACTCGCATGCGAGCCCCAAACCCTGGGCCTGGGACTTACCCCACGGGGCCCGGGTGGGGCCCCAGTTGCGCCATACTGGGCGACATCACGGACCTTGCTTTAATTTTCTTCATAAGAGGTTGTTTTGTTTGCCTTGGGAGACCCTACCAGGGGCAGAAAGCCCCAGACAACATAGCTCCTAGGATCATTCAGGCATGCAAACCCCTCCACCACAATAAGGTGGCGGTTCAAGGAGGGGTAGAAACCGACTTGGAAAGGAGGAGTGGGTGGACATCAGGTGGAAGCCTGGAAAGATTGTCCACACCTTTCAAAAAGATACCACCAATTGTGGAGTCTTTGTAATGGAGGTAATTCTAAAAAACATATTAAAATTAAGATAGATGTGACAACATGCACTGTATTTTTACTGTATAAGAGACAGTACATGTGTTATGCTCTCCATACAGATGGCCAAGAGGACAGTGAAAGAATTCCCAAACATTCCACAAATGTTTGAAATCGACCCGTCACAAGAATCACTTAATAAGCAAAGAAGAGACATGGCTGAAGTCATTCTGAAAGGATCAGGTATTATAGTATTTGAAATTTCTGTATACTTTTTGCAAAAACTTAACAGGCTGTGTGTGAGCGTCTGTGTATATATTATATATACTATATATACAATGAAACCCAAATTTATTTGGACACCTTATACATTTTATGCACTATTACAGTTTAGTTACCATAGTTAAAAAAATAATAATAAAATTTGACAAGATCTCAGACTTAAACTGTGTTAGGAAAAGTATCTAAATTGTGTGAGATAACACTAAAGCAAAACATGTTCAGGTTCATGTTGTTTTTTTGTTTTGTTTGTTTGTTTGTTTGTTTTTTCCAGTTCCAGACACAGATTTCTGCTCCTTTTGTGGAAACCAGGACCTACCAAAAGCTGTGGCTGTGTATTGTGCATTTAGCTAAAGCAAGTACAGAGATCATAGCATTTAACGATATCTGTAATAGCTCTTATATAAGCAGAAGGATTACATATGTTTGAAGTGTACATGAAAGTGAAATGTATATTGTTGTATAATGTTGTATATTGTTCATAATGCAAACAATAAAAACCATAAAAAAAATAAACAAAAAGACATTAAACCCAAAATAAGTGTAGTATAACTATCAGGACATCAGTGATGTGTCAGTTGAATTTGGTGGCAGTACAGTGTATTACAGTCGTTATAGATTTTTTTATTATGAAAAATCATAAAAAATAAACAAAAAGACAAATCCCCAAAATAAGTGTTGTAGTATATCTATTAGGACATAAGTGATGTGTGATCTGAGACTGGTGACAGTACAGTGTATTACTGTAAAGTTATTGATTTCTTATATTATAAAAAAATCATAAAAAATCAACAAAAAGACATTTCTCCAAAATAAGTGTTGTAGTATATCTATCAGGACATCAGTGATGTGTGATCTGAGTTTGGTGACAGTACAGTGTATCACAGTCAAGTTATTGACTGTTTTTTAGTATTCGCTTTTCGGGTTTTGCACTTTGCTGACAGTACCTTGGAATCTGTTTCTCGGTCGTCTGCACATAGAGACTTTTGTATTTTGTCCAACGCGGAGGAAAGCTGATTTTGAGGAAAATTTGGTTGTAGCTGCCTCTCTACATTACTACGATAAAAAAATAGGTGTTGTTTGTGTAGTAACACCCTTTAGTTCAGGAGTTATTGACTCGGGAAACTTGAATCTGTGAATATGAGGTCAACTTAAGTTGCTTACTTAAGTTTCACAGATTGGAGTTTCCCGAGTCAATAACCCCTGAGCTAAACGGCGTTACTACACAAATAACACCTTTTTATTATCGTAGTAATGTAGATTTTTTAGTAATTATTTTTGCTAGTAACAGCGTTTGGCTCAGGAGTTATTGACTCGGGAAACTCGAATCTGTGAATATGCGGCTAACTTTACTTAACATGCCGAGTTCGCTTTTTCCTTCTTGATAGGTGAGTAACGTTGGTTTTGCTTTGTTTCACAGAACTAATATATGCCGTCCTTTGCATGATTATGCTTGTGTGTCATTTTTGCTTGTTTGTTTATCTGCAATCGTATTGTTCTTCCCTTCAGCTATGATAAAGACATTTCTTTCCAGTAGTTGCCTGGGTTGCGTATGTGTGGTACACATAATGGTGTTTCAAAAATCGAGACCCTACCTTTAACACAGACTTTATTTACACATACACATTGTATGAGAAAGCATATACCTCTCTAACAAATCCTCAGTCAGTTTAGCTAATTATTACAGTAGAACTGATCTATAGTAGTGTGTTAAAGGGAAATATATTATACTAGAGATAATAATGTTATGAAAAAAGCTGTGCTTCAGTCTTTTAAACATGAAACCATCTTATCAGGCTACAGAGATAAAGGGGTCAGAAAAGAAGAAAATTTTACACGTTTTCTTTTCAGAATGTATTTACTCTCTCTGGTTAAAAACAAACAGTACATGACATCAGTCGAAAGTAAACAAAGAAACAGGGAAACGTACCGAGGTGATAAATAACCCAACAAGTGAGCAGGCAGTGAAGTGTGGAAATAAAACAAACTGAACAAAGCAATGAGCTCGTTGGTCACCTAGTGGTCAGTGGTGAGATAAAATGCTTTAATCTGCTGTCCTTGATATAGAAATAGCTAATAGTAGAGATTAAAAGTACAAAAGAAAAAGTAATAAAGGAAAAGGCACAAGTGTATACAAGATAAAGATGAAATAAATATATAAATTATTAGACATTGAGAGTCATCAATTCAATTTAATGATTGAATGATCACTGGTTAGTAAATGTAGGAAAACTTGCACTCTTTTGTACACAGTTGAAGGACATGATATGAATTAAATGCTAACTCATAGGCAGCACCATGTGTACTATTCATCTGCTCCATTTGTAATTTCATAAACATGTGCTGTCATTTTACCAGTGCGCTTACTCTGCAAAAATATTTAGCGGTTTATCGCATCTAAACTATCCGCATCTGTGAGCATGCCTGTGGTAAAAGACAGGAAAAGATCAAATAGCTGCCCTTAACTGACTTTCACACTGCCTGCACTTTTGAAATGAAGTAACTAAAATTAGCATTTTGCATTTTAATAATGTATGATGCAGACTTCACTGATATATTATTGATATAAAGTGAGTACTGATATTACCTGCTTATTCTTTAGCATTATATATTTTATATAGAGGTTAGTTGTATAAGAGCAAATAATCAGTAGTGAACTGACAGTGTGCCATTTACACTAGATCATTTGAATCATCAATAAGAATCAATTTTTTCAGCTTTGTTCATTACTTTTGCACAGCATGTTTCATTCCAGATGTGAGAAATTACACACACACACACACACACACACACACACACACACACACACACACACACACTCACTCTCTCTCTCTCACACACACACACACACACACACACACACACACACACACACACACACACACACACACACACACACACACACACACACACACACACACACACACACACACACACACACACACACACACACACACACTCTGTATGTATACTTGCACATGCATATATAGTACATCTACATAGACGTCTGTGTATTGTCTTAAGAAAAGATATTGTTGTATGTTGTATAGCACTAATATGTTGTTAGGAACTGAAGTGTGTGCTGTGTATCACAGCTATTGTGTGTGTTTTGTTAAGTAGAGATATCATTGTGTCTTTTGTATTAGGGAGAGATACAGTATTGTTGTGTGTGTTGTATAAAATGAATTTGTTGTAAGTGTTGCATTAGGAAGGGATATTGTGTGTGTTTGTTGTGTTAGGTTGGAAACATTGTTTGCTTAAAAACCAAAAACACTTAAAACCAAAAGCCCGTCCAATACAAAGAAAACAGGAAGCACAATTAGTAAGACTAAGCTAAGCAATAATAGAACAAAATGACACCATCACATGAACAGAAAATTACAAAGCAGACCATGTGCTTAATGCACAATTAGGGAAGATGTTCTTCTAAAAGGAACAGAAACCATAATGCACATTCATTAGGTAGCAAAACACAACGACTGTGTTCAAGCTACAGCTTCACCATCTGATAATGTTTAGTACCTCACGCTTTTATGTAGTAAAAATACATGTAAAAGACAGTAATTAAGTAGTTAAGTTTAACCATCTTAAAGAGGAGTGAGTTTCAGTTCAAGCTTGTGCCACCAGACTACAGGTAACAGATAATAAAACGGCACCATGTCCCACCGACAACGACAATAAAACCCTGCATGATATTGTGTAGGTCCACCTTGTGTCTGGCCTGTCAATGCATGGATTCCAATAAGACCTCAGAAGGTGTGCTGTGGTATCTGGCACAAAGATTTTAGCAGCAGATACTGGAAAATATGATGTGGAGCCTCAGTGGATCGGATTAGTTTGTCCTGCATATCCTACAGGATCTTGATCGGATTGATATCTGGAAAATTTGGAGTCAGTGCCTTGGTCAGCACCTTTATTGTTGGTTCTTCATCAGCGATCATTAGAAATAAGAAATAAGTGTTGGCTCTGTGGTGAACTTGGAATTTGCCCTGACTCATTAGTTCACTTAACTACAAACTGGACATTACTTACCTATACATTTTTTACCGTCCAGTGTCACCGGTTTCCTTCTGAGTCTGGTTTCTCTTAAGCTTTCTTCATCATATACTCTCAGGGAGTCTTTCCTTTCCACCGTCACCTCCGACTTTGAGACAATGGGAATTGTTAAATGCGTTATACATATAAATTGAATTGAAAATTTGAAATTGAACTGTTCACTGTTCTTCAAACTATTCCTTTGGACAAGGGATTGTTGTTATGAAGCAATGCTGATGTGTAAGAACTAATACGATACCCATCTCTTCTTAGTTCCTGTCAATTACTGAGTAAATATATTCGGCATTAAACAGATGGTGTAGGTGTGTCTGTGTGTAGTGGAAAAACTGTTTCCTCTGAAATTTGTTGGCCTCATTTTAGAGTGATTCATGTTAACAGGAATACATAAATATATATTTGCTTTTTTCAATGTTTTCTGTTATTCACACTCTGACATTCGAGCTGAGCTTTACAAGCATCAATCATTATATTCTCATTGTGTAATTTTTTGTGAGATTTTGCATCCTTGAATGAGGTTCCACTCTACATGTGATAAATAACTATGAATACATTTTTAAAAAATGTAAGAGTAAGAGGATCAATGTAGGCATACTGTAGCTTTGTTGCTTGTGTTTCATTTGTTACTCAGATTTATTTTATTATTGTTAAAACAAACTCCCAGTCGACTGATTGTATATATAGATATATAGATATATATGTTTTATAGTTTGTAACAGGAGACCAGACAATGTCACACTTGCACTTCCTGCTGCTGCTGTTATTCACAACATGTCTGTGGACAAGTGTGTCGACATGTGCACAGAGAAGGTGTGTGTGTGTGTGTGTGTGTGTGTGTGTGTGTGTGTGTGTGTGTGTGTGTGTGTGTGTGTGTGTGTGTGTGTGTGTGTGTGTGTGTGTGTGTTCTTACACCAGACAATTTGCTTGGTTGCATGTATACAAATGTTTCAGTTTCACAAAATTCTGTGTGCACTGTGGTGTACGTACCTATACTCTGTTTTAGGTCACTAAACCTGCAAGCACTCACCTCCATCTTTCCTCTTGCAAACTATGAAGCGTAGCTTCAGCTTCTTCACTTATATGTGGAAGTAAAAGTAAAAGAAAGATTCAAGAATGAAAGAGACAACTGCTTCAGATCTTACTCATTGACAGGGTTTTAGTTCTGCTTTCACCTAGAAATGTCAGGAAAACATTGTGACATGCACAGAGAGAAAGAATGCTGTCTTCAGGTTTTTTTAAAAAAAGAAAGAAAGAAAGAAAGAAAGAAAGAAAGAAAGAAAGAAAGAAAGAAAGAAAGAAAGAAAGAAAGAAAGAAAGAAAGAAAGAAAGAAAGACCTGGACTGGACTGGATTAAATGGTTGGTGTAGATGGTTAAGTAATAGAGAGGACGTTTAGGGTGAGAGCTTCGAAAGTTAAGATGGCTTGTGAAAATTCTGTTGTTACAGAACACAGTTCCTCGAAGCTTACCTTAACTTATGTAAGAAATGAAAAATGTGTTGTGTAAAAATAAGACGATGATGTTGAAGATCTTAATAAAGAACAAGAAGTTTATTCCAGCATAGCAGTGATAAAATATATGGCGTACTTTGGGTTCATCGGAGTCGGTCAGAACCCAGAGCAAATCCTGCTCACGCATTTTATACTGTTTTCCGCTTTGTAGTTTAAATGAGATTCTACTTTGAAGGTGTATTGAGCGTAAGATCTGAGTGTCTCCCAAATGGCTGGGTCACACCTTGTTATTTAGCCAGATGTCTTTAAATGTTAATCACGGTCACGTACCTTGTCTTGTTATTGTTACAATTGTTATCAGTCAAATTGTCACTTTAAATGGTAATCGTGGTCACGTAAACCCTTTGTTCGTGGTGATACCTCATGTCCTACTGCTCCCATATTTATAATTGAATCAAGTTTATACGTTTAGAGTCCTAACCGTATTACCTTATGATACTTAAACCTTTTTAGGAATGTGCTCTTTTAGTACCTTGAAGTGGAATTTGGGTGCAATTTCTGTAATTTCTTACAGTCCCCCCTTTGATGCTTCTGCCCTGAAGCATCACATCACTTCCTTAATACAGATCACGATTACTGTTTCAATGTAGTACACATACAGCATAACATAATGCATTGACAAAGAATGAGAAAGATGCATACACAAACAGCAGTTTTGAAAGTTACATCCCAAATCAGATCATAATAGGCAATAACCAAATCACCACCATCCATTTGTTTCGTCAAAACATTATCTTCTCTCACAAGACCTTGTTGAGCTTTGACAATATGGTCATCCTTTCTTTGCATTATGACATAATGACATTAACATATTATATAATAACATTTTATTATATATTTTGGTAACTCAAAATCAAATTCTGGTACTTCTTCCTTAAAGACTTATTGTCTGCTGGATTCAATGACATTGTCTGTAGAGTGAAATTAACATATGGAAAGTAATATGTTCCTATGAACCAAGCTTGTCTCTGGAATTATACAATCGGACAAAGTGTTATCATGTGGTTATCATTAACAAAGATAGAAAAATGATCATGAGTTGTGGTGACATGTATTCCTGTGTGAAACTATTACTCTTGTAAACTTATTGTGGACATGTGTTAGATCGATTTCACAAGCCTCATAATTGGTGTGGGGTGCCCCACATAATGGTTTTTCCAAGGCATCAAACATGCAAATAAAACCAATGTAGTTTTGTCACAGCATTCTATGTCCAGTCTTTGCCATTCTCCTGATGGTAACTGTGTGATAAACCTAAAAGTCCTTAAAGTCCATTCTTTAATACATTCTTCTGTAATATTCCCAAATTGTCCATGCTTAGAATCCTTTCAAACAATTCTTCAAATCCTTTCCAATCCTTGAGATTATTTACTCGAAGATGTTCTCTGAGATGAACTGGTTGAACTGATGAACTGGTTGCAACATCACTGTGATACCTCAGGAACGCTGTTGTCAAGAAGACCTTATACATTCCTGTTACACTGTTCATCTGGGTCTGGAGATCATGCTGTAAGGTTCACCAAGACCGGAACCTGGATCCATTGTAGATAAGCACCTTGGGACAGCGTTGGGCACTGCTGTCACGAGAGCTGCCTTTCTTGTCCATCCCCACATCTATTTCTTTTTGACCTGAAAAACACTTGAAAACATAATGAGTTTACCCCCCCCCCCCCTTTTTAAACACAGCACACAAAAAACATTACAAACACATACAACATAAAAACACTTGAAAACATAATGAATTTATACTCCCCCTTTTTTTTAACACAGCACACAAAAAACATTACAAACACATACAACATAAACTTGCCTATTTATATGGCCCTTATGACTGCCATCAGTTTTTTATGATATTAATGGTCCTATGTGGAATGTCCTCTTAACAGGTTGACGATTTTTAGTTTTGGGATGTGAATCTCTGCCTGGTCTCTCCCAGTGAGCAGACCATGGGCCCTCATTTTGGTAATTCTTTACCTCAACGTCATCACTACTTTCAAATTTGTGATGGTGCACATTCTGACCAGAATGCATTTTGTTTTTCTGACTTTACCAAATTTGTTGAGTAGTTTGGTGAAAAACACCAGGCAAGGAGTTAAACAGATGTTTGAGCTCCTTTTCAGTCTGTTTACTGTAGCCTGTAACTGGTTTAAATCTGTTTTGGGGCCTGATCTCTTAAGGGAAAATTTGCATTCCCTTGAAATATGTCCCTCTTTACCACATGAATAACACACCAGGGGGTTATCAGGGTTACGAGGGGGTAGTCTTTCCTTTCTATCTTCAGTAGTGTTCATTTTTCCAGGAAACCTGGCTGGCTCTATTCTTATTGAGATTTTTAACACCTACTGCTGAAACAGGATGGGACCTCTTTGAGTTAGCATTGTTGTTGAAAGACTGTGTCATTTTAGCAATGATGTCGTTATAATCAGAGAGATGGGTTACAAACATCGACACAGCAGAACGGGTGAGTGAGTCACATTTGTTAATCAAAGCAGATTTAAAACTGACATCATTCGGTGTGATGTCAGGATTTCCACTGAAAGTTTTAAATGTCTCCAATAATCGCTCTGAAAATGCCATGGGGCATCGTCATGTGCACATCCGATATTTTACCCCAGTCAACTGACATTACACCTAGGACTTCAAGCTGTTTCCTCTCAAACTTATTGGCAGTTCTAGTTTTGACTTTCTCATTTAACGCTCGAGACAAAGTGTCAGACAAACACACAGTTAGCAACACACGCATTACCATCTGTGAATTTGTAAATGTCAGCATATAGCACGAAAACCTTTAGAAAATCTAATGGATCTTGTTTGGCAGGATCAAATTTACCAATACTTTTAATCACAGCTTCTAGCTCATTGGGTTTGAACCCTCTGACCACAGTAGAGGTCACTGGTTCCTCCGCTCTTTCACTAGCATGCATAGTTGTAGTCAAGTGAACTGGAGCCATGGGGAACTTAACTGTACAGTGTAGTGTATTGACTCCTGACTGACTGAGAATCTCTTTCTGAGTTCTCATCACTGTCGAACATTTCAGGAACCTGATTACTCCACGTGCCACATACAGATGTCTTACTGGTGCTAGTTTCAGATGTGCCATTTTTTATCAGGAATTGACAAGCAGACTTGGCTTCCTCTAAATCTTCTAAGCATGCTATTGTTAGTTTTAAGGTGTGCAATCTCACTCTGCATCCTAATCTTTTCTTCCTTCCAGAGTATGGACATAACTGCTTAACTGTTTACATGGACATAACTGTTTACATTGAACTACATTTTTTGCACATTCATTTTCTCAGAACTGCACTACCTCACCAAGAACTGCACTACCTCACTTTATTGCCTTATTCGGCACTGCACCTCTTATTGCCTTTATTAAGAACTATATTTCTTTTATTGCTCTTTTTTATTCTATTATATTCATTCACACATTTTTATTTTTACTTTTTACTTTACTGTATGACATTTAGTGTGGACAGCAAAGTAAGAATTTCATTGTGCAGGGAAACATGCTTTCTGTCTGTGCATATGACAATAAACACTTTGAATCTTGAATCTTGAATAAACACTTTGAATTTCACTCATCTGGTAATCTCTTTTAGATATTATCCCATCATCTAGTCTAGATTGCAGTTGCTCGTTTTCAGCCTTTAATGGATTTAAAGTCTTTCTAGTGACTTTGTACGATGCAAGAACTGCTTGCAGTTCATTGGCAATCTGCCCTTTTCTGTTCTTGGGCATTTTAGGGTCATTTTCAAACTTAGAAATAGCCCACTCATACGGTTTATCAACCATGTTCTCTATTCCTAGGGTTGCCATCCGTCCCGTGAAATACGGAATCGTCCCGTATTTACAGGCAAAATGACGCGTCCCGTATCAAATCAATACGGGACGCGATTTGTCCCGTATTTTACATAGGTCCACATTATACAGCATCCCATGCAAATCACCCCACTCGCATTGTGTGGAGGCGCATCCTATTCTGCCCCTGATTGGGTAATACTCGTTGCCATCGTTGGTTTGATTGGTTTGTTTTAGTTTTGGGGCCGTGAATCACGGCCAATCAGAGTCAGAGGAGGGCGGGACGACGCCTCGCCGGTTGTTTTGACAGAGTCAGAGTGACAGAAAATCCATATGAAACACACTACTACTTCTGGTCCGCTGATATTCACCGATATACATCCACTGATGTTATTATGTTCATGATGTTCATGGAAGATCTTTTGCAAGTTTGCAAGTTATAATTACTAAGTTATGGATAATTAATTATAAGTTGTTAATTTAATAATAAGTTAATACAATATGGTTCACATCTAACAAGTTCCTCCAAAAGCTTATTTTTTGTGTTCTTAGTCACACTTTGTTGGCGTATATTTATTATTGTCATAGTTGTGTATTCAATATGACCACTTAAGTTGTGATACTGAGTGAGTGAGTGAGTGAGTGAGTGCATCCGTTAACACTGCAGATATCTTATTATAATGTCCATTGGTATCGATCTGAATATTTTTATGAATACATGTTTTACGTTATGATATACCACCACTGGCACGCCATCGGGACTGTGGTCATCGTGGCCCCGAGGGGTGTGGCCCCCGCTGTGGCAGGCGTCCCTTATTATTCTGTATTGAAGGTGGCAACCCTATCTATTCCATCAAACATTCCCTGAGAACCGTGTTTAGCAATGTACCTAACAATCAGCTGTTCCATTTTTACAAACTCACAGCTTTCCTTAAATCTTAGTCTTTAAACTTTACACAGTTTCTGTGACTACAGGCTGTCTAGTTAACCGTAGGTCTATCTTTTCACAGCTCAAGTACTTCGGACGCAAATGAACAAAACTATCAAACAGTCACAAACAGTAACTCTCACAAACTCACAAACAGTTTAAAATGTAACACAGTCACAATACGTCGGACAAAACCACAGTACGTCGGGTTTTTTTTTTTTTTTTTGTTATATTTTAAAACAGTCTTCTTAGCCACAGCAATTTTGGACTTAAAACATTAGTTTAACACTGTCACTGTACGTCGGACAAAACCACAGTACGTCGGGTTTCTTTGCGTTAAAACCTAACCGTTTACTTAACAGTACATGGACTTAAAACGTAAGTTTAAAACACTGTTACAGTCTGTCAGACAACATCACACTACCTCGGGTTATTGCTTTAAACTCTACAGAGCCACGGTGCGTCGGGCTCTTTACACTATCACTGTTTCAGTTACTTTAGAAACGTTTTTAGCTATAATTCAACTGCCACACTGCGTCGGGCTGATTAGAATCTTAACAGAATTATAACAAACAGACAACATATTTCAGTTACTTTAGAAACCTATCAGCTTAAGCACTTTGCTTCAGTTACTTTAGAAACATTAATTCACATACAATTCTGTCACCACACTGCGTCGGGTTAATTCAGTTCCGTTAGAATCTTAAAAGTACAGAATAGGCTTAACAACAATAATAACTCCTACTGCTTATGATAAGTAAACTATACTCTATGTTCTATTCTACACTAAAACATTTCTTTTCTAGGTTTTTTAAACGAAGTGGTTCCCTGAATAAAAAAAAACATCGTAAAAGAAGAAAATACCACTTTTCTTACCTTTCCCCACTTTTTTTTTTTTTTTGGAATCCGTCGCTGGGTGGCTCGCCAATGTAAGAAATAAAAAATTCGTTGTGTAAAAATAAGACGATGATGTTGAAGATCTTAATAAAGAACAAGAAGTTTATTCCAGCATAGCAGTGATAAAATGCATTGCGTACTTTGGGTTCATCGGAGTCGGTCAGAACCCAGAGCAAATCCTGCTCACACATTTTATACTGTTTTCCGCTTTGTAGTTTAAATGAGATTCTACTTTGAATGTGTATTGAGCGTAAGATCTGAGTGTCTCCCAAATGGCTGGGTCACACCTTGTTATTTAGCCAGACGTCTTTAAATGTTAATCACGGTCACGTACCTTGTCTTGTTATTGTTACAATTGTTATCAGTCAACTGGTCACTTTAAATGGTAATCGTGGTCACGTAAACCCTTTGTTCGTGGTGATACCTCATGTCCTGCTGCTCCCATATTTATAATTGAATCAAGTTTATACGTTTAGAGTCCTAACCGTATTACCTTATGATACTTAAACCTTTTTAGGAATGTGCTCTTTTAGTACCTTGGAGTGGAATTTGGGTGCAATTTCTGTAATTTCTTACACTTACCACAGTACCTTAAAGATTCTAATTATTTTACCTTAACTGCCTTTTATAATACTTTAATTGTTTATTACCTTAATACATTTATTGTAGGCTTAAAATTAAAGATACTGTTTGATTAGCTCTGCACCCATCTACAAGCGAAGGGATAACTTTTTTTGTGGTACCAGCCAAATTCTCCCATATCCTCCACCAAGATAAATGATATCATGTTTTCTTTTCTAATATCAATACTCCTAACTGTGAGCTAATGGCCATATTAATCCAAATATCAAAATACAAATTTTGTAAAATTATCCATCTAGTGTAAAATGTGAATCTGTAGCACTTTTTTGAGTTCCTCTGACAGCTCTTTTTAGGTCATAAAAACTTCCTCTTAAAAAAAGAACATGGGGATATTACATAATCTTCAGTAACCACTTTCTCTTGATCAGGTTTTTTCACTATCAAGGTAAAAGGATGTGTATATGAGAACATTTTACATGAGGAGCTTAAATCTGGAAGTTAAATACGAAGTAAATTCCACAGTTTTGAAATGGCTTAGTCATGTGGAAAAGAAACACCCTTCTGCAATTCTGTGTTTGTTTATCAGAGCCTAGATAATAATTTTATGGTTCTCATAATTTCTATAGACAAATAAAAAATTTCAGGTCACAAAAAAAACTACAACAATATTTAAACATACAATTCTATTCTTCCCAGAAGTGAGCATGAATGAATGAAATTGGGCTATAGAAGCATTGATTATCATCACATATACATTAAAGGTCAGTGGAATTCTTTTCTTCACATATCTCAAACAAGGGGGTTGGGTTTAGAGCACAGGGTCAATCATAATACAGCACCCATGGAGTTAAAGTCCTCATTTAATTGCCCAACAGCAGCAGCTTAGCAGTGCTAGGCTTTGAACCCAGACCTTCCAAGCACACAATCCACAGTCCTAATCACTTAAGCCATCACTGCCTGTGACCTACAGGCCTACAGTATGTAAGAACATTAAATGTTTATGTTTATAATAATACCATCAAAAAGTATGGCCTTTATGGAAGGGTGGCAGGAAAAAGCCCTTTCTCTCCAAAAATGGTGATTTGTACAATGGCACAGAAACAATATCCTCTGGACTGGAGAGAGGTGTGATGATATGGGCTTGATTTGCAGCAACATGACCTGGAAAGTTATTAGCCATTGAGTCAGCTCTACTTTATAGCAGAAAATCTTTCAGACAAATATGAGACCATCTGTCCATCAGCTTAAACTGGGCTAAAGTTGTGTCACTCAACAGGACAACATTTTCAATCAACACCAGGAAATCAACACTCAGATACAGTAGCTAAAGAAGAAATCAAGGTGTTAGCATGAACGAGTCTAGGTACCATCTGTATTGACATGAAAACTTAACAGAGCTGTGCATCAATGAACCAGTACACACATCAATGAACTAAAGTGATGTTGTAAAGGAGAGATGGCCAATATTTCTCCAGAACAGTGCAAGAATCTGATAAATTACTACAAAAAAACTTCAAGTTTTTTGTTCCTGAATGTATCTGAACTGCTTTATTTCTTCAGCCAGTTACGTCTAGAGTGTCCAGCCTCAATGACTATTATCCCGTTGCACTGACACCCATAATGGTGAAGTGCTTCGAGAGGCTTGTCTTGAGGCACATCAAGACCCAACTACCACCTTTACTGGACCCCCTACAGTTTGCGTATTGTCCAAACTACTTCATACCAAGGCTGAGGAAAGCACATCTCCCTCCCCCCATCCTGACCATGTTTTACAGAGGGACTATCGAGAGTACCCTGTGCAGCTGCATCACTGTCTGGTTTGGGAACTGCACCATCTCGGATTGCAAGACCCTACAGAGGATAGTGAAGAAAGCTGAAATTATTTTTGGAATCTCTCTTCCCTCTATCACAGACATTTACACCGCACACTGCAACAAACACTCTTCACCCTCCTGCTGTCTGGAAAAAGGTAGCAAAGCATTTGGGCCCTCATAACCAGACTGTGTAACAGTTTCTTTCCACAAGTCATCAGACTCCTCAATAACTGAACTGAACTGTGCAAAGCACACACACACACACACACACACACACACACACACACACACACACACACACACACACACACACACACACACACACACACTCACACACACACACACACACACACACACACACACACACACACACTCACACACACACACACACACTCACACACACACACACACACACACACACACACACACACACACACACACACACACACACACACACACACACACACACACAACTATGTTGACTGCACTGATAGCCACCAAATCAAAAACACACTCATTCAATATACCACCCAGATCAAAACATGCTGTTTTTGTTATCTTGCAAATTCAGTAAATTGTTTTGCACACCAAATTTCAACACAAATTGATCAAACTGCTGCTATTACATAAGTTTAGATATATTAAATAGAAGCCTCTTGTTCAGATCCCTATATTTTTACACAATGTAAAAACAAAGTGTATAATATACAGTATGTACACTGGTCAGTGCTGTTGTTTTGTATTGTCTTGAATTAGTTTGTATTATTTGTTTGCAGTGTCTTTTGTCTTACACTGTAGCTCTGTGTTGTTCTGTGTAGCTCAGTGTTGTTTTATGTAGCACCATAGTCCTTTAGAAAAGTTGTCCCAGTTTACTATGTACTGCGTCAGCTATACTGTATATGGTTGAAATGACATTTAAAAATCTTCTTGACTGTTTATTTTATTTGTGATCACCTGAGGTCATTTTGTTTGTTTCTAGAAGTTGGTGAGGACATTAGAGTGTTATTTAGGGCCTGATAAAAGCCTGTAAGTGTTAATGGAGATCTTCACAAAGTGTGTGTGTGTGTGTATGTGTGTGTATGTGTGTGTGTGTGTGTGTGTGTGTGTGTGTGTGTGTGTGTGTGTGTGTGTGTGTGTGTGTGTGTGTGTGTGTGTGTGTGTGTGTGTGTAGGAGTTTTCTCTGGCTGCTTTGGCTGGGATTAAATGCCACGGTGGTTTCCCCACCACCCTCTTCAACCTGCACGAGCCTGAGGAAGAGGACCTGTGCCTTAATCGCTGTGTAGCCAAGGACTTTGAGAGCTGTGGAAATGACGAATACTTTGTAGTTTACCAAACCCAAGTGCAAGGTAATGGCAATGTTCAAAGACAAGAAAGCATTTAATTTACCATATAACACACTTCCTTTTTCTGAGTTATGGCTGGTTCATGTCATTGTTCACTCGTGATTCAAAAAAGTCTGTGTCAGAAGTCCTTGTTTATTGTTTATATTGTTATGTGTCCTTGTGACATGTTGGTGTAACATGACGTGGTTTTCTTCAGAAGCTCTATCTTAACTCTCTAATTATGTGTCTCTTATTTCAAATTCAGAGGTGTAGTTTGAGCATGGTGCACAAACATGTAGAGCAAAATAAATTCTGCGTATAAGTATATAGACTGTATGTTTATGAGGGCTGATTGGCTTCAGCTCCCCATGGTGACTCAGTGTTATTAAGACATGTGAAGACGTGAATTTTGAGGACGTTTATTTCACTCTTCAGCATCTTTCACTTCCTTGTTCACATATAATGATGTTATAGTGTTAAACACATGATTTTCACCACAACCTAAATTCTCTTAAAATGTGAACAATTACAACAGAGCTCTCTGTAACAAGACATTGTTAAAGGTCATTTTTATGGTACATACCTCAGCAAGAATTATTGGAATCCAGTGTTCTATAATTCAGGCATTTCTTAATCATATATTTGGTATTTATTGGTGTTGTCAATCACACCGATCTAATAAAGATAATAATGAAGCAACCTCAAAATGTAGAAAGAACCTTGATTAAAGCAACAGTGACTGAGAAAATTATATTAAGAAATTATATTAAGGTTCAAGATTTAATTCCTTAATGCAATAGAAATAAACACTCAGAAATATAATCTGAACATTAAATTGTCTGAATGTGCAGGTTTTAAAGGCGAGAGGGACCACTGGCGCAGTGGCAGGACAGTTTGCATAAAGACACACGAGAGCGGAAGGAAAGAAATCGACGCCTTCGACTCCAGCATTCTGATGATCCGCAACCCCTACAAGGCCCTCATGGCTGAATTCAACCGCAAGTATGGCGGCCATATTGGATTCGCTTCTCAGGCTCAGGCTCTGGAAAGGAAAGGGTCAGATTGAGTATACATGACAGTTGCATTGGAAGATTTAGCAATTAGACAATAGATTTTGCAATTTTTATTCATTTTTTTTCTTTGCACATTACATTCAACTCATTTTTTGTGTAGTACTTTGAACAGTGTACAGTGTCATAAAGCAGGTTTACTGAAGTGTATCTATATGGACTAGATTAGGATACAAATTCTAAATTTCACAGAGGTGACAGCAGTGAGGAAAACCTCCCTGAGACAATATGAGAAAGAAACCCATCCTCATCTGGGTGACACCAGAGAGTATGATTAGAAATAATTTCCTTTCTTTGACTTACTATATGGATAAAATATATAAATGCAAAACCTGGGAATTCATTCTAATTATAACATAATGTCTATTTTTAATTCTTCTCTTTTATTTATTTTAATATATGTAATGTACATATATGCATACTTTGCACTTTCTTGCACATTGTACACAGTTGCTGTTGTATATCTGTTTACAACTGCATCTTGTACCATCTTTTTACATTTATATCTGTTTACACCAATATCTGGTTACATAATTTATCTATTTAAGCTTACTTTTGTATTATCTGTTAAATAAGAGACTCTTAATTTCATTGTGCAGCTGTAGAATGACAATAAAGTAATCTAATCTATTCATCAGGTAGAGCTCAGCATTTTTAGTTGCATAATGGCTCTATGTCTTTAGCAGTACCGCTTATAGTAGTCTTGTAATCTACAGCAATTTTTCTGGAAATAACCTTGACACCACCAGACATCTTTCCCAGCAGTTGTGTCACTTGTGTTGATTTACTAACCTGCACATACTGTATGTTAAGTAAAATCTTTTTTTAAACAGTTCTTTGCCAACTTCTTTGCCAACAATCTCTGCAATCTGTGTGCAACCACTTTACGTCAAAATATAATCATTAAAACATTTCACTTCCATATACTGTGTATATATATGCTTTTATAACTTTTACTTTAGGCTTAAAGGCTTATATGAGCTGTAGGATTAGTATTGCTGTTCTGCCACATTTTCTGTTGTGCACTTTAAGACTTGGTTAAGAATCTTGGTTTAACTTCAATAATATGTACGGTATCCGGTTAGTGGCTGCTGTATTATTTGAAATGAATATAACACAGAATAATTTGAGACTTTTTTTCTGAGAGCTATTCACATCTGTCTCAGTATAATCGTGTAAAAGAAAAAGTGCTAAAGCATCAGCCAGCATTATTGCTAAAGCATCACGCCAGCTGCGTGCTACTATATGAGGCAAGAAGCGTGCAAGTTTGTAAAACACAGTTGTTTATTTGTTTTTACTGCATCATTTATTCATTCATTCAGCTTCAGTCACCGTTTTTTGCTTGCCAGTTCATCACAGGATATTCAAAAAAATCCTTCACACACTCATTACAATCCAGGCTAGGGCTGTACACAATGCGTTTATCTGTACCAAAGGTGGAGATCAAAATTAGAGAAATATTCACAAATCACATTTCTTTCCGATGTATTAAAATCTGAAGGGATGTTAAAAACCACTCTTCTGCTAGCATGGTTTCTAATAATCAAAGCACTTATTACATTAAAGAACATTAGAGAACAGTGTGGCACAAATAAACTATTATTTTTAAAGTTGCATTTTATAACTTTTTTAACTTCTTTCACACTAAAGTAACTCACTTTGTTACCAGGGAAATGTCTACACTGTCACACGTGGACCCCAGAACTCCACAAGTTATCAAGTGAAAATTATTTTGAATATAATCATATGTGGGTTTACGCTATTCTACTCTGCTCAAGTTTTGGATGTATTATTTTTGTAGTCTGTGTATTTTTTCTGTTATTGTAGTAGACATTTTAGTTCTTTTCTCTACCCCATTATCAATTTCTTCTTTTTTTTCCTCTCCTTTCTCACTGTGTTTAGAATGGCCTGAATTTGTAAAGATCTATGCACCGTGGTGGGCATCACACACCCTCGACTGGCTCCAGTACGGTAAAAATGTGCACCTGGTGCACTTTGAGGAGCTGAAGCAGGACCTATTCAGCCAGCTAAAGCGCATGGTTGTCTTCCTTGGCCTTAAGGTTTCAGAGGATCGGCTTCTGTGCGTCATGGCACAAAAAGACCTTGCACTCAAACTAAGGAACCTTTCAAGGGTTCCAGATGATTATAGACCCAGATGATACCAGCTCACACTCTTTCCTCATCTGGTTGTTTTTGTTTATGTAGATTCTTTCTTTCTTCCTGAGCGAAAAAAAAACTGGATTCCTTAGTTTTTTGTTATGCAACCAAAAAAGACCTTTAGGGAGGAACCTTAAGAACACTAAGCCAGCACTTTGATTTAGCAGATACTGAAGGAAGAAAGGTTCCTGAAGGTCACGTGACATGGAAGGCGAGACAATCTGATGACGCTAGGCAACTTACTATGAGGGCTGTAGTGGGTTAAGCACTAGTTTTTTAACGTGTTGTCTCCGCACTGTGTGTGTGTTATTTTACTTTGAAGTCACAAAGACATGCTGTATTGATCACTTTATGCTACTAGGTCATGTAACGAAGTGTGGAGCTGATGGACTTGTGGACTTGTTCGATTTTATAAACAATATAAAAAGAAATAATTAATCAAAGAGAAAAAAGACACGTAACGAGCAGGAATTTTGAGCATTTTAAGGTTTGAAAAAAGATTGTATGAGTAAGGCAAACAAACCTACATAAAAGTTAAACATGGATATAATCAGTTTGTTGTTTCCATAATGTTCATTGTCTAAGAATCGGCTAAGAATTTTATTTTTAACTTGAATACTTTCTCTGAATTTAGTGGAAGGATGTGACGATGTATCTGTTTCAGCACCAGTGGCAATGCTGCCAGTAAAAGTAAAATGATCATATCTCACTTTAGGCTTCACTTATCAGCTCATTCGTTCATGGCCACAAAACAATTTCCAGCATTTTGGAGCCTACCATACCACATTTCTGTATTTTAACAGTGTTTCTTGTGTTTATGTTTTAAAAAATGCAATGAACTAAAGGTGTAGAAAAAGGATCTTGTATACAGACATAGCAGAAGGTTTAAAACAAATGCTGCTGACTTCCTATGAACTCAACTTCCTTTCTGCTTTCTATTTCTGGACATCTCTTTCTGACTCTCACTCGGTGATAACACATTGCAAGACTTTAATTTTAACAATATTGTTAAGTGTGAAGTTTTTTTTTTACTTTGGAAAGAAAAGACTTTACAAAAGCAAAGAAAACAGCCTGAGATGCTGTGCAAATGCTGTCTTCTTCAGACTACAGAGAAACTACGCACTTGGATATTCAAAAAGTGATTCATTAACAGCTGCATGACTCCTAAGATTAATCACCGATTTTTTTTCCTGCCTTATTTTGATTTGTGTTTCCATTATACAACTCTGTCACACTAACAACCCATTCTTTATCTCACTGTTACCATGACACTGTGTGCCTTTGACATTATAGGCCTCATTTAACAAAGTGAATACGTACTAATGTGATAAGACTCACAAATGTGAACCGTTTTTGATTGATTTCAATTCATAGTCATCACTAATGTGATACTTTGCATTTATATTTCAAATGTACTGACAAGTTTGAATCAAATTTCTTTCAAAGTTACACAGATGTAATGAACATTTTGTGCAACTTATTTCCTATTTCATATCCAAATCTGTATTTTATATTAATGACTTGAAAGAAAGGAATCCAAAACAAATGAAGAAAATTAAATTTAAAAAAGAAAATTAAAAGACTTTTAAATAAGACCAAAGTGATGGTGCCTTATTAAAGGAGTAAGATTTTGTGTGTTTCTGTGCTAGCAGCAGTGGCTGCTAATATTTAGGAGGCACCTTTTCACAATGTAGTTGTCATTTGAACTTTTAGAGTTTTGTCAGTAGCTTTAAATGTAAATCAGCTGAACTGAGAATGCACATGGTACTTTATCAACATTTATATACATGCAAATGTGTGTAACAAAAAGTGTTGAAGCTTTTAAAACTGGTAACATTTACACACTGTTCCATACTAACTTTACTAAACAAATTGATTAATCAGTCCTATTGTTGCCTCTGTTGCAGTGAGTTTAACAAGTGGTTTAGTTCCTGGAGCTTTAGAGTTTTATATGTTTAAGAATTTGCCACCTTTTGCTGAATTTCTGCTACACAATCTGTTGTAGACCATGGAGCTTGTTCAGTTTAGTACTCGAACCTTGCAGCACTTTCACACAAAGATAAAAATTCAGTTCAAATTTCTAAAATCTGTGTGTGTTTGATGAATGTTGGAACAAGTCTCTGAGTTTTGATCTTTTCTCTTTATTTTTATCGCCAATCCTTTTAGGCCAGTTCATTGTTCCAGATGTACTATTTGGCTTGTTGGCTTGTTCCAGCCATTTTAGCCCTTTTTGTTGGCTTGTTCCAGCCATTTTAGCCCTTTAGCTTGGTTACGTGTGTGTGGAACCTGAATACCCGAAAACAATCTAAACTTAAACATTTGTACAATTAATTGTTCTTATGCCAAGATCAAGAGAAAAAAGATATAAAACGATATATATAATAATACATGGCCTCTTTAATCTCCTTAACATTGTTTCTGGCACACATACTTTGTAAGGCATTATTTATATGTGTAAGCTGAGGTCAAAAGAGTCCTCTTAAGAGAGTTTTCACTCCTATTTTTTCCGACAGATCTTCAGAATCCCAGTCGAGTCGAATGTATTTTCAATCGATTGAATGTAAATTACTGCAAACAAATTATGATGACTACAAGTGTGGTTTTTTTCTTTCTTTCACTGTACACTGTCACTGTGGACAGACCTGGCTTCCCTTTCCTTGAAAAGTGTAAAAAAAAATATATATATGTACTACTATTTTTGTACTTGCCTGATTGAGACAGTACAGGTCCTTGATAATAAACAGCTCTAAATGCGATCATGCTCTTTACTGGCATGACTATAGGCTAAAATACAGTGTTTATTATATGATATAAAAGTGCATACAGTATATGGAATATGTATTACAATAAACACACGACAAAGCCATGAAGAAAAATAAAACCTACATTTCTGAATGTTTGGCAGTTTTATCATACATACTTTTTACATACTGTAGCTGCATTAGTGTAATGAAGCCCCAAGAATAATAATAAGTTGTTTTTACAATATATTTATTGAATCTCAGGCATGTTAAACATCTATACACCAACTTTAGGTACAAAAAGAATTATTGAATGACTGACACGAGAGAGTCTGATTTTTGCAATATTTTCTTTTTGTCAATTGAGATGATTTCATCAGAGCTTTTTTGCAGAAACCAGTTCCACCTAAGTAAAGAATTGAACTGTGCAGTGCATGTTATTATTAGAAAATACAAAGATGATTAATTTCCTATAACAGGATATCCTGATAAGATTTATTACTCCTGTAAGAAGAAAAAGAATAATAATATTAGAACATATTATTGCATCAAAGGCATGTCACACATCCAAATTTTAGGCACACAAGCCAATCTGGAGAAGGGGAGAGTCTGTGATTTTTAAAAAAAAATTATTTGTTTGTTTGTTCATTTGTTTGTTTATTTGGATAAAGGATTCATGACTGATGGTATTAGTTTTTTCCCTGACTGAAAGATGGCAAACTAAATGTATTCTCTTTATAGAATTACTATCGTTATCCAGTCGTTTTAGCACCAAAATTGAAGCTGTAAAGTGTTTTGTGTGTTAGAAATCTGACATATGCTTAATCACAGCAAAATAATACCACAGTGAAACAGGATTAATGTTTTAATGTAGAATTAAAGGTATGAAATAAAAAACAACATACAAATTATATTCATTTTAACATGATTTAAAAAACAGCACTGAATTATACATTAGTAAAAGAAAATGACAGAATAAATAAAAAAATAAATAAAACTAAACACTATAATAACAAGGTTCAGAAAGAAGATGAAAAAGGTGAAAATAAATACACTGAAATCATTTCATGAACTTTTCTGCAGAAACCAGTTACAGTTGAATAAGGAATCAATGTCATGTTATTAAAAAATAATCTAAAGTGATTTATTGTTTGTGTAGATGAACAATTTGCTAACAATCAAATGTTTTTTTCCCATTTACAGAACTGTGATAAATTTCTTACCATAACCTTCTCTTTTTTCTATTTTTAAAATTCATTTCTTTAAAAAAAAATAAAAAGTACATAAATTCATATCATGAAGTAAATGTAATACTTCTGTCTAAATGTTTTTCTTCAACATACAGTACACTATTATAAGCAGAGATTATTGTGCACTGAGTCGACTATTAGCACAGATTATTGAAATATGAAATATTTGCATTTCTCTAGTTCACTGTTTTTGCTAATGTAGGATTCGCTTTAAACAGTAGTCAAAAGTTTGCTGTCTCCTGGGTAAGTAATAGACGTCCCTCGGTGTGTACTCCGGGTTTCTTCCTCAAATGTGCTCTCAATCTTGGAGAGAATTGCATAACATTTTCTTTTAAAGTCCTTTCCCATGAAAGCATAAAGCAAAGGGTTCATAAAGCTGTTGGCGCTGGCAAGAGTGATTCCAAATTTTTGCCCAGTAGGTATGACATGTTCATAATCTACGTTTAATTCTAATAATTTAAAAATGTGATACGGCATCCAGCATATGAAAAAAGCCACTATCAGTGTTGTCATGACCTTAAACGGTTTTTTGGACCTCGCCATCTGATTACTTCTCAGCTTCCGGATAATGAAGAAATAACAGGTTATGATAAACAGAAAGGGGATCACAAAACCAAAAATGAATCGACATATCGTTACAGCGATGTGTTCTTCGTCCTTCTGGTAGTTACTGAAACATTTCTTGTGCTTTTTATCTAATTGTTGGAAAATGGCCATCGGAAGACTCAGCAACGCTGAGCCAATCCAGGCTAGCAAAACCATTACCAAGGCCCTGCGTAGGTTGCGCATGTTTTGCGCCCATACAGGAAACATCACTAAAACACAACGATCCACGCTGATGATGAGGAGAAGGAAGATGCTGCTAAACATATTGAGGGTCAAGATGAAGGACGCAAACTTGCACATGAAGCTCCCAAATTCCCATTCTCCTCTAATAATATAGACAACAGACAAAGGCAGGAAGGCACAGAAGAGGAAGTCGGACACAGCCAGGCTGAGGTACCAGACAGCATTGACTGTTTTCTTAATCTTAAACCCTGCGATCCAGATCACCAAACCATTTCCAGCAATACCAAGAAGCACAATTATGACATTTGCAACAGCCAATAAAGCACACGTTACATCTGTACAATATCCCGGAGCCACCGGTGATGCTTCTGATGGGTCTGGTGGACAGAATGAAGCATTACAATTGAGTTGATCTACAACTTCTTCATAATATTCATCTAATTCAGATGAAGACATGGCCTTGTTGTGATGCTGTTTGAAGCTGTAAAATGGAGACAGAAACAAAATAGCTGAAGATAAATAAATAGATGTTTTGCTTGGAAAAAAGACTAGATATTGCAGAGAGAGGTCATACAGTGATCCTTTAGATAAAGTGTTTTGTTTTAGATTATCTCTGGACTACTGATTAAAAGGTTGTTGTTGAGTTCAAATCCCAGCACAACTAAAAGCTGCCACTGCTGGGCCCTTGAGCAAGGCCCTTTAACCTTTAATGCTGTTTATTACTGTGTCTATAAAACCCAACTCTACTTCCTTTCTTTGACTTACTTGCTATCGAGAACCACAAATATAAAATATAGGGCAGACACCCTTATCCAAAGACTTACAATTATCCAATTTGTGGATAAATCCAGATTTCTGTTGGAAATAAGGTGGAAATAAAAAAGAAAAAAAAGGATCTTATAAATACACAATATATATTTTTTATGTATTTATCTTTGCCCATTTAAATACATTTGTGAATTATTTTACAGGGTATGCTTCTTTCTTTCTTTCTTTCTTTCTTTCTTTCTTTCTTTCTTTCTTTCTACATATACTGTATGAAATGCTTCATGTAGAGAGAGTTGAAAATGAAAGATAAAGCAATGCATACGAACTGCTACATTTCATATGCAATGCTTTATCTTTCATTATCAATGCTCACAAGTCATTGGAAAAATTCATAAGAAAATTCTCACAACTGAATTCAGCTGTTCTAAGGGAGGGTTAAAAATGGCAAACATCCAACATGATAAACTTCAGTCGTATCAAGTGCACTCTCTGACTTCTATTTTCTTTATAATAAGTAGTAACTCACCTGTCAAATTCCTTCTTCAGAACAGTTTTTTTAGAACTTAGAGGCTACTTCTTTGTCAGTCAAGGGTTTTAAACAACTACCTGTTTTTTCAGCTCTCCCTTGAAGGAAGACACAGTTCTAAGAAAACAAATGTTGATTTTTTTTTTTTTTTTCGCTTCCCCACCCCCTTGCACACATTAAGCAACAAGCCACCATGGTTGCAGAACAGGGGGTCACACACACACACACACACACACACACACACACACACACACACACACACACACACACACACACACACACACACACACACACTCTCACACACACACACACACACACACACACACACACACACACACACACACACACACACACACACACACACACACACACACACACACACACACACACTCTCTCTCTCTCTCTCAAAAACGCACACATAACCATACAGGAGTATGTGAATTGAGTCTAAATAATATTTAGAATTCAAGTGAAATGCAAAGAACATCATACTTGTACTGTTTACTGTGTACACTGATAACTTCTTGTGACATTAGATAGGTGGCTAAAGCAAACACACACACACACACACACACACACACACACACACACACACACACACACACACACACACACACACACACACAGCATTTCAGTTCCATCATGCTCTGCTTGGTTCATGCTGTGCTTTTGAACACCAAACCTGACACCCTGTTTTTTTTTGAAAAGCTGTATCATTCAGAACTAAAAACAGAAAGCTTGTAGTGCAAAAGCGCCACACAATGCAGTGCTTAATTGATCTAATGCTATGGCTAATGCAGTGCTTAAGCTAGATATGGTTAGCTCCTGTCTCCAAATGCATTGTTTTGAATTTTGAGAAATTATGTACTATGTTTCCTGTTTGGTTCTACTGTCATGTATTTAGAGCTGAACAGAATTCTCATTGCATATTGATTACAAGGTCTTGTAATAAAACAATCAAAACATATTGACTCTTATTTGTCTCTTATTTTACAGTCCATCAAGAGAGCAGCATTAGATTGGAGCAGCATCGTAGAACTATTTCTAGAATTGTGTAATCGTTTATGACTAAGAAATCTAAAGTAACCTTTGTTTAAGAATGGTATTAATAATAAGAAGAATCATAATGAAAATGATGATAATAAAACATTTGAATAAGACCTGAAAACTCATTTCTTTTTTGTGACCTATATTATTTTTTACATTTTGCCATGGACAATACCAAAAACATATTAGTAAAATGATTCATAAACCATTAGACAATTAAAAAAAAGAAGAAGTACAAATGAAGTTACAAGATTAACAGATTATTTCATTCTGACATGTACTCCTCAAAATACCTGCTAGGGTAATTGTTTCATCTTTAATTCTAAACTGTGTACAGAAATGCCCTTAAATCTATGCCAAGAATATTCGGTTTCCATGATAGCAGGTCTGTTTGCATTCATAAAGTGCCATTTTTTTGACAGATAAGTAAACACCTCCTGTAGTTTAATAGATCATAATCATTTCAACCACCTACATTCCATAATCCCTTTATCTGGAGTGTCACCAGAGGAGGATGGGTTACTGTGTCTTATATATATATATAAGTGCCATACAATTAAAATTTAATTGAATTGAATCACTTTGGATTATTCAAAGGTATATATTTCCCTCCAGAACATGAGTGATTGAAATACAGTATGTATACATGAACACATGGTTTTTAAAGTTCAGGGTAAATCACATGTGAGTCGATGCTCTGGCATCCACAGAACTGGACCGGGATAAGTAGCGACTCATAGTTCGTCCTTCCTCTCCAATCGCGTTCTCGATCTTAGAAAGGATGGAGTTCTTAAACTTCTGTCTGAAATCATTGCCCATGAAGACGTAAAGAATCGGGTTGAGGAAGCTGTTAGCTGAAGCGACTGACGTCCCAATCTTGAGCCCAAGGACAATAATGTCATTAGAGAGGGTCTGGGTCAGTTCAGCCAGCACGAATGTGTGGTACGGCAGCCAGCAGAGAAAGAAAGTCCCAATGAGAGCCGTCATGATCTTGAATGGCTTTGTGGACTTTGCCATCTGGTTGCTTCTCAGTTTGCAGATGATGACTGAGTAGCAGGCAATAATAACCAGAAAAGGTATAAGAAAACCAAAAATAAACCGACAGATGGCTATATACGAGTGGATGTCCTGGATATTGTAATTATTGTGACATCGGGTTCTGCCCAGATGGTGCTTTATTTCACGGAAAATGGTAGATGGGATACTCAGAGAGACTGCTAAAACCCATGCGAGAAAGACTATCACTGAAGCCTTTCTTATGGTACGTTTGTTCTGTGCCCAAACAGGGAACATGACAGCAATGCAGCGATCCACACTGATGATGACAAGAAGAAAGATGCTACTGAACATGTTAAGAAACATCACGAAGGAGGTGAACCTGCACATGAAAAGTCCGAAGATCCACTCAGATGTGGCTATGTAGAAGGTGTTAAAGGGCAAGGTGGCACAAAATATGAAGTCAGAAATGGCCAGGCTGAGGTACCAGGTGGTGTTGACGGTTTTCTTCATCTTAAATCCTGCTATCCAGATGACCACACCATTTCCCACAACTCCCAGTATGATTATGATCACATTTACCACCAGCAGCAACATGCACATAACCTCTTCAGAGCAACTGTGGTGTAAAGCGTGAGACTCATCCGTGCCATACGTATCATTATATTCCGTGTAGTTTGCAAAGTCAGCAGATGTGTAATCAAATGCAAACTCTGTCGTGCCCATGGCGAAATTATAAAAGATCCGCTATAATTTTCCCCTGTGAAAACAAGAATACTGCTTTAGCTTCATGTGCTTATTTCAGCAGGAAATGATCTTAAATAATTCTGGAAAATCACAGATTTAACAATTATTTCAATTTACAATTATTTTAATTATTCTATTTTAATATGCTCATTCTAATACATTTTGGTTTCTATAGCAACAGAGAGACTTGTATGGCAGATACCTCATATATTCTAAGCCTAATAATAAAAAATAAATGGATTAATACAATTCTTCTAATTCTTGGATCATTTCTATAGTACACAGCGATTTGGATGAAAAATGAGATGCTATATTTTTATTGTCTCATTACATTTTAGTGCAGTGATAAAATGATTGTTGTAATGGATGTGATATAACAAGAGGTAGAAACAAACCAAACAAATTTCATGGATGTTCCATCACATTAATATAAATGTTAATGGACAAATATGTGATGTGTCATTCTTTAATAAATAATAAATGGTTTTGACAGATTGTTTTAACATCAGAGGAATGCTGTCAATAGAAAATAATCAGGTTTTACATCTTAATGACAACTCCGTTTCCCAGCAGTCTATACTGTAACTACTATAATTGTGCAGTAATTTCCTATAACAGCATGCCCCCAAGTGGTTTAATCATGGCTACTGTTTAAATGTCATCTATCAAGATAATCTTTATTTACTGAGTTCAAACCAATAATATATGATTAGTAAATAATAATACTTATAAATATGTAAAAATGTTACTACCCTAATTCACATTTGACTTACTGAATACATTTATCTGTGGACTTTTGGCAGGAACAAACTGTCTCACAAATGAATAAAAAAAAAGTCTTAATCAGTTGATCCGAAGTGAACTGAACTGAATTCAATCCCTTTACAATCTGATAGTGGACATTGAATAAGACCTTGAAATATAAACAGTTAGTTATGTGAATGAGCTCTTGTTTAAAGTTATTTTTTTATTTTATAATACAACATTTTTTACTTTTTAAAGTGGTTAGAGAAAAAAGTAAATAGTTCAGGGGGGGAAAAAATCCCTTTACTAAAATAAAGAGGAATTGCAAAAGCACTTACCCTTGTAAGTGCTTTTAAAATCCCTTTACTAAAATAAAGAGGAATTGCAAAAGCACTTACCCTTGTAAGGAAATCAGACTGTGTGTGACATGAACGAATTTAACAGCTATATTGTGTGGGCTAGTTTTATAAAGAGAGTTAAGGTCAGGTGCTGCCTCTTAAGAAATGACTTCCCCAAAAAAGCCTTCCACGATACAGCCCTTTTTTCCACATCAACAACATCCACTAATTTCACTTCTGTTTCGATCCTATGCAATAATAGCAAAAAAAATCCTTTTTACATGTTGGTCAAGAGCAGCAGATCCCACATCCTGTTCTGTATAGCTGGAAGCTAGGAAAGTTATCTTATTTTTCTGCAGTAAAATACCTTATAAAAATTTTGTATATATTTTATTTCCAAGTATTTTTGTGTTATTCCTGAGGAAAAAACATCTCAAGTGTTTTTTCTTTAAATCCCGCCACAATATTTTAATAAGTAGTTTAATTAATAGTGCTCCTTTCTCTGTCTCTCTCACTGCCTACTTTCAGTGAGACCACTAAAGAATACTCATTTATACTGCAAACCCTTACATATGTTGATATTATGTTGGTGTAACACAGTTACATTGTGAGAGATTTAAGCCCCTCGTGTACTGTTAAAAAAAAATCCCTGGTCTATTAAAGACTGGAAAAAATTTACAACACAAAAAAGTTAGGACAAGAAACAGGACAAGTAACCTGTCTGTCCATTAGCACTTACTGTGTCGAGCTGTTAAACAGGTCAGTAACTATTCTGGTCAGCACTTAGCACTGCATTATAGTATACAGACATTGGTCATTCATGATTCATTCATTCATTTGATGGCCAAACAGCCCTTCTCTGTTGTGCTATTCTTAGTCTCTTGCATAGATATACAGTGGCATGTGGACAGAAGATACTGTCCTTGAGTCACTGGAACATTGCATGGACCCCCAGCAATCCAAGTCTCATGAAGTGGAAAATGTATTTTTTTCTCTAGCTATAGGAATGAATGGATTTTGCCAAGATCATTTTGTCAAATCTAGAAATTTGGCCTTGGATAAAAGCACCTGATCGAGCAGTTAATTGATGTGAGTCTATTTCACAGATGACTAAACCATTCACTTTGGGAACCAAAACTACTAGGGTGGGGCAGTCACTGAATTCCTTGTTTATTTACTACCATATTGAGCATGGCCTAAAGCTCATGCTCAACATCCAGTTTTTCAATCTCAAGTAGAAAATAGGGGCAGCTCTGCACCTCCACCAGTGGGGACATCTATGTATGTGACCAAGTGAGAACATGTCAGAATACTCCGGATGTCACTGGGACACCTCATAATCGTTATCCTCATCTCACCATGTGAACTCAAAGGCTCCCTACCACTTGTAAAGCAATTTTGGGGCTAGAAATGGGTGGCAAAACCAGCACCAGACTATCTCCTGGTACAAATAACCTTAGCCCTGTTATAAAGCTGGGCTTAATGTTCTTGCAACTGTGTTATGTGACTTAAGGTAAGCATTGGCACTTTGTGGATAGCCAGTGGATTTATCAACTGATCTTCACAACCTGCTGCACATGCCTGAGACCATCACCATGAACACCTGGCCAGTAGAAGCATCACACAATATAACCTATTATTAATAATCAAAAAATAGGGGTGAGAGAGCACATTAATAGACCACTGATGTATCTCAGTTGACTGAAAGACTGCCTGCATCTCTAATTTTTAAGGGTAATTCTCTCCAAGGGAAATCCACACCAGGGGGGGAGAGCAGGGCCCTCCCCTCTCACTGTCTCCTCCTAGCATAGAGCTGAGGTTGTTGGCCCTGGCACTGCCTCCCTAGCCAATATTTCATCATTCCATACATCTCTCTTTCTAATTCTGGATCGTTCGAAGCCTGTGTTAACAAGAATGCCACCGGCATTGTGATACAATCTGTTTTTATTATGGTGTGTATAGGTAGAGAAATGGGGTAGGAGTGATCCTGAAGGATGAGTTTGTGAGGAAATTTTAAGAGGTGAATATAGTGTCAGAAAGTGTAATCGGTTTAAAGTTAGAAATTGAAAGGGGTGAGGTTGAAAAAGGGGATGTTTTAGCCTAGTGGTTAAGGCGTTGGAATACTGAATATGAGTCTAAATCCCAGGTCCACCAAGCTGCCACTGCTGGGGCCCTGAGCAAGGCCCTTAACCATCGATTGCTCAGTTGTATAAATTGAAATTAAATGTAAGTCACTCTGGATAAGTGTGTCTGCTCAGTGGTTATGCTCCACAAGTAGGCTGTGAGTTAGAAGAGGAGGAGAGATTCTGGCATGAGCTAGATAAGGTGATAGAGAGTATTTCCAGATGGAATAGATAGTGATTGGAGCAGACTTCAACAAGCATGTTGGTGAGGGAAACAGAGGTGATGAGGAGGTGATGGGCAGGTTTGGTGTTAAGGAACGGAACCTAGAAGGACAGATGGTGGTAGACTTGCTTGTGGAAATGGCTATAGTTAACACATTTCCAGAAGAGAGAGGAACATAGATTAACATATAAAAGTGGAAGTAGGAGTAGGCAGGTAGACTACATTCTATGTAGATGAGTCCGTCTGAGAGAGATTATTGATTCTAATGTAGTGGAAGGAGAAAGTGTAGTCAGTGAAAGTGTAGTCAACATTGGATGGTGATGTGTAAAATATCTCTGGTGGTCCGGAAGATGTGGAGAGTAAGGATAGAAAAGAAGACCAAGTGATGGAAGTGGAAAAAGAAAGAATGTTGTGTGACTACAGCAGAAGTGATCAGGGAGACAGGCAGAAGGGTGTTAGGTGTGTGGATGGAGAAAAGAAGATAGGTGTAGCCCACTTATAAAAAACATGTTATTTGTAATAAAATAAATAAATAAATAAATAAATAAATAAATAAATAAATAAATAAATAGGTAATGTTTAAGAAAGGTTAAAATATATATTTTCAGTTGTGAATTAAAATGTGAAGTTCATGGGTTAAAAATGTTAAAATTGATAAATGATTCTACAATGATTGGTAAAGATGGAAAAATTGTAAATCTGTATTCTAGAAAATTCTATTTTAAGAATGAAGCAGGCTTTTATTTTATTAATGTATTTTTTTGTTGTTGTTGTTATAACCGGATGCTTTGAGGACAATGAGAAACAGAGCACACACACACAAAAAAAGTTAAAAATGTGAAATCACACACTATTTTGGGGAAAGAGCATTTATAAATTGTATTTTGTTTTCTTTTTTTATTTAATTAAAAAAAAAAAACGGGAAACTATAAATTATTTTGAAACAGGTTCATTGATGTTTTCATTTTAGTGACCTAAAGCACACATTAAAGATTTTAAAGAGTGTTAATGTGTGATATACCAGGCTATACTTTGTTTCTAGTGTTCTAATTTGAGAGATTAGGTTTTTTATATAGCTGCCCAATACATACAAAACTTAGAATAAAGAACTCAGGGCCCCTTTCTACAACTATTGAGAGTAGACGGGCTACATAAAGAAACATGGTGGTGGAACGAGGAAGTACAGGACAGCATTCCTCAAGAAGAGGCTAGCTAAAAAGAAGTGGGACATAGAAAGGACTGATTAGCCATTATTACTTACATACAGATTAGCATGAAAGAGAGATAGAGATGGGAAGGATGTGCAACAGTTAAGAGTGATCAGAGATAGAAATGTAAAGGTGCGAAGAAACAGATGAGAAGAGTGTGCATAGAAGATGGAAGGAGTATTTTGAGGAGAAAAATGAGAGTAAATAAAAGACAGGAGGAAGAGGTTAGGAAAAGACAGGAGGAAGAGGTTAGGAAAAGACAGGAGGAAGAGGTTAATATTGTAGAGCAGGAAACAGCAAAGACTGGAAAGGATTAGGTGAGGAAGGCTCTGAGGTGAATCAAGAGTGGAAAGGCTGTTGTTTCAGTTGACATACCTGTTGAGGTGTGGAAGGGTCAAAGAGAGCCAACAGTGGAATTTCTATCTAGATTGTTTAACAGGATTTTAGAGAGTGAGAAGATGAAATCTTTTAGAACAAGGGTGAGTTGCAGATTTTTAACAACTACAGAGGCATAAAGATGATGAGCCACACAATGAAGCGATGTGAAAGAGTAGTGGAAAACGGGAAAAGCCGAAAGAAGAAGAAGATACATCTCTCTCTCTCTCTCTCTCTCTCTCTCTCTCTCTCTCTCTCTCTCTCTCTCTCTCTCTCTCTCTCTCTCTCTCTCTCTCTCTACTGCAGTCCCTGGCAAATTTGTCCCAAGGATTAATGGATGTGTGAGGCAAAGTCTAACCGCCACATCTAATTTATTTTGTTGTCTTTTTTGTTAATGAATTTAATGATGACAGGCACCAATGGATAATCATAAATATCCCTGTGAATGTAAATATCACTTACATTCACCAAATGTGCTTTTACTTCCACAACTACAGACCCAGTACCATTCACCCACTTTTAATAGAAAGATAAATCTATTAAATTTACTTAATAAAATTAAATTAAATTGAAAACTGCTTTTGAACTCACTAGATATATAATTAACAAGCAAAACCATTTTAAATAAACCTAATAAAATGAGGATCATCCTGAAAGCAATGACAGCAGATATTACAGCACCTGATATTACAGCACACAACACTCAGGCTTTCAATCATATCTGTTAAATTCATTCAATATTCTTCATACACTTGCAACCCCATTTAAGCAAGAGTTAATTGTGGTTGCAGTGCTGGGGAAATTATGTGAAGAATGACTTCTTTTTTTTAACCACATACTTAATCGGTCAGTTCAGTTACATTTATAGGGTATGGCATATCTTTATTTTATTTGGGTGCAACTTATTGAAGGTCTTTGAGGTCTCTCTAAATAAGAACATATTCTGGTTTCTAAATTGAAGTCTAAAATTCAATTGTGGAGATTGTATGGTATGACAAAAGACAACAAAATTATTTGTATACAATAAAGTGTTTTTTTTAAACAGATCCTGAGCTCTTCAGATGTTTAAAGGCAGTCAGTGTCTCAGCCTCTGGGACATCTAGTAAAAGTACATTGTACTCTGAGAGAATGTAGGTCCTGACTGGTAAATGATAACTGATAAATTATGCTGATAACTGATCAGCACAATAGGTTCAGACGTGAGATAAGTGCAAGCATCAGTGTTTTAAATCTCATGTATGCAGCTACATGAAGCCATTGAAGGGAGCGTAGCAATAAAGTGGTGTGGGAAGACATAGTTGTAATAAGCCAGTTTCAAAATGACAACCATTTAACCATGTGGACAGAAATGGATGAATTTTTCTGATGTTGTAAAGGAGAAATCAACATGAGCATGTTAAGCTATCAATGTGAGAGGAAACGGACAGCTGATTGGTGTAACCTTAGACAAAGTTTTGTGCACTGACTGATGATGAGATCAGAGAGTTGTCCGAGGATATCACAAGATCTGCTAGGAAAATCAGATGTGGACCCAAATGCAGGACACAGGTGTAAATTTAAATGAATTGAAATAAAAGATTGAACTGAACTGAAACCTACAGTGACATCACTGAAACAGGAAGTGTGTCCCATATGTTGACATTGGGAAAGACAAGGGGAATCCTGAATGTGTAGTGTAGGTGTCATGTTAGGAGTGAATATCTGACCTCAGCAGTGAATGAGAAGTTGGCAGGGTAAAAAGTGAATAGAAGTTCTTGTAGAGCTTGCAAGGATTTTGTGCTAAAGCTTCCATGTAGAAAGAGGTCTTAGCTAAGGTAACATCAGATGAGAATTGAGTGCTGCTATGTTCATTCTCTGAGACAGTATAACAAATCAGCCAACAGCCAAGGAACAGAGCAATCTCTTGGAGTTAGAAGACACTGGGCAAAGAAAGTCTATGAATGAGGAAGGTGAAGAGGGCACAGAGTCTCCATCAGTAGAAAGACAAATGAACTCTTTACCTATGAAATATTTGGAATTAGGAAGTGACTCAAGAAGAAAAATGACTGCCTGGATACCTTGCTACATATGCAGTATATGCTTGGTGTTTGGAAAGCAATTTGCCCTTGAACTCTTTGATAGCCATTTAAGGTTGAGGTGGGATGAAGCCTTGTAAGCACTGTGAGTACAGCAAAATACTGTTTTGTGTCTCACCAGAACCTCGTCAGTGACACAATAGATGGATGAGAGATTTAGCTGAGCACAGATGCTCTCACTTACTTCCATGCTTCTGCTTCCAGCACCATTTGTCTTGCTGGTAGCATCAGAACCAGGGAACCTGGACTGGGTCAATGAGCCTAGTTTGTGTGGCAACCAAAGACTGCACACTTGACACAAAACATCAATTGTTTATTGTTTACCAATGTTAAGGAGGACTAGACCTTTTCACCAGTGCTTCCAATGAACATTCTCAATGTAATTTTTTTTTGGTTGTCTTGAACATAAACTGCACGTTGAGATCTCCCCAAATCATGAGACTGAGAAATTCTCCGTATTTATTCACTGACACTAATTACAATTTCCCTTTAATAGGCATTTAAACCACTGTGTGTCAACCTGTGTGTTTATAATGCGTCCAAACATTTAAGGATATGTAAACTTTTGATCAGGGTTGTTCCAAATAAATGTTCTTTCTTTCAGGGTATGCAAATACTTGAGCACAACTGTATATATATATATATATATATATATATATATATATATATATATATATATATATATATATATATATATATATATATATATATATATATATATATATTTTTTTTTATATATAGTTTTTTATTATGTATAATATTTATATTATATATTTAGTTATTTATTTATTTATTTATTTATTTATACTAATTTGCACCTCATTAGCTGATCTGCCACAGGAAAAAAAATCACTCGGACAAAGAAATGCAGTGCTTAAGATCCTTAAATTTAATGATGACAAAACAGGGGTACTTATACACAAGGAGTAACCCTAGGCGAAACATGAGAGGTACAATGTATTGGCTCAGAATTAGTGAAACATTTATCATTACCTTTCATTTTTAATGCAAAATATAACAACACAATTTTATATTAATAATATTGATAGTATTATGTGATAGTAAATATTCATGCTTAATTAAGGTTTTTTCATTTACACTGCAGCTACTACAACAAGCATGTATTGGCATAAATAGTACAGTATTTTTGTTATTTCTATTAGTACTTCTGTATAATATATTATTCACATCATCTTCTTTCATGATAAAATACTGATTATTTAGTATTATTATTACTGAAGTACATGGTAGTAGTAATGAGCCTGCAAATTTGAAAGTGAATTGTTCACAGTTTTTGTTTGCTTTAGTTAAATATCTAGATCTAACAATAAGTAATGAAGGTTCCTAAGATAAGACATACAATGTATAACCTGTTTCAAAGCTTACTTTATGTGTTGCAAAATGTGTTCGATCCAGAGTGTAAATGGAATGTGATTTGGCTCAGTCTGAGGTCAGAGTGGAAGACTGGGATCACATTCCATTTACACTCTGGATCGAACACATTTTGCAACACATAAAGTAAGCTTTGTAGGTTTTTTAAACCTACAACCTTTTTAAAGTAAGCTAATCCTCTTTTTACGGCACTTTTTGTGACACTTTCTGTACTAGGCCAAGTTCAAACATGCTGGAAATAACTGTTAAAGAACTAATATACATCTGTGCATCTATGCTTAAGACTGTCATTATAACAACATAAGAACTGCACCAGAAAGAAGTGAAAAGCAAACATTTCTTTTGTTTGTTTGGTTGGTTCTTGTTAAAAGCAAAAGCAAAAGCTTTTTTGTTCAGGCAAATATATTTTATTATCTGTTGTCTTGATATTTCCAAGTAGACATGTGCAAAGTGGATAAATCTCCCAAGGGGAGAAAGACAAGTCCCAAATTGTAATGTGAAAGTAATGTGGGTGGTGCAGAGGATAGGTGTGTTTAACAATAAACAATGGCCAGAAAACATCTGGGAAGCTGATAAGTCAAATCCCAAAATAAAAATATGGCTTTAAGCCAAATGCAAATCATTCCTTTACTCAGAACATGAACTCCTGTTTGTTATTATTACCACAAACAGTCTTTCTCCCTCTCTCTTTCTCTATCTCCCTCTCTTTGGTCTAACATATATGTGCATTTGGTTTATTAAATAATGAAGTGTTTTCTTGCTTCCTGTAAAGGAAGAGCTCTACATTATGCAACATACTGTAGTCAGTGCCTTTGCTTAAAAAAAGTATAATAATAATGTGTATTATACTGTTATATTCTTAAAGTACATAATATTGTATTTATAACAACATATTCCTCAATCTTCATTTGCTGGATTTATGCCTCATAATATTCACAAAAACAAATGTTGATGGTAAAAAATAACATAATAAATCTAAACCAAAATCTTCTTTTGGTTTAAGTTTAGATCTTGTATTTAGTTCAGTTCACTTCAATGTATTTGGACTAAACTAGTAAAAGTGTTAGTTTATATTTTGAAAAAAAAGTAAAACATTTACAATTATTTGAATGTTTATGTTCAAATGTTAAAACCAAAGATACTTTCACATCATCTTCATGCATGATAATAATAAGTATTTATAATTAAATTAATAATAATTAATAATTAATAATTATAAGTATTATTATTAGTATTAACAATTAGTATTGTTATTATTATGAAGCATTTGCATATATATATATATATATATATATACATATATATATATTTTATTACTGTGTAGGCATAAGCATAAGCACACAATAAATGCATATGGAATAATAGCAAATGCAAAGTGTATATAGTCAGTAGACCTCTAGGCATCAGATATAACTGTTGGATGATTGGTCAGATTGTGCTTGCCTCATCCACTGCATTTTAAAATCCAGACTCACCAAAAGATAGATCACTGGGTTGACACAGCAGTGCGCTGCAGCCAGTACAGTAACTACAGGATCTCTATATGAGAAATCAGAAACAAATTCTGGATTGTTCTGCAGGAGCCCTATAAATAACAGGGGAGTCCAGCACACAAAGTAAGCCACTTTTATCAAACCAAAGATTTTCATCAATTTTTTTTCCATGCGAATTCTTTTACAGCAACAACAGATGCCAATCATAAATGCAGGAATCAAAATACCAAGTAAGAACCTATAGCAGCTGATGATGGTTTGTGTTGTATGATCATAATTATTGACACACTCCTCCCCCAGGTCTGTGTATTGAAGTCTTCTGAAGTACAAAGATGGGATGCCTAGGAACATTGCAAATATCCAGGAGCCCAAAATCATCATCAGGACCCCTGATGAATGGTGGAATGGCATGCACTTTGATATTCTGCATTCAGTTCCATCAGCGACACTATGTAGAGTCAGTATAGCTGCTGAGGAAAACATGCTGACATAAAATACATAGGAGGAAAGTTTGCACAGAGCTGCTCCATAGTGCCAGTTGAAGTGATACCAGCTGTAGAGAATCTGCAATGACAGAAATGCAGAGCAGATCAAATGGGTCACAGCTAATGCAATGATCCACTTAGCGGTGTCAGACTTGCAGTACCAGCTGCCTGCAATAATGGTTAATAAGTTGAGAACCAGGCTGAGGGTGCAGATGATAAGATATCCAATGATGTATAGCATTCGGATTGTGTTTACAAAATTATACTGTTTTTTCATTTCAAGCAACTCCGGGTCTGATTCATAGTAGTCATCGATTGAAGTATTACTGGAGGACATCTTGGCAATTCTAATAAAAGAGAAAGGAAGAGGTATTTTATTGGAAATTGAAGTTATTTCTCTTGTGCAATCATGCCAGTTCTTGGACAATGTTAAAGATTTTTTCCCTTGCGTGTTCAGTTTCATTCTGTGGAATTATTGTGCAACAAATTGGCTAAAATACAGGATATAAGTATAGTCTCTGTGTATATGTACTGTTATGTTCTTTAACTAAACTAACTATTAACTATCTAGAAGAAGAAAAAAGCAATAATATGACATAAAGCAAGTTTTTTATTGCTCTTCTGACTCACCCTCATTCATGCTGGTTTTAAGTGTTAAGTGTTAGATACGAAGAAAGCTTATTTCTTTTCCTTTTTAACAGTATCTTTGCATAACTCCTGTAGCACTCATGCAGTATGAAATATATAAGTTTATTTGTAGTCTGAATGCAATGAAAGATTAAAGTTTCTTACCTCAGACAAACATCCACATACCAGTTAAATCTTTGCAGTAGTAGTGAGTGAACTGTTTTAAGTGAACTGCAGGGAGAATAAAAAACATCCCACTCCCCTTAATGGGAGGTTCCACATACCAGTCGAAACAACTTTGCAGTTTTAATGAGTCTCCAAAACTGAAAGTGAACTGTTTCAAGTAATCTGCAGGGAAAATAACAAACATTCCACCGTTCCACTCCCCATTAATGGGAGTTTCTGGCCTGACTGAGCCGAATCATATTACAGTACATTTTGCAGCACATAACATCTGCTCCAGGAAGTCACATAGTTAGACTATAACACATTTTATTGTTACTTTAGGTGTTTACTGCTTCTTCTTGTTAGATTTAATTATGATTTTGTGTATTATCTTTTGTATACAGATTGTTTATTGTCTTTTGTTACACAGATGCACTTTATGTGGTTAGGACTGACTTACTTAAACTTCCTTAGCTCTGTGTTGTTTTTTGTAGCTCTGTCTTTGTTCTGTGTAGCACTGTGGTCCTGGATAAATGTTGTCTCATTTCACTATGTAATGCATCAGCTATATATAGTTGAAATGACAATAAAAGCTTATTGACTAGACTTTACTTGTCTAGATCTTTGACTACAGCAAACAGCAAATGCTTTGTCCTTCACACATTCTACCAGATGCAAATTAACTCAATTTAGAGAAATCTGAAACAAATTAATCTTGAGGCTCTCTTCTCTGTATGGACCAGGCAGAATCTGGCTATGGCACTTTCTGCACAACTAGTCCAACTTTAAACATACTGGAAATAACAATGTTGATATACTAATAAAGGATGGTTCAAGATATACTCCATTGAGATGTTATATAACAAACAAGACTGTATAAGTCAAGCCCCATGAGTCCATGACAAGTTTTATGTGTTTACCTTAGAGTTCAATTGAAATCTGGAGTGTTTACCCTACAGTCTAAATGAAGTGCCGTGTCTATACAATACATGCAATATTGTTTGAGCATACAGTATTTACACTGGTCGGTGCTGTTTCTGTTTATTGTCTTTTGTGTATAGTCTTTTTCTGTCCTGCACTGTTTACACCAGGTTGCACAGTTGCACTTTATGTATCTAGGACTAACTTACTTAGTCCTTAGCTCTGTCTTTGTTTTATGTAGCTCCACGGTCCTGGAGAAACGTTGTCTCATTTCACTGTGTACTGCAACAGCTACAGTATATATGGTTGAAATGACAATAAAAGTTTCTTAACTTGACTTGACTTGGAGAGTTCCCCCTAACAATATCGGTGGAAAAGGAAATGATGAATTTCCTTACAATCATGTGGAGTACACATGTAAATTAGCAATTTAAAAATTTTGTTACAGTGTAGGCTTAGCGGTTAGCACGTTTGCCTTACACCTCCAGGGTTGGGGGTTCGATTCCCGCCTCCGCCTTGTGTGTGTGGAGTTTGCATGTTCTCCCCGTGCCTCGGGGGTTTCCTCCAGGTACTCCGGTTTCCTCCCCCGGTCCAAAGACATGCATGGTAGGTTGATTGGCATCTCTGCAAAATTGCCCGTAGTGTGTGAGTGTGTGAGTGAATGAGAGTGTGTGTGCCCTGTGATGGGTTGCCATTCCATCCAGGGTGTATCCTGCGTTGATGCCCAATGACACCTGAGATAGGCACAGGCTCCCTGTGACCCGAGGTAGTTCGGATAAGCGGTAGAAAATGAGAGTGAGTGAGTGTTACAGTGTGATTCACAGGAATAAAAAAACTATGACTGTATTTTTTAAAATATTTGCAATATTAATGCTTCTTTTCTCCAAATATTTGAAAATGCCACTAAAGGAATTAAAAAGTCCTTTGTTTTGACAGTACACATTGTTGCACAAATAAAGGAACATTAAGGTCCAACGTGACAATCCCTGTTTGGTCTGGAAAAACCTTTTGACTCAAAGCAAATCTTTTCAGGCAAGAACAGGAGTCTAAGCTCAGGATCAACCACACTTGACAGTTGAAGATTGGAAAAAGGATGGATTTTTTCCCTCTATTCTTCAACATCCTTTTTTTTGGTGAGTCAAGGTTTATCTAGCTTTACAGATTCAGATTGTTTTTGGATGGCAAAAAGTGAAAGTACTTTTGGCTTATCAAAGTTTTAAAGAGTCATTGTTTGAATTTCTTCCTGTCTCACTGAAACCCGGATGGCTAATTTCCTCAAGCACTCATCTCTGCCTATATGCATTTATTTAGCATTTCATTCCATTTTTAACTCTTCTGAGAAGGGACAAGGTTCCTTAATAACAGAAGTTTTGTGTCCTTGATGCAATACTTTTGAAGTTTGAACACAAAAGTGTAATACATAATAAAGTTGTATTACACAGTAACTGAACAGAGGAGATGAACAGCTCTGGGGGAATTATGATCAGATTACAGCCTCCTCTGCTGCATGTCTGATAAGTTATATATAGTAGATCAAGGCTGTTATCTTTTTAACTCATTGCATTCAGTCAAGATAAAGTAATCCTTGTTTGAGAATCTTTTTCCTTCTTTTATAACTACACTGTATATCCATTATATATCAGTTTTTTAAAACTAGTATTGTTTGGAAAGGAACAGTCATGATCTGCATATGCTGCTTAGTTGTCCAAGGAAAGCTAAAATTAACTTTCCACATTTTTGGACATGACTTGGCTTGGTAGATTCCTGATGGATTAACAAGATATAGAAGTTAAGACATGGTCAAGCAAAGTGCACACAAAAGATAAAATAATTTTTAAAGGTGATATTAACAGGGATAGACAATAGAGAAGTCAAATCTCTCAAATGTCAAATGTATGTGGTATGTATGTGTGTGTATGCATTTGTGTGTGTATGTATGTATGTATGTATGTATGTATGTATGTATGTATGTATGTATATGTGTGTGTGTGTGTGTGTGTGTGTGTGTGTGTGTGTGTGTGTGTGTGTGTGTGTGTGTGTGTATGTGTATGTATGCATGTATGTACAGTATGTATGTGTGTCTGTGTGTATGTATCAGAATCAGAATCAGCTTTATTGCCAGGCATGTTTTCACATGCGAGGAATATGTTTTAGTGCCAGAAGCTCCACAGCGTAACAGAATGACATATACAGTATAGACGGAATTGCAAGTACAAATTTACAGGTGTGAAATGTGCAGTTTAAATATACATATGAAATATACATACAGTATACAAATATAGACAATTTGTATGTACAAATTTGCAAGTGTGAGAAATGTGCAGTTGAAGTATACAATATATACAATTTGTACACATGTGCAATTGTGAAATGTGCAGTTGAAGTATGTATGTTTGTATGTTTGTATGTATGTATGTATGTATGTATGTATGTATGTATGTATGTATGTATGTATGTATGTATGTATGTGAGTGTATGTGTGTATGTGTGTATGTATGTATGTATGTATGTATGTATGTATGTATGTATGTATGTATGTATGTATGTATGTATGTATGCGTGTGTGTGTGTGTATGTATCAGAATGAGAATTAGCTTCATTGCCAGGCATGTTTTCACATGCAAGGATTTTTTTTAGTGCCAGAAGCTCCACAGTGTAAAAGAATAACATATACAGTATAAACGAAATTGCATGTACACATTTACATTGAAATGTGCAGTTTAATTATACATTTGAAAAATACATATACAAATATAGACAATTTGTATGTACACATGTGCAATTGTGAAATGTGCAGTTGAAGTATGTATGTTTGTATGTTTGTATGTATGTATGTATGTATGTATGTATGTATGTATGTATGTATGTATGTATGTATGTATGTATGTATGTATGTGTGTATGTATGTGTGGGTATATGTATGTATGTATGTATGTATGTATGTATGTATGTATGTATGTATGTATGTATGTATGTATGTATGTGTGTATGTATGTGTGGGTATATGTATGTATGTATGTATGTATGTATGTATGTATGTATGTATGTATGTATGTATGTATGTGTGGGTATATGTATGTATGTATGTATGTATGTATGTGAATATGTATGTATGTATGCATGTATGTATGTATGTATGTATGTATGTATGTATGTATGTATGTATATATGTATGTATGTATGTATGTACAGTATGTATGTGAATATGTATGTATGTATGCATGTATGTATGTATGTATGTATGTATGTATGTATATATGTATGTATGTATGTATGTATGTATGTATGTATGTATGTATGTATGTATGTATGTATGTACAGTATGTATGTGAATATGTATGTATGTATGCATGTATGTATGTATGTACAGTATGTATGTATGTATGTATGTATGTATGTATGTATGTATATATGAGCACCTTAAAAACCATAACAATTCCCTTGTTTGTCTGCACACACATGGAGAATGAAGCTGATTCTGATTCTGATTCAACACTGAACTTCCGACTTTCAGATCAGTAGCCTGTTCAGCCACAACAAAGCGTCACTCCAACACACCTAGTGACAAAAATGACATGTTACATGTTACTATGACCCATTAATCTAACAACTGATTCATCATCCTATCAGAAGCAACTTTTACAGTGGTAACGAAGCACCATTAACACATAGTTTATCGAAGCACCTGTTACAGGTTGCCATAGTAACAACGTTTATCTGTGGGCGCTGTTTGTGTATACAATTCAGTAGTGTTGATCATCCGAGATGAAGGAGAAGAATTTTATCACCGTAATGCATCTTTGAGTCATTGTAAGTGAGCAATATTTGACGCTTAAATGATGAGGATGAACGTGTTGCAAAATATAGTTTTTTTTAAAACCATTGCGCTCCATCTAGTGGTCGTGTTCTGGACTGCATTAATCTTTTCTTTTTTATTAATTTCTTTTTTTTTTTAAACATATTTTCAAAATGTGTGTAGGAATATTTAGGTTATGTAAAACGTTTATTTTTCAAAGTATTCATTAAATAAACATTATAAATTATTTATAAAGGGTGTGAATTCGAGTCCTTCGCATTCAATTGCATGGATATCTATGATTCAATTGCGAGCCAGAATTGTTTTTATCCAATCAGAAGTGTTGATGTTTAGACGTGCGTAAATCCTGGATTAGCCTATCCTCTAGCACGTTTTACAACGAAACGACGAATCGCGTTGGCGTTTAAAGCTACGTCAGATTTTCGGAAGTGGACAGCTGTGCTACAGAGACGTAGCCGAGGCTAAAACGAACAGAACGGTTTTCTAAACATTTTTCACCTTAATGGAAAGGTAAGAATGTCCTGCTACATAAAGACCGAGTTGGCGAATAAATTAGGACTTACGTTGCCTGCTGTTGTATTAAATAGTAGCTGTGAGTAAGAGATAAGTGCCGTAGTGTGTGGGTTTGAACACAAGTGTTTGTGCTTCAGTAGTGAATATAACAGTTAATGCCTTGGATTAAACGATGTAAATGTAGTAGGATGTATAGCTGGGTTACCTACACACTGGGAAGTAGTTAATTAGGTGTGTTATGGTGTGATTAGTAACTTATTATACATACAGTAGGATATTAAAGATCTTTATCGAATTGTAAACAAACTATCGCAGAATATGCAACTAAACAGTGTTCAGTATCATTCATTACATAAAGGTCTTGGAACTAACATGACTAAATTGGCAACACGCGTTATTGTTTACATGTAATGTTTAATTCTTTGCCATAAGCAAATAATTCAATTCAGTTCAAGTTTATTTGTATGGCGCTTTTTACAATTGACATTTTCTCAAAGCAGCTTTACAGAACATAAACATAGAACAAAAGGTTAATATAAAGATTAATAGAATACAAAGTTCAAGATTAATATTAGTTATATTTAAATGTGTTTGTATTTATCCCATATGAGCAAGTCTGAGGTGACTGTGGTGAGGAAAAACTCCCTCAGATGGTAAAGGAAGAAACCTTGAGAGAAACCAGACTCAAAGGGGAAACTCATCCTCATATGGGTGACACTGGAGGGTGTGATTATAAATATACAGTCTGACAAATGTTGTATTGATGCAAAAGATCACTTGGAGTTCACATCTCTATAGTATAGCAGAGTCTAACTGTAGCTGATAGATCTCTAGATGCCTCAGGATTCACCGAGTCGGCCTCGTCTCAGTGGAGGTCCAAAATCTTCATGGCACGGAAGACGATCAGATAACATAGCTGCTGTGCATAATATTTGCAAGTCTGATGTAATAGTGCACAATATTTTGGGATGTATTATGTGTACGCCTGACTAAAGAGAGAAGTTTTTAATCTACATTTAAACTGGGAAAGTGTGTCTGAGCCCCGAACACTATCAGGAATAAAACCGTGTGAAATGGCTTCATTAACAAGATGAGGCATCTATACTCGTGGATTTTTCTGTGCAATCAACTTTTATCCTTTCTGCTTCAGACTAGAGACATCTATGAAGTCTGAAAATGGTTTCTTTTCCTGTACAGCTGACTGCAGATAAATCATTTACATAGTGCATGTGAAACATGCCAAAAAGAGGACGTTTCAAAACCTACAGTAGATTAAATACTGCAAGGACACCTGACCAATCAAATCTTTATTTGATAGCTTGGCCATCATTTAATTATTTTTCCCCTAATAAATTGCAATATTTCACAAGAAATCTTGAATAATTTAGATTAAGATATACAAGATGTGACCAAAGAATTGTATGGATAGTCTTTGTATTCTGTAGCTTTAAAATTTCTTTGCATTGGAACTAAGAGTCTCTCAACTTTTCAAGCTCCATGAAGACATGGTTTGTCCCAGTTTGGAGTGAAAGAATTTGTGTTCTGCACAGAGCCTTGATTCTGACTTGTGTGATCACAAATCTCCACAGCCAAGCTCCAATATCTACTGGAAAGCCGTCTCAGAGGAGTAGAAGGTATTATAATAGACAGGGGAAAGGGATGTTCAGTTTAACAAGAATATTGTTCTGATGGTCAGGTGTCCATATAGTTTCAGCCAGATAATATATATCATTTGGTTCTACTTAAATACTTTGCTGGGTCTGTATCTGGACCACAGTTCAGCCAGTTGATGACCCCATAAGACTCATGCAAGTAAGAGTGTATATTTGCTCGAAGTAAATCAAATTTTCTAACAAAAAATAAATCTTTACAATCAGTATGTTTACATTGTAACAATGATTTCATTTGTGAGACAATTCATACACCAAGCCCCAATCCAGTACAGCCCCTTTTAACAGCCAAGCTGACAGAATGCATTGTATCTGTTGACGTCTAAACATGAAATGTATAGACGTGTTATGCTTTAATACAAATTATCTGTTGATGTGAAGATCTGTGGTATGTCTGCTAACATAAGATGTTTATACCATGAGTTCAGTAAAGCATTTCAGGGTCCTCTTGAACACAAGACTTGTATTAGATTGATGGATTTGAGTCAGGTGTTAAGAAAAGCTAACCATAAGATGCATTGGAAAACACTAGATCCTGCTTTTCTTCACAGAATGCTGGACTTGAGGCTCGGTAAAGCAGGACACCTAGACTGATGGCAGCTATAACTGTGTTGCGTCACGTCAGCGCTAGTCCTCTGCTATGGGGATGGGGGCCTGTACTCTTCGTCCTGTTGGGTTCAGTGTTGGTTCTGCTGCTGCCTCTGGTGGGTGTAGAGGAGAATTGCTGTACAAAATTGAGAGGCATCGCCCTCTTGCGCTGCCATCTATGGGGCGACACCCATCGTGCAGTGGGGCACTCGACCAGCCTCACTGTACCCTACACTGCACTTGAGCTCCTGCCTCAAAAGCCGAAGCCCAGTAAAGGTAGGGTGGATGAAAAAGAGTTTGGTTTTCCTTGTACATTTAATATAAATTACTTGATTAATTCAGATGTGTGTGATTTGTGTGTATGTGAGAAGAAAATACAGCCATGATTGTCGAGTCAATTAGATTACAAGTCATTATTACCAATTTATAGCACCATGACCTAGGCCCCTTACATTACCAATACCAGAGTAGTCTCTCCTTCTTTAAAGTAATCACCCAAATTTCTGTTTACAGATTCACAGTTGGAATCAAAGGCAGCTCTTCTTCTGGCCCTGGAGATGAAGAAACAAGGGAAAAGGGAGAAGGCGCACAAACTTCTTGTTCACTCGCTCAACATGAACCCAGGTTTTGTGGATGCCTTGACCGAGCTAGGTACCCTCCTAGAGGAGGAGAAGGACGTGGTCCAAGCTGAGCACCTGTACAGGAAAGCGCTTGCCATTTCACCCTGTCACCAGAGGGCACTGGTGAGCCGTGATCGGACGCTCCCTCTAGTGGAGGAAATTGACCAGCGTCACTTTGGCATTATCGATGCCAAAGTGCAACGTCTCATCTCCATTCCAAAAGGCAATTCTGCTCTTCGCAGGGTTATGGAGGAGACATATTACCACCATATCTACCATACTGTGGCCATCGAGGGCAACACACTGACTCTGTCTGAGATCCGCCACATCATTGAGACCCACTACGCTGTGCCAGGGAGGAGCCTCCATGAGCAGAACGAAGCTGTTGGTGTCGATGCCGCCATGAAGTACATCAACAACACACTACTTTCACGCACTGATGCCATCACCATCAACGATATCCTGGAGATCCACCGGCGAGTGCTGGGATACACAGATCCAGTGGAAGGGGGGCGATTCAGGGTCAGCCAAGTGTTTGTAGGCCACCACATACCACCTCATCCGAGCGAGGTGGAGCGGCACATGGAGGAGCTAATACATTGGCTTAATTCAGATGAAGCGCTGCACCTTCACCCAGTGGAATTTGCTGCTCTGGCGCACTATAAAATTGTCTATATACACCCATTCTTGGATGGGAATGGAAGGACCTCAAGGCTTCTGATGAACTTGGTGCTGATGCAGGCAAATTACCCACCAATCACCATCCGGAAAGAGCAAAGGGCCGAGTATTACGCCGCCTTGGACACAGCTAACGAGGGTGACGTTCGCCCGTTCATCCGTTTTATTGCCAAGTGTACAGAGATCACTCTGGACACACTGCTCATAGCTACCACTGAAAATGCAGTGGGTTTGCCTGATGATAGCAATCACGCTCGTCCTGACTGCAAACAGACTATATCGGTGCATAACTAATGTGATCTGCAACTCAATCATGTCATAATTACCACTGGTCACTTTTGGACCTTCTGTCTTCTTGATAGTCATCATTATTACATTGCTTTAGCAAAACTGGCATCTGCAATTAATGGAGATCAAACAAATCACACACTTGATTCCTCTGAGTAGAGAAACTATTTAATCAGTCAGCTGTGTTAGTGTTCAATTCATCTCCAATCAAATCACCATTCTGAGCCAGGATCATGCTGCCATTTTAGAATTCCATGATAATTTCATGTTGGAGACCGTCAAATGTTGCATAATTTGTTACAATAGTATGAAATTTGCTTGTAGTTTAGTTTGCATTTTATGATTTTGTTTGCTCTTTTATTTTGTTTGTTTTTTCTATAAGAGAATTCCTTTGATCTTGGGAGCAAATCATATATCGATTATATACAACTGGTCTGATTGTAGAACTCCGATTTATTGCTTCTCTCACATTGTCTGTTTTCCCCATTTTGTCATTTCATGTTAGTTTGATATTCATAGTGGCTACATTTTATTGATTTTTATTTTATGATCGTGGACCATTAGATTGGGAATGCATAAAAATCATTTAATGTCTGTGTTCTTTTGATGGAGTTGTCTTTTTTTGGCTAGGGCTAGCAATCGTTTAAGCTAACAAACATTTTAAGAGTTAGCTACACAGCAGTGTCTACCAGATCTTGTATGTTATTCCCTTTGTTTTATTGTTTAATTTTAAAAAAATAGTTTTAAATTCTTAACTAATTCTGCTAAATTCAAGTGTGAGGTCATTATTTTAGCAATCACCATCTTTTTTTTTTTTTTTTATTTGCTACTACAGAATCAAAGTTCATGAGCAACTATAGCTTGTGCATTGAGTGCAATTTCAACATAAAGACCTGACAGACTGCAGTGTTTTCTGGTGCTGGGTTTTTGCTTTGGTTTGTGCTTTGGTTTGCTCATAAGGTTACGTTTAGTTCTATAGACCATATTAATAACCACATTACCACTTTGTGCCTCATGTTGAAGGTTTGTATCAAGAAGCACTTTATATTTCTGAGCTGATGTTATTACTTATTTATTTTGCTGACTTGTGAAGTTATTTTCTGTGTGTGAAAAAAACTAATTAAATTATTGAGATCAGCACTTTGTCTTCTCTCTCTTTTTTTAATTAAATAAACATGGTTTCATCAAAAGTATTTGTAGTAAGTGTTTTTTTTTTGCAGGAAGGAGTCTCCAGTGTCAGTGCTGTTTGGAAAGTCTATAGGTGATAAACTTTCTACATTATAACTTTTCCTGTTTTTTTAGCCTTGCAATAGAAAAATTCTTTATCAGCAGAGTTTCATTTCCTACATGTAACAGAAAAATAACCAAGCATTGTTTTAATGACCACATATGATTTAATTGTTCTTAAACAATTGAGGAAACAATAAGGGAGAATAATTCTAAAGAAATTTTACGGAGAAATTGTGGCAAAAATACAGGGATACAATTTTTAAAAATACAGAAGATGTATCAGGTGAATATATTTGACCAAAAGAAATGGGGGGGGGGGGGGTGTTATATGAAGGGGTGTTAAAAGAGCAATATTTTTAGGATACAGACAAGTTGAACAAGACATTGCGACAACATGGTTCCTTTCTCATTACTATTTAGGCCACTGTGGTGATCAGAAGCAAATATTTAGAGCTACTGTTCCTTCAGGTCAAAATATACAAACGCTGTACAAAACCGTTACGCCTTCCCGGGTGAAGGAGGCGAATGCTCAATAAACACTGTAAAAAGGGACCGGGTTACAATGATGACTGGTGGTGGATGGAGGGGTTTCTAAAAATAATATACATCACACAATAAATATTCACTTAAAGGTTTGAGCCTTCCATTTTCATTGACAAAATTACTTCTACTAAACGGATTGGCGTATTTACAGTATGGCCAAGGGGATGGGGTATTATTTAGGCAAACTCATACGGAAGGTTCTAGCAATGAACAGCTGCATAGATTCTTAATCACTTAAAACGTTCGGTTCCACAAAGACTGGGAACGATCTAAGGCAATGTCACAGCCAGACGGAAGGAAATCCAGACGTGAGGTCGAACCCCACGACGACTTGAACTCGAGAGTGGATCAGGTTCTGGATTTGTGCAGTCTGGCAATGTGACAGAGATGCTAGCCTCACTTAAACACTAGCCGTATTTCTCAATACTGTGCCGATAAGGTAAGGCAAAACTAACGTGTCAGCCATCTGGAGCTATAATCCTAAAACCAGACCTCGACTTCCAGGATATGACAAACTCTAAGGTTTGTGGGGTGAAAACACTAGGAGCCTGATGGAACACAACACTATCAGATAAGAATTCCAGAGAGGAAAAAAAAGTGGATATAAAACAGCTGAAGAGATCCTACTAAATACTTACTTTATTATCTAGTTAATCTGTGAACATGTTAATTACAGAATCCAGGAAACGAGACTTAACCTAAATTCTGCATCAATGAGCATCCCAGCGTGCTAATAAATTATACTCGTTTTTTTTCCTTTTCTGACCAAAGCAGCGTATATTGGGAAAAAACAAGTTTCTAATCTGTAATGCACTAAACCTTCATAGTAAATATTAAGGTCCTACATATGCCTAATTTCAAAACAAGGGTCACATGGATTACTTGACAAAGTACAAAAGAAAATACATTATTTTTCTTCCAAACCCAAGAAAAAATGAAGCACTCGTTTCAAGGACATCTTGTTAAAACCTTTTTTTAATAGAACATGGATGAGTTTGTGTATTTACAGGACAAATGATGTAAAGCGCTGCTTTCCTTCCTCTCAGTCGCATTTAGGACACAGAATGGCTTCTGACACAAGGCAAGTTAACGGGTTGGTTTTGTTTTTTTATTCACTTTTTCAGGAGCATCTTTGCAAAATCCTCGTTGGACAGGGGCTTCGTCGTGGGGTTTTCAGCTTGCACACCGTCGCTCATGCCATCCTGCTGTTTGGCTGCAGTGCCGTTCTCTGTTTTCGCCTGTGGTGTGTTTTGACGGTGCAGAGAACGAGGGAGTAAAGACACCTGCGTGCGGCCTTTTCCACGACTGAAATCAGAACAAAGACGCGATTTTAAAAAGTTGCCTGGGATAAAAATTTTTTTAAAAAAGCCATCAAAAAAGTCTTAATGTTGTTAAACCTCTATGTTCTTCTGATATACAAGCCAATATGTTTGTTAGGGAAACTAACACAGGAGCTTAATGAGCTCACAAAATCAAGACGAGTTACTATCTTATTATCTCTGATGTGGAAACTGTTAAATTCAACAAAATAAAGGAACATTTCATTAATCATTAAAAAAAAAAAAAAGCTCCTGTAGACGTCGTACTCAGTGTTGTCTGTTTTGCGGTGGAAGGATTTAGAACACTGTATACTGGTTACAGGTGCAAAATATGGCCACAATTAATTCCTTGAACCTGCGGACATGAGAAAACATGCTGCATTTAGGTTAATGGCTGCTTGTCGCACAGCCGAGTCAACTTTGCATGCGCAGTTTGCTACAGAATCAGTTACTCGGGTACTGAAAGCAAGTACAACTGTTGTTCATAGTAATAACCTGTGTGATATGGAGTGGTTTTCAGTGAGAAAATTTTAGAGGAGTCTCCAGTGTGTAAAACTTGCTCACAGGATAGAGGAAACTGTGGTCTTTTGAGGACATGACAAGTTTATCTATTTATTCATGAGCTTCACAACACAGGAAAAAAAAGTAGGAGCTGATGCAGTTATACCTAGAGGTGAGACAATACATCAACATGCAAAAATGTGACTGTGAAAAATGTGTGAATAAAATTTCAGGGGATATTCTATCTATTATCTATAATAAAGAAGACTATTCTGATCATTTTTGATTATAGTGAATTCATGTTCATGCTCTAGTTCATGTATGTACGAGTCTGTAAACAGATAAATAATATGCATCATTCCAAATAATGTAGACAAAACAAAAAATGTAGTCACTGGAAATCTGCTGGGGTGTCACATCACATTTTATCTGGATCTTAAACCTTCTACAACACATCAGTGTTAACAGTGAGAAATCCATAACCCTCCACTTGGAGGTGCTGTTGTACTCACATGCCCTGAATCTGCCGGGGCATCATGCCTCCAAGCGCTGGTGTGAATTCTGACTTCCTGGCTGGAGGATTACTGATGGCCACAGAGAGCGTGTGATTCTCCAGCTTCGTCCTGTCCATCTTTAACACGGCCTGAGACGCCTGCGCCTCATTCTCAAACTCCACATAGGCCAGGCCCTGCAGAACACAAGCACAGATCACATTCATTCTACAAAAATGTTCGAAAATTTACTGAAGCATTAAGCAGTTGTAGACTTCAAATACAACTACAACAGAAGCACAGTGCAGACATTCATCTCAATCAACTGTGGTAACAAAGCCATAAAACTCTTTTCCACCTTGGGTTTGCCGGAGCGGTTGGTGACGAGGCGGACGGCTTTGACCGTGCCGTGCTCTTTACACAGCTCCTCCAGCATCTCGTTAGTGCAGCTGAAAGGCAACCCCGAGATGAAGATTTTGTGCTTCTCCATTGATGTGTTGTATTTGAACATCTGGCAAAAGCAGAGAAATAATAAATAATTCAACTGGCAATTCAAGTGGATTCATTGAAATTTTAAGCCACAAAAGATCCAATCAAAAGGTCTGGTTTTTTTTTCCACATCCCTTAAACTTAAGTGTAATATGTACCTTAAAATCAGGGTTTTTGCTCTTGTCTACGCAGGGAGACACAAACATTGGACGTCCATCCACTTCCTGCCTGTCCAGCTTGAGCGCCTCCCGAGCAGCCAGCTCATCCTCAAACTGTACGTAGCAGTATCCTCTGAAGGCACCCTTTGCAGTAAACACGGGTCGTACCTGCAAGACGGTGCCGCAGCTCCCAAACGCAGCCTTCATTTTGCTCTCGGGGTCGTCCAGATTGAAGGCTAAATTACTGACGAACACGCTTTTTGAGTCACTGCGTTCGTCTGGCATTCTAGACGTTGTATTTTTTACTTCTGTCACCACCTGCTGGTTTTTCCGGGCAGCTGAAGGCTCTGATTTGTTTTGCGGAGGAATATGGCGCCCGAACAATCCGCTTTCTGTCTCCATCTGCTCCTCAGATGCATCGTCCTCACCTCTGTGTCTCTTGTGCTCTGGAAAATTCATGTACAAGTGTAGGAATGAACTAATAAACAAGTTTTATTCTAAACTGCATTCTTTTACCATCCTTACCAGTCTCTTCTCCCCATTCATCTTCAACCATGTCTTCTGCCTTCCTTTTGTCTCCTGTTCTGTTTGTTTTCTGGCTCTTTTTCTGCACTTTCTTTTCGGCCTTGGTTTTCCGACGCTGTTCGACACGCTCTTCTTCTTGCTGGACCTGCAGGGCCTCTTTCTCTGCTGCCTGTACAGAATTGCAGATCAGATGTAAGACCTAATGTGTAAAGTACCTTCATCTGACACATTTGGGAGAAAGATGCTCGCAGCACAAACATGGTTTCAGAGATGATTCCCCCGAATATTAAACAGATCAGACACTGCTTGTATAAAAATTCTGCCATTCATCCTTATCACTGCCTCTCAGGTTTAGCATCGCTAAGTTCTGAGAAGTGTGGTGTTTGTACTAATGCAGGTGCAGAGCTGCTCACCCGTCCATCCTACTTTCTAACGTTTGCTCTGGACTACATCTGACTCAAGCGGACCGCACAGCAAGAGTTTAGAGATGGCTGTGTCTTTATTTTCACGAAGACTTGGCTCATGTTTAACAGAGATAGATTCGAGAGCATCCTGAGCGGCTGAATCATTGTCTGGATTGCGCGTCTTTCTTCCCTCGATCACCAACATTCATAATACACACAGCATTCGCCAAGTCAACAGCATTGTGGATGACCCCATACACCCCAAACACACTCTCTTCATCCTCCTACAATCTGGAAAATGCATTCGGGACCTCACAACTAGACTGTGCAATAGATTCCTCCCTCAAACCATCAGACTCCTCAACAACTGAACTGAACTATACTGAACTGAACTACTACACTGGACTGTACAAATCAAACACTTACTCTGTTGCTGTTTTGCACACCACATTTCTACACCTCAACAAACTGGTGCTACTACATATTCAAACAAGTTGGAACATGTTTACAATTGCTCTAGTTGCACAATGTACTTTATAATATACAGTATGCACACTGGTCAACGCTATTTTGTGTATTTGTCTTGTACTGTTTTGTATTGTCTGTCTGCACTGTCTTTTATCTCTCACTGTTGCACTTTATGCGACAAGGCCCTAAGCTCTGTGTTGTTTTATGTAGCTTTGTCCTGAAGAAACTGGTTCAGAGCTAGTGCTGGTGCGAAGTTGGTTCCTCTGGCGAGCCTTCTAATAACCGGTTTGCCTTTCCATCGGCTAGAGAGCCATCACAGAACCAAGTCTTACATCACTGTATACGTCTCATCTTTCCCAGCAACGCTAGCGCAGCGCAGCAAACACAAACACAACATCAACAATGACGGATGTTGCTTTACTGTTAATGCTCATGGCCTTGTGAACCTACACTGGCATCCAAACACGACGAATCCAATAGCTCGATGTAATTTGTATAATTGCACTCGAGAATAACGGAAAGTAGATAACATTATTTCATAATTAACACACAGAAAAAGGTTCGCCTTAGCATGTAGCTACCTACTATCATGTGTGCTGATAATTGATCGTATGGTGGTAAAGAAAAAGTGTATTAAACATTAGTATACTTAAGGTACATTATCAAAGGCGCTAACAATAGCCCTACCCCAGCCCCACAGTTCTTAAGTCTAGACCAGTAATGTTTTGGTGCTACTTAAGAACCACTTTTCCTGGTTCAGAGTCGGTGCTTTGGGTGTCGAAAAAGGAAGAACTGGTTTTAAATTAAGCTCTGGAACTGAACCAGCACTCAAACTGCCTCGATGGAAAAGGGGCACTTGTACTGCTTCAGCAATATATGGTTGAAATGACAATAAAAGCTCCTTGAATTGAAATACTGAATTTTGTCTTAGTTATACTACAAAAACAAAAGGTCATACAAATGAGACTGGCAAGCTATTTTATGATAAACCTCTAATAGCGGCTGGAATATGATTTAAAGAGTAACATGCAAATAAGTCATTTTCTAAAGTGAACAAGTGAATAAGGTGAAGAGGAGACTTGCCTTGACTCTCTGATCATTCACTCGATTCAGTCTAGACTCTGTCTTCTGTACAGCAGCATCCCAGTCCTCCAGCGAACCTGCCGATGAATACAATAAGCCGTTAGACACAGGTGGAAAGCAGCACAGGAAAGAAGGAAGAGGGAGAAAGAAAACAATTATATTAATTACTTGCCAGAGGAATAAAAAGTGAAGAGACCCAAATCAAGAAAAGAAAACAAGAAAAGCATAAATGAGAAGAGAACTGGATAAATGAGATATGGTGAGAAATCAAGGGATGAGAAATCAAGGGATGGAAAAAGAGATAATTCATGTCTAGCTGAAACAGCTTGAAGTTTGTGTTGAGTGCTGTAGCACTTACCTTCAACCCTCTCAAACGTGAGAAGCACTTCACACACATGCTCTGGATAATCTGACGTGCACTGCACTGCTCGGTGAAGAGCCTTCCTACAATGTGCAGCATCTCCATAAGACCTGTGGCCAGTGTAAGAAATTACAGATAATTGCACCCAGATTCCACATTGAAAAGAGCTCATTCCTAAAAAGGCTTACGTATCATAAGGTAATAAGTTTAGAACTTTATTAAATGAATAAACTTGATTCAATCGTTAGTATGAGAGCGGCAGCAGGACATCAAGGATCGCCACTAACAAAGGGTCTATATGACCACGATTACCATTTAAAGTGACCATTTGGTTGATAACTCTAACAATACCAAGCCAAGGTGTAGATGACCATGATTAACATTTAAAAGACATAAAACGGTATAAAATGCTTGAGCATGATTTGTCCAGGGTTCTTACTGACTCCGATGAACCCAAAGTACTTTGTATTTTGTCACTGCTATACTGGAATAAACTTCTTGTTAGGGCCCAAGCACAGATGGTGTGAAGCCCTATTGTTTTTGCTCAGGTTTATTTTATTTAATTTTTTTTCCACACATTGGCCAATTGGGGTCCCTTAATAACATGCTCGGAAACTCTTGAAATCTGGCACACACGTCAGAACAAACAAACATTTGTGCACAGATCGGGCAATTATGTACGCACATGTAGGATAGTTGGTACGCATATAGATCTCATCGACCCGAACAACTTTCGCGCTCTAAACTATGAGCTCTGCCCAACAGGAAGTCGGCCATTTTGGATTATTTCATAATTGCATGCGGTGAACTTTTAAGTACAGTAGTCCTCCTAGGGAATTCATGCGATTGACATCAAACGTGGTGAACATGATGCCGAGACATTCCACTTGCTAAATTCCGAAAGGATTTTTGATATCCCGAACGGTGCTGCCATGGCGAGGCGATGAAGTTATGGCAAATTCAGAGAAACAGGAAATGTCTAATATCTAAGGGTGCTTTCACACCTATAGTTCGGTTCATTTTTCCGGACCAAAAGCAAAAAATGATACATTGTAGCTTTTTAGCAGTTTTGGTTCCTTTTCACACTACACTGATCGTTCTGTACGGCACCAGTTGAAACGAACCAAAATGCAGTCATGTGATAACATCCACATCACTCATTGGCCACATGTCTTTGAGAGTATTTCCTAAACTGCTTCTCGATTGGTCAGAATAAACGTGCGGGAAATTTCAATGAAACTCCGGAAGTAAACAAAAAAGAGGAAAATACAGGTAAATAAAGCATACAGTACACCATGGAGAGACGGCTGCGCGCGGCGATTATGTTCGTGGTTGTAATCTACTACATCGCTTGTATACAGCATTCTATGCAAAGTCTTAATTTTCAGAATGAAGCGCGGATGCGGCTTGAAAATATAATTTTTAATGCACTGCAATGCAAAGACGCATCGTAAGACACTTCAGGAGGCGGCGAGCATTACTTTTGCGAAACTGTGACATGCTCATCTTCCGAAAATATTGCCAACGACCCACTACGGCAGCTGGTTTCGTCCAAAATGCACAATACTTTTTGCAGTTAGGTCTATTCGATCTCGGACCGTGTTCTCACCACAAACGAACCGTACCGGAGTGCGTTTGAAAGCGTACTGAGACCACCTCTTGTTTGGTCCGCTTTTGGTGCGCACCAGAGTTTGATTGCTGCATTCTCACCTGCCCAAACGAACCGCACCAAATGAGCAATCGAACTCTGGTACGATTCAACCGAACTAAACAAGGCAGGTGTGAAAGCATCCTAAAGCAAAAAATGTCTTATAGGGATGACACGTGGTGTGTATGATCGGCCGAGGATTCCAATCGCATCGATGTGCCTATTGTGAATCTCGGACATAGCGCCACCAACAGTCGACAGGAAGTGTGTCAGTCACAACAGTTGCATGTGGTGAACTTTTAAATACTCCTCCTAGGACATTCGTGCGATTGACACCAAACGTAGTGATCATGATGCCGAGACGTTGCACTAAATTCCGAAGGGATTTTTGATATCTCAAACGGTGCTGCCATGGCGAGGCGACTAAGTTATGGCGTTATGGCGAATTCAAAGAAACAGGAAAAGTCTAATATCTAAAGCAAAAAATTTCTTATTGTGATGACATGCGGTGTGTATGTTCGTCCAAGGATTCCGATCGCATCGATGTGCTTAGTGTGAGTCCTGGGTATAGTGCCACCAACAGGCCACAGGAAGTGTGTCAGTCACCAAGGTGGATTTTTTCACAGTTGCATGCAATGAACTTTTAAATACTCCTCCTAGAGGATTCATGCGATTCAATCTAATGCGAAATTGCAAACGGATTTTTGATATCTCAAGCACTGTTGCCATGGCATCGTGTCAAAGTTTATTTTTATTTCAAGCATATTTAAGGCTTTTGGCGTGCTTAGATTAACTTGAAATTTGACACATACATCACATTTGTCGGCTGTTAAGTGTGGACAAAAAGGTCAGACAAAGGTGTGTCTCTTAAATGGCTCACTAGCGCCCCCGTTTGTCTAAAATGTGGGGTTTCATTTACCTACAGTCCCCAAATGGGTCAGTAACAACATAAAATAGTCCACTGATATTTACCCACTTGATGCACTTGCCCACCGTATAGCGATAAAAAAACGTGCGAGGGCCCGCCCTCGCTGCTTGCAGCTATATTTCTTCATTAAGATCTTCACCCTCATCGTCTTATTTTCACACACTTATTTCTTACACCAGATATGACTTAATATTCACTCATCACCACAGAGATAAATCCAGAAAATAAACACTTCAATAACACCAGCTTGGTCAACGGTAGGGTTGCAAAATTCCGGGAATTTTCAAGGCTGGAAACTTTCCATGGGAATTAAGGGGAATATATGGGAATAAACTGGGAATTTAAGAAAATGCAGAGTTGCCCATAACAAGGAACTTAAATGTGCTTAAATTTAAAACAACAAGATTTAATGTACAAGAATTTGTACCCTGCATTAATTGGTCACTTGCACACAGCACACTGCTTACTGGAGGGCCATTGAGGCCAAACCCCCTGCATGTACTTGCATTCTTCCATAACGTGCACAGTAACACTATTTTAGGCTCATTTAACTAGTTGCTTATTAGCATGAATATTAATAGAATATTGGCTATTTATTAGTACTTATTAAGCACATATTTATGCCTTATTCTGCATTCTTAATTGTACCCAATACCTAAACTTAACAACTACCTTAATTGTAATAAACATATTTAACTATGATTGCTGTAATCTATTCTAATGAGTAAGTTTATTATGTTTAATTACAAGCATAATAATGTTTATTATGCTTTTGTGTTACTCAATGAAAGAATCAATTAAAGTTCTACTCACAATTAAATCAGTCAAGACATCATTTTTAAAATTTGTATTACCTTGCATGCATGTCTGCTTATGACCAAACAAAATGTTTATTTATGTTTGTATATGATATAGTTTATATAAATTTCCCTATTTTCCAAATAATTCCCATAAATTCCTGTAAATTTCCATAAATTCCCATAAAGTTTCCAACTTGGAATATTTCCAAAATTCCCCAGATTAAGTTCCCGTGGAAAGTTTCCGGAAATTTACTGCAATCTTTCTGCCCATTTGCAACCCTAGTCAACGGTAATGAAAAGTAATATGGCAGTGCTGTGTACTCGAATTTTTTGCCTGCAGCTTACATGCTGAAAAATCATGTGGTGATGAAAATCTTCACTGTAAGATACTGACCTTTCCAGATTGTAGTACTCGAGCCACATGTTGGCGTACTTAGCATTTCCTTTCGTCATGATGCTGTCCCACAGTTCTCGAGCTTTCTGCATATTCTTACAGTGCAAAGCCTGTTGAAGAGAACAAACAGTAAAGTAGAGAAAATGGCTGGAGGTCAAATTACAGACTAGTTCAAACTCGCTGATGTGCCACAGCTGCAAGGCTGGCAGAACCATTGTGCATAGATGATTTGGATGAGAAATCAAAAAATATAATAGAAATATCAACACATGTAACAATACCTTTGTAAATATTACTCTCTATAGATGTGTGACCTGTGCTCACCTCTATCCTGGCCCAGATTTGCATTATTGTACAGGTCAGATCCCCACACTCTGTAAACCCTGTAACAGTTGTAAATTATGTAAATTAAAATAAATTATGAGCTACACCGAGACCAAGTAAGAGTCATTACAGTGATTAAGAGACGGTATGTATATGCATTTAAAAACAATTCGATAAATAAAACCTTGTTTGGTTTGTCATAATGAAGATGAAGGCTGGATTAACACACAGTTCGACACTTACGTTCCTCCACATCTTGCTTCAGGTAGTCGAGAGCACGCGTGAAAGCTGCCCGCAGCTCCTCTAGCTCTCTGCTCCCTTCTGTAATAAATTAACCAGCAAATAAACAGTATAACCCTTTAAAATGTCTAATATATATGAAGCTTTATCCAATGTGCACTTAATGTAGTCATAAAGCCAAGACTTATGGGACTATAATGTGTATAACTAAAGGAAGTCTAGCTCACTAATACGATTTACTCTAAATACAGTATTTTCCGCACAATAAGACACACCTAAAAGACTTAAATTTTCTCAAAAATCGGTGCGCCTTGTGTGTGCACCGAGTTCCAAAATCTGTAAAAATGTTGTTGTGCGACTTTAGTAAACGCTCCGCTAGATTGAATGTCGGACCATTTCCCGCCAACACAGGGATGTAATACATACACTACAGACGCTGGCAGCGATAAACCAATCAGAGAACATTACAAAATACGTACAGTACGTATGCTTACCTTCCCCACGCCTCCGGTAGGTATACTACAGTTATGTTGCAAAACAACATTTGTTTCTTCCTAACCATTATGTGCTCCACACTCCTTAAGTTGGTTTGCCATCCGCCAATAAAAATCAGATGCTTACGAGGCACAATTCAAACTACAGGCTATCAGTTACACAGTTGTAAATTGGAATAGAGCAGCTGTGAAAGAATTGAACATCAATGTATCTATAGCTCGGAAGTGGAGGAAGCAAGAAAATGTACTGCGCCAAGTTAAGAAGACACAGTTGATGAGGACTTTGATGGATTTGTGGGAGAAGATTGATTAAAAAATAATGTGCGTGTATTGTTAAATAGTAGAATAAAGTTCAACTAAACTCAGTTTTGTTTCTGTTACCTTTTTTTTGTAGACCGTATGCTTTAGCATGCGCCTTATAATGCGGTGCGCCTTATGTATGGGTTAAGTACAGAAATAGACCCCGTAATTGAGACTGCGCCTTATAATCCGGTGCGCCTTATGGTGCGGAAAATACTGTACTTGCATTAATTTCATAGAATTCATCAGGCACTGTAAAACAGCAGAGATTTATAAGTTTGCAGTCAAAGTGGAAATCTGAATACATCTATCCAGCTTTCTGCTACATTTCTGCTTTTGAAGAATTATAACACTCCAAACATTTCATAATGTATAACCACTGAAGAAAACACTGCTTCTGTTCAAACAACGGGTGTAATACTACATTTGTAGTTCTGCCTCTTGCTTAGCTCTAACACATTATGTACATTGGCACAAGCAGTTGGTATGAGAGCAAAATGTGCCAAAGAATAAAAGGAATTGCTAATAAAATGGTCTACATGAGAAAGTGAGACACACCTCTGTTTCTCGTATCCTAAAAAAATCTGTAGAGCTCAGACACTGAACATGTCTTGGTCAATCAACATTAAGGCTATAACATTAATGTACTTATTACACTGGCAAAGTCGTATACTCACCTTTGCCAAAATCGACGCGCCTCCGCAGGTAATCCAGGTACGACTGCCAGATCTCCACGTAATCGGTTGCCTGTATGAAGCCAGCGTTAAGCGCCTTTTCGAACACATCTACAGAAAAGCAAATCTAAAGTAAGACACCCACTTCAGTCGGTGTGGCTGGAAATGTCACCACTAATATGCTTCGTATTGTTATCACATACACAGACAGGTGGCAATTTAAAAGTAATCATTTAAGTTCTGACAAACATTTCTATCCAGATAAGCGTGGTCTCTTTCAGGTTGATAGGCGGCCCCATCCCCAGGCCACAAGGGCTAACATAATGGTTTGATCATCATCAAATCACTAAGATCTTTTAAAAAGAAAAATAACGTTTGTCACTTAAGTACAGTTCCAGAGAATACTCTTCTGGTGGCTCATGGTGTCCCAGCACCTTTCTGTTCCCTTTACATGTTCACCTGTCTATATATTATTGTTTTCTGTCTTTTGTATCCAGTACCAGAGATTATGTGATGCTCTGCACAGTGTCTCTCCAGAGCCAACAGGTAGCTTTTCCACAAGCCCATGGTCCAGGGGCAGTTCCGGACAGCCCTTTCATGACAGGACAACACCAGCTCTTTGATCTTCAACTGCCGATCCTGGAGGAACCACATAAAAATGACATTAATTATGTAATTTTATAAAATACACTAATTAAATGATTGTATTTACTGTCACTGATTTGCAAGGAAATCAGTTTACACAGGCTTTTTTATTGCAAATTTTACAATTTACATTTCACTAATCTCATGATCACTTTCCAGGATTTTTAACTGCTAGGACCAGTCTCAATATTCCAATCCAACTACTCAGTTTTTCAGAAAAGACATCAAAAAACCTCTTGGAACGCATCCCTCTAGTCTTGTGACAAAGTTGTTTGTCTCTGAAAAAAAATCCAATTCTCAAAAACATCGTAGGGTTCTGGAGACCGCAATTGCAACAACACAACCAAAATTATTTTCCATCATCTTCCTCATGTTACTGAATACGTCTGACAGGCCAGTACAATGCGTATTGCCAGAGAAACACTACAGAAGTATGTGTGTCTGCACACTGGCACGCACATCTAAGGTCTGCTGAATTTAACAGGGAAAACGTGATTCTTCCATATAATTTTTGAACTATTTGACCTATATTTTGCACACAACAAAGTTAAAACTTTTTACAAATGTGCTAAGGCGGCTATTATTTCCAGAAATTAGTCTGACCTATATACTGTTTTATAAGCTATATATATATGTGTGTGTGCATGTATGTATGTATATGTATATATACATACATACATACACACATTATATATATATATATATATATATATATATATATATATATATACACACACATATATATATATATATATATATATATATATACACATATATATGTATATATGTGTATATATATATATACATATATATGTATATGTATATATATATATATATATATATATATATATATATATATATATATATATATATATATATATATATATAAATAAAAATAATAGCATCAGTGTGTTTAACTTTAAAATGGAATATAATTCAGTTCTGCACAGCTGGCTGCATTTTATTCTGGTTAGAGTGCACATATACAACAGTGGATTTAATTAGACATTTACATTTAATGCACTACAACAGCCAATAGAGAACATTTGCGGATAAAACTTCTGGTGTCTTCTCTCTCTTTAGCACGGAATAGTGTTCCCTCAATTCATCTAGGGAAGTGTTTTTACCTGAAGAGCTCTCTTCGTCATCCCTTACTCCGTCCTCCGCTCTCTCCATCTGTGCTAATGGATGTGTAAACCCCTAATGGGCCGTCCGTGTTTAGTGCATCTCATTAGCAAGTCATTAAAAAGCTCTTGAATAAATTGTGCAAGTTGCAGCAGACGATTTAATTAATAAATAAATAAATAAATAAATAAATAAAAATAAATAAATAAATAAAAACAAATAAATAAATAAATAAAATCTATTGCATAAAAAAGCCCTGGCATACCAAATGGGGGTGTTGGTGTACAGTAAATAGTGTGGATGTGATGAGCTTAGTAATAGGTTCTTTATTAGAAGCATTCTTCTATTGTGGCTGGATTTGTCATTTGATGATATATGTAAAATCTTAATAGTAAATGTGTATAAAAAAAGAGTCTCTGAAAAGCATCTTTTGTGTGTATAAACTCTACAGGTTCTAAAACTTACCAGATAAGTAGTATATTTAGCCCAAAGGTCTGGAACTAAGCAATTCTCCCCCAGCGCTCTCTCAAATATGATCTGAACTCTAGCAGGGTCTCCCTCCTTCATCTCATACTCGATGTAACTCTGGTACTCAGCCAGCTTCGGTGGCTCAGACACCAACTGCAGTGCAGATAGAAGAACAGATATGTGGACACGGTGGACAATGGTTTCATTTACTGAATTACGATGCGTGTGATGCGCATGTGTTATACCAGGGCCTCCTCATAAGGCCTGCGAGCGTCCAGTTGCTGCAGAGCTCGCTTGTAGTGCTGCGCGACCATCTCTGGCACACCTTCATCCGTCCAGTCAGAGTATTCGTTGTACGTGCTCTCCATATCTGCATATTATAATGTACTGACTTAACATACACCCAAAAATGTTTACACTCAAGTTTTTAGGATCAGGGAATCTCACTAGGCAGTAATCTCCCAGAGTTTTAATATTCTACACATTAAATTATACTCAATGAGCTTTTATGTATTCTAACGTCATGCTACACCATGATCCATCAACTCACTTACAGCTCATATTAAACAAAAATGGTTTTCAGGGAATTTTGTCATACTGGACCTTTAATCATAATTAACTTGTTTTAAAAGTGTGGATATATTTGACATTTTCTACCCGTTTAAGATGCTTTGTGCTTTGTGGAATGGTGCACGGTCATGCTAGAAGTTGGCATTGAAAAAGGAGTACATTGCACCCATAAAGGTACTCTATTCAGATTTTTTTTTTTAATTAAAAGGTTCTAAACTGATATAAAGGGGCCAATAACACATTACCAATACCATTATAATTCCAGGAGCAGGATGTGCATGAGAAAGTGTTGCATGCGACAGCAGGAATAGAGATTCATCAGACCAGATCTTCAACTGTCCAGTTTTGATTTGGGTCCATGATATCCTCAGAGTCCTGTTCTTGAATAACAGGAGCGGAACCTGACATGATCATCTGTGGTTGTTGCTTATCCACCTCAAGGTTTGATGTATTGTGCATACTGAGATGCACAATAAGAGCTTTACAGATTTACTGAGATTCCTGTCAGCTTAAACCTGCGAGTGAGTACCATTCTCCTTCTCATTTCAAATTCATATGAAACACAGCAGCACCAAACAGGTCTCTGCGGCCATACAGGGATATGGATTTCCTAGAAAAGAGCTTAAAAGCCAAAGAAACACGAGCCAAGATGCTCAGGAGCGGAATATGTGTTTTGGCTTTGTTCAGCGAAAGAAAAAGCAGTTCTGGCTTTCTCCATTCTAATCACACATCTCTCACACACACACACACACACACACACACACACACACACACACACACACACACACACACACACACACACACACACACACACACACACACACACACAATCTGGCTAGGCACAGTTGGAGTGGGTGAGCAGTTCTCCTGGATCTTTACAGCACATGGGCTTATAAAGGTTTGCAAGAAAAAAACTAAAGCTACACACTTATGATTCATCAGGTTTTCACAGTGAAAGTCTAATAACATGGAATAGTTTTCAGTGTGGAACAATTTTTATTCTACTTTATTCTTCACTCCTCTGTGTACCATCTGTGTCACTGAGTCACAGTTTCTCCAGACTTCAGCTTCGTCTTAGGCCGGTTTAGATGGTCAAGCCAATGCATTATATTTAACAGGGATGTAACTATAGCTCTGTTTGGGTGTCCAGACTGCTTCATTATTTCATTATTCTCTCAGACAGAAGCAGATGAACTCTATCAATACGAGTAAGACACTGACATGCAGGAAGACAGAGATAAGATGTGGCTGTGTGTAAAAGACAGCGAGAATTTTAAAGGAATAGGAATCCCCCGATGTGAAGTAATCAGAAAGGGAGGTAGCCTCTTTACCCATTAGAGGTATGGCAAGCTGCCTTCTGAAGAGTGTGTGGATTCGTTGAAGCTGCACGGTCAGCTGCTCCTGTTGCTCAGGACTCGAGATGCTGCCAGGAGGAGGCTGTAACAGATAGCAACGTGTGTTAATGTTTAATCGCTCGTGGCAGGGACCAGGATCTTTGCACAATTATAAAAACTGGTACACTTCTATCCAAACATTTTTTTGGTACACAAAGCTTGCAGTGAAGGACTTCGTGCACACCTACACTAAGAACAGAAGCAACAGGTTTTCCGTACCTGGAGGGTGGACTGGATGGCCATTTCAAACTCCCTGAAGGCCTCCCAGAGCGCTGCACCTTTGGTCATGTGCAAACCCACGGCAGTTAGCGCCCTCTCGAAGATGGTGCGCACCCGGTTGATGCCTCCCGCTGCCCCCATGCCGCCTATAGAATACTGAGCGTACTCCAACCAGATATCAGGACCTGTGGGAGTGACAACACGTACAAATAAGGCCACAAAATTACACCACGCATAAAGAGCAAGGATCCTCCTCCTGCACGGTCACACTATTTCTGTAAGAAATGTCTTGAAAAGCTCTGTGTTCTATTTATATTTGCATTGTCTGCTGTCTGGGAAACAGCAGCCTCTCCTTGGGACCACATTACACTTTCTACCACAGTTAAGCCGTCCAGGATTTTTCTTTCTTTTGTACTATACCATCTGGTCTATCATGAGCAGAGCAACATGAATGCTTTTTTTCTTCTTTTTTTTTGATGGAATTTCTATTGCCATCATCAAAAATGTAGAGAAAAATGTAATAAATCCACAGACAATGAATTTAATAGGCTGGTTATATCCAACATGCCAGCTGTTTTCTGTGACTGTCAGATGGGAGTAAAAATAAAGGCAAAAAAATGTAAAAACTGAAAGAGTTTTATGTATTGCTTACAGATGAGTGAGTGAGTCAGATTGCTGTTCATTCAGACATTTTAAAGGGATTGTAAGGATACAATTACACTTACAGATGTAGTCTTTTGCAGCTTTCTCGAAGAGCTCGTAGATTTTCTCGCGCTCTGCCTCGTCGCCCTCAATCAGTCCGATTTCGTCCTTCAGCCAGTCTAGCCAGATCTCTGCACAGCCAATCAGAACATGGCATCAGTGAAGGATAGCAACATGCAACACATCAGATTTCACCAGATCACAAATTAAAGTCTGTGCATGTCATACAGCTAAAAATGATCTGTGGCAGCATTTTTTTTTCATTCATCTGACTCCTGCTCTATGTTAACTGTTCATCATGAACTCTCATTAACCAGCAAAGAATAATTGAAAATAAGAATAATTTTTGCGAGGTTCAGATTTGACTCAGAGTCCCAGGAGCACATTAAATGAATGCACCATAAAAGACTGCATCAAGCATTGGCCTAGCAGAATAGACAGGAATAGAAGCTACTACCACCCACAGGGATAGAAAAAGTACAGCAGACAGACACTAATTTATTTTTGTTATATATAAACCTAATGGTACTCCAGTCTTATCATTCCCGACAAATCACTAGAACAGTTTGTCCTTTAAAAAATTTATTTTCACAGTAACAAAAGGACCGGTCAGGTCACTGAAGTTCACAGAGCGAGAATAACAAAGGCCATGTGCCAAACAAATGAACAGTTACATAAATAAAACCTTCTGCACTTGTTTGTTATTACAATGTGTGTTATCTGGATCAAAATGAGGTTGGAGCTCAAAAGCTGCCAAAAGAATTGTGCTGGTACACCTAAAATATACAAAAGCCATTTTACAAACATGTGATTTATTAAATATGAGAGCAAATAACATACATTTCAAAATCAAAAGTTGTTTACTTAAAATAACCCAATTAATGAGAAAAGATTCAACTTGCACCTTCAGTAAGAGGGAAGAGTTCGCTCATCTTCTGCCTGGCCTTGCGCAGTCTGTACAGCTTCCCTTCCTGCCTCAGCAGCTTGATCAGGTCCACGTGGCAATTATAATCAAATGCATTGATCGACAGCTGCAAAGTCACAAATAGAGTACAGATGTTAGTGAAAATACAGAACCATCTGCAGACTGGAAAAGAATTTGATTTGCCTTTAACACGTCACCATATTAGATGCATCTGAAAAATATTAAGTAGTTAAGAATCATAAGAGAGACTTATTAAGTTAAGGTAAAAACATTAGACAAATACTCTAGAAATATTCCCCACCAGAGCATGAGATACACATCTGTTTACTCTGGCACTTACAATGTGTCACCACCTGCTGTGCCACCAGGACTCCTGAATAATAGCTACTAATTACTTCTGAATTAGTGATGATGTCTCTGAACAGCAGGCTACCGGAGGACATTAATAAACACGAGGGAATTAAGAAGCAGATTATTAGTCTATAATTGCATATTAATAGTCAAACTGCCCACACAAAATATAGCAATTACTCAGATGTCAGACTTTAACAAATTCCTGTGGAAATTTCTGGAAATTAAGGTTAACAACAATTCCGGTAAGGTTGATTATCACCACCATGGCAACCAGTAGGTGTAACGCTTCGATGTGCAGCAACTGATGACCTGCAGTGATCAAATCACTGTATGTGTGAATGTTTTTTCTTTGATATGATGCCATTACTTTAGTCCAAACAGAGAAGACAAATAAGACTAGCTGTTTTCTCATCAAATCTGTGTGCAAATCTGAAATAAATAAACTTTTTAACCTTTAAGTGATCTGACAAGAAAACGATCCATAAGACAAATCAGATGATTAAAATTCAACCCCATGGTTCCGTGCAGCCTGTCTAGATTTGTGTTTGTTTAGTGAAATCTGAAGCGCATGAAAGAATCACCCTGTCAAAGAAAACAGGTTCTTGGTGTAATGAAATTAATAATAGATAAGAACCCAAGGCTTTATTACAGATAATACATGCTGGTCATCATGTCTGGGTGCAAATTATGTGCATGACTGCGATTAAAACAAGACATAATGAATATTGTTCCAAAAAAAAATTATCAGATTATAAATACTGTAAATGAAAGGACTAAGGAAAAGAAAACATCTCCATGTCAGGAGTCTCACTACTCATGCTAATTCTATCAAAACTCTCCTTGCTTAATGGCACTCTATAAATAACCTCTAACATTTAGTGGATGGGAGGGACGAAACACTCTCTCTTCCTTGTCAATCACATGGCCAAGTATTGACCAAGATTGAAAGGTAAGGTGAAGGGAGCAGTGAGTAACTTTTTGTACCATTCATCAGTGAAATCTCATATTATACAATGTTTGGATTTTTTTTTAGTCCTGGCTTCTTCCTGAAAAGATTGTAGTAAGTAAAAAGCCAGTTTAACAGCGAGTGAATGATACATGCCAATTAACCCACTGTTCCTTAGATACGTTCCATAATAAAATAGACAGACCTGAACCAGCTATTAAACATGCCTAAAATGTGTTTTATAAAGGATTCACACTCAAAGCAGCTGCTGCTTCCATAATCGCCAGGACAACTATGAAACCTACACACATAACTTTATTATCTACTGTTCGGTGTACACAGCTATATCGCGCCTCTTTAGAGCTACACTGATTGTCTTAGCAGGTCAGAAAGAGAACTTGGAAATATTAGATGAGAGACTTGTTAACAGCCAATTAAAATATTAAGAGCACAGTCATGTTTATTTATGCCACAGAGATAAATTCTCAAATCTGTTTGGTCAGAAGGTGCTCGATTTTTATATTCAAATCCCTTGAACTAATCTCTCGTCATCTCTATATGGCAATTGTGCAGATTTACATCCTTATAAATGAAACAGACATTTTGAGATCATAATGTTGCAAAGATAGAATGATCGAGTCAAAGAGCAGAGATCTGAAGAACAATTTAGAGGCATTATTGATAGATTTATAAAAGTAGCATTTTAAGAAATCTTGTGACTTTCTGAGCAGAAGTTAATGACCTTAAACTTGATATGGCTCTCCAGCTCACGTTACAGCCTCTGTTATAAGAGCTGAGACAGCAGGCTTACCTGACATACCATCAGTGTGTAATGCCTGACTGTGCTGTGCAATCACCACTGCTTCCCAACGACCAATCACTGATCACAGATTGTAACATAAAAACAACGAATAGCTTAGAATTAGGGATGCACCGATACCACTTTTTCTCTTCCGATCCCGTTACCCGAGTTTGCCAGTATCGGCCGATACTGATCCGACATCTGTTTTCTTTTCTACCTTTAAAACTAAAGAATGTATACAACTCGCTTAGTTATTAAGATTTATTTATTTCTGGCAACGACATACTGACCAATACTGGATGAAAAATGAAAACACAAAAAACCTTAAAAAAGTATTAAAGCAGTAGCAAACAGTACTTTTAACAGTTAGTGTTATAACAATATAAACCATATATATATATATGCAATTCATTCATTAATTCATTCATCTTCTACCGCTTATCCAAACTTCTCGGGTCACGGGGAGCCTGTGCCTATCTCAGGCGTCATCGGGCATCGCGGGAATCGAACCCCAACCCTGGAGGTGTGAGGCGAACGTGCTAACCACTAAGCCACCGTGCCCCCCTATACATATGCAATTATTAAATTAAATTGTTTTCTGAAGAAAAGGCAATATTTTAAAGTGAATCTTAAATTAGAACTCTTGAAACGCAATGCAAAATGTATTAAACAGCAAGCCTTGAAATCGCACTGCTGATGTGTGACCCTTATAATTCCTTAACGTGTAGCACAGCGCTTTGCAAATCATAACTTGCAGCCATCCAACGTGCAGTTAAATTTATAAGAGACATGGGGCATGCGTTGGAGCTCCAAATATCTGTAGTGAAGCTCGAGGACTGTACATCTTTTAATTTGTCTGCAATGTGAGAGGAAACTTTGGAATGCAGCTCAGGCAAAGCGATCTCAAAAATGTACTTTCTAGATGGCAAACTATACCATGTTCCATGAGGTGACAAAAACCGATGTTTTCCACAATGAAGAGGGTCTGATCATCGAGAACAATGAATTCCAAGAGCTTTTCTGTTATTTTTACAGTTTTGCGCTCTGTTGTGCCATTTGTTTTTGACTCTGAAAAGCATCCGTCAGGGTCATCTGCTTTGACGGATCATCCTTTTTCCGCTTAACTTGTGCAAACTCCATCTTTTGCATGATGCTTCTGAAAATGATTGATTAAATTTGTCGTATTGTAATTCGAAATACTACATCCACCTCTTGAAACTTTGGCTTTACAGACATTACAATTTGCAGTGCTGAATCAAGCGTAAAATACTTCCAAATGAGCAACATGTTTAACACGCTGAGGTAAATGGAAAGGGTGCCTGCTAAACATGCCTGTCTGTCTCAGACAGATTTCCTATAAAATGTATTATATTTATTTTCATTAATGCAATTTAATATATTAGTGTATTTTTTCTTATAAGTTCAAGCAATAGTCTATGATGTTTGCTGTTCATTAATCAACCACCATGGGTAACGGATTTGGATTGGTCACCCACCACCAATACCTGATTCACTCAAAATGCTTGGATTGGCGTCAATACCGATCCAAAATATCGGATCGGTGCATCCCTACTTAGAATATGGCCATAGCAAAAGTGTATTAAGTCACTAAGAAAAACTGACTGGAAAAATGACCTCCAGTCCAGAATGCTTGCTTGTTTTTAGGTATCATCCTAGTGTTCAATTTAAAATCAATCCATGGGTCTCTGCAGATCCCGGGGCAGAGCTTCATAAGTGTGGGCAGGAACCATGGAGATGTTAAACCCACCTAACCATTAGAGATTTAATCTCTACAAATTTTTTTCCTAATGCACCTTTAAATGATCTTGTCCCATCAGCTCCACCCCAGTACAACAGCCTATCAGATGTACAGCATCCTATCAAGTTAAAAGTCTATAAAATGAGGGACGTCTCAGCCACTTAATACACTTGGGCTTGTTTTACATATCTTTCAGGTTATTCGAACAAGCATTGAAATAAATATAGTATTACAACTATAGTCAAGTATAGTATAGATTCTGTCTGGTGCCACGACCAAAGTTGTTTTCTTTCCACACAAAAAAATAATAATATGCGAAAATCTTACATATTTATGTTCTTTCATTTGTGATTTGATATGCAAATGATCACGATGAATACATTGATATGCAAATTAGTAGGTGTCGTCAGACGGCGCAACACGAAGCTTTACCACAAGAAACAAAAACGACGTTCATAGTTTTATTGCAATCAACGCGCCCCATCCAAGGATATTGCGCAACATGTCCGCTAATTCACCCTGCACTAAAGTGTCCACACACCTCACTGACTGGCTAATTTGATCAAATACACAGTTAAATATCTAGTGAATTCCCACACGCAGCTGCTGTGGGTTATGATGAGAAGGCGCTGTGTTTCACGCCCACGACATGGCGCGCAGTTTGATTACAGGCTGATCAGCTAGGCAGCTTTATATAACTCTATATAACTCACATAGACAATTTTATTTTACATACCAATTGCAGATTGTTAAATGTTTACAGGTGGGCGTTTTGTCGACGTAAATATTTGCTCGTTTGCTGTAAAAGACAAAGTGAAGTTGGACTGAGACACTTAACACATAAACTGTTGCTAACTACCAGCTGTCGCTTCTCCAAATCTTAATAAGGGAACACTGTAACAAAATATCTCCATCATTAAAGACGTCACTTACACCAACAGAATGTGACAATGAGACTTTTTATTATATGCTTAACTGCGTACCACGGCTAAGCTAGCACGCTAGCTAGGTCTTCGCCATTCATTCTCATAGCAGTAGACTGGCTAGTTAGCTTAGCTTAGCCTAGCCTAGCTTAGCTTACTTGCTCCTCCAAGCGCTGGATTTCTGCTTCATTTTCTCGCTCGTCCTCAGACGTGTCGTCGTCCTCTTCGTCTTCAGAATTCTCGACGCCCATTGCCTCTTCTTCTCCGGACTCAATTTCTCTCTCCATCTCCTCGGCTTCCTCTTCTTCCTCCTCCTTGATATCAGCTAAGAGCGTCTCAGCTTCGTGCCCAGTTTCCGCCATGTTTACGAGGATCTGCCTGGTAACAGGATGCGCGTGCACGAGCTGCAGCCTGATCCAATGAATTACGTATAAAAACCAGTCTTGCAGTTGTGTTTTCCTGAACCTATGTAATGAAATATCTACTTAAAATACCGTAGGATGGTCATTAATCACTAACATTCTGCTAATGAAAGTTGTAACACTGATGTGATAAACTAACTGTAACGGTGGATCAAAACAGCGCTGAGAGTCGAACGCAGAGTCGACTCTTCGATACCAGCCCTCGATCTGGAGTCAACTCAGCATAGTGAAATGAAAAGGATTTTGTGTGTGAGAGAGAGAGAACAACAACAGCTGATGTCAGAAACATTGTAAGAGCTGTGAAGAAAAACACCTAGTTAAAAGTGACACCACTGACATCTGGTCATATAATTAGAATATAATTAGAATATCATCAAAAAGTTGATTTATTTCACTAATTCCATTCAAAAAGTGAAACTTGTATATTATATTCATTCATTACACACAGACTGATATATTTCAAATGTTCATTTCTTTTCATTTTGATGATTATAACTGACAACTAAGGAAAATCCCAAATTCAGTATCTCAGAAAATTAGAATATTACTTAAGACCAATACAAAGAAAGGATTTTTAGAAATCCGGGCCAACTGAAAAGTATGAGCATGTAAAGTATAAGCATGTACAGCACTCAATACTTAGTTGGGGCTCCGTTTGCCTGAATTTCTGCAGCAATGAGGCATGGCATGGAGTCGATCAGTCTGTGGCACTGCTCAGGTGTTATGAGAGCCCAGGTTGCTCTGATAGTGGCCTTCAGCTCTTCTGCATTGTTGGGTCTGGCATATCGCATCTTTCTCTTCACAATACCCCATAGATTTTCTATGGGGTTAAGATCAGGCAAGTTTGCTGGCCAATTAAGAACAGGGATCCCATGGTACTTAAACCAGGTACTGGTAGCTTTGGCACTGTGTGCAGGTGCCAAGTCCTGTTGGAAAATGAAATCTGCAGCAGGAAGCATGAAGTTCACAGACAGTGTCTGAAGCATCTCGCCTGGGCTAAAGACAAAAAGGACTGGACTTCTGCTGAGTGGTACTTCCTTTGGAAATCAGGGTCCCAGAGTCTGGAGGAAGAGAGGAAAGGCACGCAATCCACGTTGCTTGAGGTCCAGTGTAAAGTTTCCAGTCAGTGATGGTTTGGGGTGCCATGTCATCTGCTGGTGTTGGTCCACTGTGTTTTCTGAGGTCCAAGGTCAATGCAGCCATATACCGGAAAGTTTTAGAGCAGTTTTAGATCCCAGAGTTTGGAGGAAGAGAGGAGAGGCACGCAATCCACGTTGCTTGAGGTCCACTGCTGCTGACCAACTGGAATCGGGCATGTTCATCTTTGTGAAGGGTGTATGATTTAAGCCAAATTCAAGGTTGTCCTGGAAGAAAAGTTGCTTACTTATGCTCTGACAATATTCCCCAACTCTAAGGATTGGATTTTCCAGAAGAACAAGAATGTTATGGCGAGTCCAATCTACAGACCTGTCCATCCTCTGAAAAGTGTCCACCCTGTGAAGACGATGTATGGTCACAAGTGATAGAACATAAATGTGCTGCTTGAATTTTTGTACAGTACCAGGAGTGGCATAAAATCAACCAACAGCAATATGAAAGATTGCCAAGACACATAAAAAGTTGAAATTAAGGTTTATTCCACCAAATTAATTGTTTACAAATGAACAAGGTTTTTTTCTGTTCGTTATTTTTGATATTTTTTGTAAATAAATGCTCTAAAAGACAATGTGTTTATTTGGAATTTGGGAGAAATGTTGTCACCTGATAGAATAAAACAAAAATTTTCATTTTACTTGAACACATACCTATAAATAGTAAAACTAGATAAACCGATTTTGCAATGGTCTCCTAACTTTTTTTTTTCCAGATGGGTTTGTGAGATATAGATAGATAGATACAACTTTATTGTCATTGAATTGTACAGGTACACAGCAACGAAATGCAGTTTGCCATCTACCAGAAGTGCAAAATGTAGCAGTCGTGCAAAAGTGCAGATAAATACATAGCATATTTACAGCAAGTGGTATATATGAAAGCGTATACAGTAAATAAATATTATAGAATTACAGAAATGGTTCTAAGGCTATGGCATTGAAGAGGAATGTGCAGAGTGAAAGGTTACAAGATTACAAGATTATGGCATTTAAGGAGTTAGCAAGCTGAATAAACAGTCTACTATATATAAATAACATAGATGAATGTGAAATGTTGGGCAGAATGTACAGTAATGATATAAAAATACATAAAAAAATAGTGCAGCTGTAATGAGGAGTAAAAAAGATATACTATGTAATATGTACATGTACTGTACAAAGGTTATATACAGTGGTTTGTTTTGAGTTTGTTTTGTAGTGATCTAGCGGTGTAGTGTAGAGTTCAGTAGTGTGATGGTGGATGGAAAAAACTTTCCCTGAACCTGCTGGTTCTGGTGCATAATTTCCTGTATCTCCTTCCTGATGGAAGAAGGTTAAACAGTTTATGACTGGGATGTGAAGAGTCCTTGATAATGTTGTGAGCACTGCGCAGACATCTGCTGTGGTGAATGTGTTCAATGGCAGGTAGTTGGGTGCCAGTGATGCGTTGGGCGGTTTTGACCACCCTTTGCAGGGCTTTACGTTCACACATAGTGGAGCCTCTGTACCATACAGTGATGGAGTTGGTCAGGGTGCTTTCAGTGGTGCAGCGGTAGAATCTCGTTAAAATCCCTGGGGACAGATGAGATGTCTTGAGACTTCTCAAGAAGTACAGGCGTTGTTGTGCTTTTTTAACCAGAGCTGAAGTGTTCTGCTGCCAGGACAGATCCTCAGAGATGTGAACTCTAGATTCTGAAATCTAGAGATTGTAGTATATGTAAAACATTAATGTGCTTATCATTGTCATGAACATCTAATGGTGGTTAAATCAAAAATGACAACCATTTGGTCTGTGCCATTTGGCATGTGCCATTTGGCATTTTCTATGAAGACCTATAAGGCTATTACTATAAGATGTATTATTTTGTCAAGTTATTATAAGATTGAGATGTTTGAAACATACTAAAACTATGAAGATTTGTGTCTCGTTAATTACGAGATGATTTTCTCACAATGAGATATTTTTCTGTATGAAAAGATGTATAAGGAGATGTATAAAGAGATGCTGACAGGATTTTGGGATTCCTTGCATGGCAGCAAGGGAAAATCTCAGAAAGTTTTTTTTTTTGTATTTGTAAATTTGTAAAGATACCTTATTCTTATTGTCAGCAGTAATAGTATAGTTTGTACGTAAGTTCAGACCTTTTTGTTCAGATTTTCACGTCTCAAGCTTTATTTTTGTAATCAAGAACCGAATGTTGGTACAACTGACTCTGGAGAATCGACTCTTTCGATTCCTAAAACACCTCTAATCGGAATGTGAGTCGGCTCAAAAAAAAAAAAAAAAGATAAAATCTCCGCAGCGCCCTCTGCTGCACGCTCCGGGAATCGTTTGTTTATTGGTGTACACATTGGTGGTGACGTCACTACGAACATGGCGCTGGGGTCGGTCAGGAATTGTTTCGCGTCCTTTGCGTTTGTCGGCAGAAGCTTGACGTCGCCGGAGATTACAACTGTTTGCTGCTACCACAAAAAAGTGAGTGAATGTTTAAGTGCATGTTTAACTATTCTTGGCTTTCCGTTTGACAGAACGAACTTTTAGAACCGATGCTGAGCTGAACTGTTATGTAGCTTTCAGGATGCGTCACGGAGCTGTAGCTAGCTGTAGTTAGCCACAGTTAGCCACAGTTAGCTGTAGCTAGCTGTAGTTAGCATCCAGAGCATTTGCAAAAGTACATAGGGTCATAAATTACAATTATATAATATAATAAAATATTGCGTATAATTTTGGAGATAATCTTTTGCGGGTTTTCTGTAAATTCTGTTAATTATTCCCGGTTTTATTTATTACAGTTTATATAATGGAACCCCCCCCCCCCCCCCCGGCGTTGCGTTTTTCACTGTCATCGTTTATTAACCTGTTCGTTCCTGATGAATATTTTGAAGGTGGTGGATCATTATGAAAACCCAAGAAATGTTGGCTCTCTGGATAAGAAGGCGAAGAATGTGGGGACTGGTTTAGTAGGAGCTCCTGCCTGTGGGGATGTCATGAAACTTCAGGTATGCTGAATTTGAACATCTTACTGTTGGTCTTTTGTGTGTTTTGTGTGCTTGTGGACGTGACCAGGAGTGTTTTGTATTAACAGATTCAGGTTGATGAGGAGGGAAAGATAGTGGATGCCAGGTTCAAAACGTTTGGTTGTGGATCAGCAATCGCTTCAAGTTCCCTGGCCACAGAATGGGTTAAAGGCAAATCGGTATGTCCTGTTGTGTATTTATGTGTGTTTTATCCAAAGAATATCACACATTTTGCACTCAACTGCATATGTGGTGTGTGTTTCTATTTCTAATGTTCGCTACACTAGGTTGCTGAAGCTATGGAAATTAAGAACACCGATATCGCCAAGGAACTGTGTCTTCCACCGGTAAAGCTTCATTGCTCTAGTAAGTTTTAGCAAAGCTTCAATCAACACACAGTGGCATAACTGAGTTTATCTGTAGTCTTTATTTATTATATACTTATTACACCAGCACTTCATTATTAACAGAGTTTGGTTTGGTTGACATTGCTGTTTATTTTACTTCAGTGCTTGCAGAGGATGCCATCAAGGCAGCGCTGGCGGACTACAAACTAAAACAGAAGGATGAGAAGAAAGTGTTGAAGGCTAATAATTAAACCGCATAATTAATCTCGAGAGCAAGCAAATGCTTTAACATCTTTGCATCTTTAAGCCCATGCTGTGCTCCCCAAAACCAAACATATCCTTAAAGTAACATTATCCTTCTGTACTACTGCTGAGTGTGTGTAACCTCTGCTGAGGAGTTTCAGATGTTTGCATTGTCATGATTGCTGTGGTGTTGAGAGGAAGCTTTTATTGTTTTTTGGATTGATATGTGAAAATGTGGTTGGTTTCTTGATGTCTTTCTGAATCACGCACAAAGATGGAGGCATTCCTCTGTTTTGTTTTTTTGTTTTATTATTATTATTATTATTATTATTATTATTATTAATCCATGGAGCGAAACAGCAGGGATTCAGCAAAACCAAAAAAATATGAGCTGTTTAGTGTTAGTACACTTGTAACTTAGAAAAGCATTTCACCGTTTTTGTCCTCAGGCACTCAATGAACATCACAACAGAACACATCTCTTAATAATAACACATTGAATGAGGCCAGAGGCAGTTTGTTAAAAAATGTATATTTGTTTATGTTAAATGTCCTGTAAAAATGGCAATTATTAATATACGCACAACTAAACAAAATAATTAAATGCTGTATTCTACTATTAAAGCTTAAACAAATTATAAAAACAATATTTGTTGGGTTGTTTTTCAGCAGAATAACGACTAAATCTATATTTACAGCTTTTAGCAGAAACTCTATTTTTTATTTCAGTTTATACAGCTGAGCAATTGAGGGTTAAAGGCCACTTGGTGGACATTGGATTCCAACCAATGACCTTCTGATCAGTAGTCAAACACCTTAACCACTGAGCTACCACATCCCCCTATATAGACGATGAGTTTGCACATTAATGCACCATTTTTAACATTAACAAAAAGGCTTATATGAGGCTGATATTGGTGTTAATATATACACATATAAACCAGATGGCACTAGATGATTCACAGTTATGAATTTACAAATTTCAGTGATTAACAACAGATTTAATGAACATTAGTGGATGCAGGTGTATTTCATTAACGACTTCAACTAATTTAACCTAAATGTGTCACTTGTTAACATTACTTATGGTGTAAATGTCTCTTTAACTGAAGCAGTAAATGTTATTTTAGAGAACCTTAAAAGGAACAACCTCCCATTACTGTCCAGTATGAATGTTTTGCTGTAGTCTTTTCTTATAAAAGACATAATCATTCTTTGCGAGAAAGACCTGCTTCCTTCATGTTTTTGGTCATATTTAATGATTTTTTTTCTTTGGTGGGTGGACTGACTACCTAGCATAAAACAGAAGACATTTAGAACACCAATTCTCATTCTTTCACGTCAGTCACAATATTATCTTCAATGCTATGAGTTGAAGGTGTGGTGTACATCGATAACCAAGAACTCTCCCTTTGTCTCTCACTGGACTCTACGGACAGCAACTGGACAACATCAGGCTCAGACTTTATTGCCAAATATGATTGCACATACATGGAATTTGTTTGTGTCATACGCTTCCAGTACACAGAGGCAATAACAACACAGACATTAAAAATAAGATGAAAATAAATAAATAAATAAAAACACACATGTAAATACAAATAGACAAAAAAAAAAATTGAAAAATACATAAATTGTATGCACAGTTGTGCTATAGATGATAGAATGGAATGGAATAGAATAGAATGTGATGCAGGCATGTATTAGGATGCAGGCGGTAACAAATAAATATAAGATTATTTCATATTGTTATTGTGTAATTGGTGGAACATTTAACTGTTCTTGTGGTAGATTGCCTGGGGGAAGAAACTGTTCTTGTGCCTGGTTGTGCTGGTATTTGGGGGGATCTGTAGCGCCAACCAGATAGTAAAAGGTCAAAAAGCAAATGACTTGGTTGTGAGGGATCCAGAGTGATTTTCTGAGCCCTTTTCCTCACTCTGGATATTTACACTTCTTGAAGGGTGGACAGGGGAGCACCTATAATCCTTTCAGCAGTCCAAACCACAAAATTAAGAGTTTGTTTGACTGCTCACTGTTGACTGAAGAGGAGCGACACTTTGAGTTCTCCACAGGAGGCTTCTAAGCACTAGGATTACAATTACTAGGAGCAGTCCTGTCAACACACACAGCACAGAGAGTAGTGACACAAGTGCTGGGCCACTTGTCTGGGTCAAGGTTCGAGGAGTGGCCTCAACCTGCACTCCTGTGTCAATGGTGAAGAATATAGGGACTGAAGTGCTTAAGAAACCTTTTTGGACACTGTTTGTGTTGTTCCTACAACTGGGATCCTCATCTGCTGTTGGGATGTGTGGTGTTTGTGTTGTCTGAGGGACAAGGTAAGTGGAGTTTAGTAACAAACACTGTTCATAGCTTAACCCATCCAAAGAGGATTGGTTTGACTGATGAGACCTAGATACTGTATGGTTAACAGCTGAGGGGAGCTTTCCATTTAAGTTCACAAGAGAAGTTCTACAGGAGGTTCTTACATTTCTATTTGTATCAGAAGTAGGATTTGGAGATTCTTTTGAAGAATTTCCCAGCATTACCTTGGAAGTGTTGAATAATACTAATTTCTCACTAGGCATAAGGATTTTTGGACAGATGGCCACAACAGAGAGAGTCAAAAGCAGCTTATGTGCCAGGTGTAATGGTGCTGTACATACCAGATCTGTTGCCATGCGTAACCTGTCCATCAGCAGCCACCGGTACAGGTACATGATGTTACATTCACAAACCCACAGGTTGTTAGCCAGCTCCAAAGAGTGAAGACGGGTTAGGCCATCGAACGCATGCTCAGGCACTGAGCGTAAGCAGTTGCTGTTAATCTTCAGGACCTGAAGGTTGACCAACACAGCAAGCGAAGGCAAATCCAATGTTGAAATGCAGTTGGCAGACACGTCTAGGTGCATTAGTGAACCTGGAAGGTGTGATGGCAGACTTGACAACTGGTTCCCCTTCAGAGACAGCATCCTCAGCCGCATCAGGTTCAGCAGTGCACCAGGCTGTATGGCCCGAATGCGATTGTCTTCCAGGTCCAACCGTGTCAGATTCCTAAGGTTCCTAAGATCCCCAGATGTGATGAAGGTAATTCGGTTCTCTTGGAGCTGCAGACTTTCCAGACTTGCTGGAAGGCCACGGGGGAAGCGTTCAAGCCGGTTATGGCCAAGGCTCAACTCCTGCAGGCTGGAGTACTGCCTCAGGACGTTGTCTATATTGCACAGGTGGTTTCGTGCCACAGACAAAGCTGAGGTGGTGAGGGGAACAGAGCGAGGGAGGACATGGAGTCCCAGTGACTCACACAGGATCAAAACCCCTGGGCGAGGACAGCAGCACCCTGGAGGGCATGAGAATAGTAGTGGGAGGCAGGTGATAAGACAGCAGAACAACAGCAAAAGTACAAGTGGGAGGTGAAGGCACATGGCTCACTGATAGGAAAGAGGAAAAAAAAAGAATAACGAAGAAAGAATTAACATATGCACACAGTAACAATATTTATTTAGGTAGAATTAGTTATTTAATTCAAATTAAAAGAAAGCATATTACTTGCCAAAAAATCGCTCAAGAAAACTGTAGAAACAAGATAGATGTGAAAAGGAAGTATAAAAATAAGACATTCCATTTCCACAAAAAAAAAAAATATGGTTATGATTAGGCTAGTTATGATTCAGCCCTGCTACTAAATTTGAACATCTTGTCAATTTCCTATTAACTACAGATGCTCATGTCCAATACAAGTGTCACAGGTTCACTCACTCACCATCCTCATGCTCTCCTGGTTCCTGTTTCTTAAACAGGACAAGATACACAGTCCGCTAATGGAGCCATTCATCTCTCAGTCATCAGTCTCCCTTTTCAGCAAGTTTCCCTTTCCAGAAACTGCACTGCTCTGTGTTCAGACAATTCCAGGCAACAGCCTATCAAACTTTAATGGTAGTCTTAAGGTGTTGCCTTACCTGTTTTGTGTCTTCTTTGCCATGTAAGATCCGTGTCATCCTGTTGATTTTACTATCAGTGTGAAAGCCCAGTATGTACAGAATTCAAAATTTAAAAAATTGCACCTATATCCAAAATAAATAGATATAAGATGATTTGAGGATAGTCCAGGGATTTTGATGCTCTCATTAGTGCAGTCCTGTAAGGAAGGTTAATAGGGATGAGTTATGTGGTCATTTTCATATGTTTTCAAAAACTGATCAAGCCCCTTGCTAAGCCTTTGAGGAAGGGGAGGGTGCAAATGGGTGGCAGTTTCCCAAAATAATTCAGCGCCAAAGGCACAAAAGATGGGCAACTTGAGCTGAAGGCTGAGACCGTTTTAAGTGCTCCGGTTGCAGAGACTCTTTCTCTGGTTTACTTTAGAAGTTGCCAACATGGGGCCTTGTGCCATTGCAATGGTGACTTTGTTTTCATTTATAAACCTCATTTGCATTTTTGCCCGATACCGATCTACAGGTAGCGTATTTCGTGTCATATGTAAACGTAGTAAATTATTCAGTGATTACTAAATTATTACTTTTAAACTGTTTATGAGTGCAGCATTATGTGGACAAGGTGATCGAATGGATTTTTGCGTTTAAACTTTAAAAGATACAACAATCGCACCTGGACAGAAGTTAAAAAGAAAAACATCAAATGACAGCAGTGGGGATGTATATCATTTGAGAGAACATACATGTTTTAATTTCTTGCCCAAACTGCCATCATCAAGAAAATAGGGAGAGACTCAAACTGAGAGTATATTCTGTTCAATTCAAGGGCAAATCTAAGAGTCCCAACACAGACCTATTTTCAGAATAACATGGAACAGCAGTTCTCCTAATGGCCTTTTGAAATATTGATTGAATTTTGTATAGCAGACTGTGTGCGACAATAGGACAATAGAGCCATTTCTATGGCATTGCTTGGGCCAGAACAGTTTGAACAGTGCTGAGACACTAATCAGTGCCAACCTACCTAACTGCACATCTACAGCTGTTTGACATAAAAGGCTCATTGCTTTCCACTTCTTTTTACATTTTGTTGAAATGCATAGACAACAGTTTTTTTTATTCAAGTCAATTCAGTTCAAGTTTATATGTACAGCACTTTTTACAAAGCAGCTTTACAGAACATAAACATAGAACAAAAGGTTATTATTAACAATAGTATTAAGATTAATAGAATACAAAATTCAAGATTAATATGATATATATTTAAATGTGTTTGTATTTATTTATAATAGATCGGAAGCTAAAATTTCACATCCGTCCATAAGGTTGAACAATCCATAATGTTAAAGTCATATTGTTTCATCAGTGGCATTAAAGACACACACAGAGGCAGATAGATAGCTTTATGATTTTCACATTTTAAATGTGCCCTGATCTGCTGGGATCAAGCCATGTTTTCTCTAAATACCAAACATGGCACACAAATTGCAACCCTTTAGCTGGAAAACCAAAAACATTGTAAATATACAGTTCTGTTTTCTGTCCTTTTGTGTAATTTGCATCTGTGCTATGTTTACTATATCTATTTTAGTTTGGGGCATTGGATGAGAAAAATGCCTTTCTTTTTACATTCAATACACCCACAACTGTATTTTTGCTCAATAATTTGTCACAGATGTGTCAGCGAAGTGCTGTAAAATCTCAGCATGAAGGGATAGAGTCTTGGAAGTGTTTTGGATCTGTGTAATTCTCTCACAGATTGGCTCCCTTCTCAACAATTTAAAAGATTCTTTTAAAGAGACATTTCTATAAGATTCCTAGAGAAAAATGTCTTCATTTCCAAAGCATAAATATCCTGCACAACCACTTCTACAGGAATTATTATGGGATACATTTGGGTTCTATTCAGGTCTATATAGAAATTAAGCATGATATTTTTAAGAATCCTAAAGGCCTTTACATTTTTGGGACAAAATAAATAATATTTCAGCCAATCAAATTATATCCTACACTAGAAACTAAAATATCAGTAGTTTTTTCAAGGGCTGCATCCATGACAAAATAAATCACTCCTAGCCTGAATTTTACTTACAAATGTTCTTGAGATAATAAGATTGTGGCTTCGCCCTGATAACTCATAGAAGCTGGCTCTTTTAATTTCTATACAGTATACCACATTTTATTTAGGCAGGTATTAAAGTAGTAATTTGTGCAGTTTTTACACAGTAAAGACAAAATTGTATCATGGAATGAGAAAATTATTTAATGTAAGATATTATAAAGTATACTTATATATAAGTGGAAAAAAACAGATATTAAGCAGTTGCTAAAGGCCACTTAACAAAGACAGTACAAAATTGAATACACAAAATATTAGATAACAATTCTGTTTATAACTGGTTAGATGTTGTATGTGTTGGGTATCAGGGTCAAATCCAGACCCAGTGTTTAGCTACATAAATATGAAAGTGTGAAAAAAGATTAAAGTGTAAAAAAATTGATCTAATATCACATGGCTCCTCAAGTCAGGAGTTTTAAGGTTTTATTTCTAGCATTGTAAACAAAATAAATTGTACCACATGATGATAGTGAATATTTTTGTTATTAATGAGTTCATGTAAACAGTAATGCATATTTCAAGTCAAATAAACTAAAAAAAGGCAACAAACAGGTTTAGAATCATACCACCTTTAACAGACAAGATCTATACCACAACACTGTTGAATTCTTGAACCTGATTGGTCAAAAGATGATGATTAATTTTCTATAACAGCAGCTCTAACAATAATGCAAGCTGCAAATCAGAGGTTTATATACTAAAACATTAAATGTAACAAGTACCATGTGTGGCTCATCAAAATAAAAAAAATTATGTGGTAATATGACAAAAAACAGTTAGGGATTATATGAAAACAATAAACACGATGGCGATAACAGTAACTTAGCCACATCACATTTCCACATCATTGATTGTTTTGCTAAACCAGTAGACTCCTAATTGTTTTATTCCTTATTTAATACTCACCCTTGGTTTTGGTAATGAACACCTCAGACAGTCATTGATGATTTCAGATAGAATAAACTTTAAAACCTAAATATTAAAAACATGCTTTATGTATAACATTACATAACATTTTTCTATATGGTGATTGTGTTATCTCAGAATGAGGGTGTTTAGTGAAATGGGATTAAAAACCTCCAATTAATATCCAACAAAGCCAGAAAGTGAGAACATTTTCAAGATGCAAAAGGATTGCTCAATTCAAAGGATAGTATTCTTTAAGATGGTGTATAAAAGATGAATCTTTTAAATTCAGCTCAACATACTGCTTGGATTGCAACATTGAATAACTGATGCCAGAAGCGGAAGGTTCTGTAGCTTTATATCAATCCAATGAATTAACAAGAGATGTATTTATCCCAAATCAACAAGTCCTTTGAAGAGAGGCATTCCTCAACAACCAATCTGCTTTCTTACTGCGAGGCTTGATTTGCTTTCCTCAGGTGGCAGGTGCACACAAGTACCTGGCCATTACCTGCCGTGGATGTGCTTGGCTTGGGCTCCTCCTTCTTCTTTTCTTCTTCCTTTTGCACCTCTACTTCCTCGACATCTTCCGCTTTCTGAACCTCCTTCGGCTTTGGTCTAGGATCTTTGCCCTTTTCACCAACTAGAGCTTTAGACGGAGCACGCAGGTAGCTAGTGGTGACATTGTTTGGCACCAGCAGGCTTTGCTCCACCCCCTTGCTTGGTACAGCCATGTATTTCCTGGGTGCATGTTTCTTGGGTGGATAGTAGGCTTCGAGTTTGCGTTTATGGCTCATGGCTGAAGCACAACAGGCAATGAAGATAATGACAATGAGCAGTGACATCACCACAATGATAAGAAGCATATTGTCACGCAGGAAATCCACCACCTCGTGAAACAGGAAGTGCTTGATGCGGATGAAGGTAGTGGTGATGCTAAGTATAGGTGTGGGTGAGGGTGGAGGTAAGTGGGTGGCATGGGATATCGGGAAAATCAGTTCCGGTTCGTCTCCACTGCTCTCCACAGATGTGTTAAAAGGGAATGCCGTGGTAGAGCAGTTCCAGCCTGAAAAGGCAAAGAGGAGTACAAAGGCTAGACGTGGACACATGGATGACATGGCAGTATTACACCTGAAAGACAATGAAAAAAGCATACATGAATCAAGGGTATATTATCCCCCATTCCCTAGAAATAGCATCCCCCATTGCCTAGCAATAAAATGATTGTAATTAACAAAACTCTGGATCCCTTCGTGGTCCAGTGGCAGGATTCTGTGCTCTCACCACCGCATCCAGGTTTTGACCCACGGGCAGGGAGCAAACCCAGCCACTGGAAGGGTTAACATAAAATGGCTAGGTTGCAACAGGAATGGCATAAAACGTGTGATGATCAGATGATCTCTCTTGGTGACCCCAAACACGGCGCAGCTGAAGGACAATAACAAAAATAAAAAAATTGTTTGATTTCTACAAATAAAATACTACATAGCTTATAATAACATTATATGTTGCAACTGCTCTCAAAAGCTTTTGGTGACTGTGGACAAATAGTATATGACCTTAAACATGACCAAATCTCCCTTTCTTCTTATGTTCTATGTAAACAATGGCCACAGAACAAAAATCAGCAGATCATTTATTAGATCTGCCATTGTCTGTAAATGGGAAGTGTAAGCAAATGTTTTGTGGCTTCTCAGCTTCCTGTTTGTCTTTGTAGACAAACGTTTGGCCTTTTAGATTAGACGGTACAACAGTGGAATGAGTCATCACTACTCAATTGTGTTTAAATGTAATATCAGACTTAAGTCTGGTTACATATGTTAGCTTGAACCTAACTTTTATTTAGCTAGTTAACAAATAGTGACTATTCTAGGCCAAGTAATCGATTAAAATGATTAAAGGTTTCATAAAATTATTTTCTTAAAAAGTCCTGATAAGTGACTATCATGACTGAATGGCTAACAATAAAGCCAAAAGAAGCTACTCTGAAAAGCTGAAAAGTAGGTTTTCAGATAACAACCCTGCATCAGTGTGGAAAGGCCTGCAAGACTGTTTTACCTCTCTTAGGCACACACCAAATGCTTTCATTGGTTGAGATGCGTGATGACGCTCATCCCAAGCAGCCAGTAGCCTACTGATAAACATCCCACCCCTCCTGTGACCCAGTCTATCTATGTATTCAAACGCAGTGAGCAACGGACTTTCAAAATAAAAAGTACGTTAACGTGCGATGAACTAATTGTCGGCGTTAATTAATTAATGCGTTAACGCGATAAAAACGTGTTAACTTGCCCAGCCTTACTTTTAATACAATAATCCTGAAAATTCTCCACTCCAAACTCCTAAGGCTCACTATAACTTCTTCCATCTGTCAGTGGATCACCAGCTTCCTGACAGACAGGAAACAACTGGTGAGACTGGGAGGTGTCATCTCAAGCATTCGGACAATCAGCACTGGTGCTCCACAGGGATGTGTCCTCTACTCACTGCTATTCTCCCTCTACACTAATGACTGCACTTCCAGTGACCAAACTGTTAAACTCCTGAAATTTGCAGATGATACTACGCTTATCTGTCTCATCCAAGATGGCGATGAGTCTGCATACCGGCAGGAGGTGAAGCGGCTGGTGCTATGGTGCAGTCAGAATAGTGTAGAGCTAAACAGCCTCAAAACTGTGGAGATGAAAGTGGAAATTAGGAAAGACCCCTCAACACTACTCCCCCTCACAATAACCAACACCCCGGTGTCATCTGTGGTGGCCTTCAAGTTTCTGGGCACTACCATTTCCCAAGACCTGAAATGGGAGTGCAACATAAACTCTATCATCAAAAAGGCTCAGCAGAGGATGTACTTTCTATGCCAATTAAGGAAGTTTGGTCTGCCACAGGAGCTGTTGATGCTGTTCTACACTGCAGTCATTGAATCTGTCCTGTGCACAACCATCACCATCTGGTTTGGTGCAGCAACAAAACAGGACAGAAACAGACTGCAACGCACAGTTAAAACAGCAGAAAAAATAATTGGTGCCCCCCTGCCCACTCCCCATGACTTGTACGACACAAGAACCAGAAACTGAGCAGGAAAAATCAACTCTGCAACCCTTCGCACCCTGGACACAACCTCTTTCAGCTCCTCCATTCTGGCAGGCGCTACAGAACTTTGCTTACTAAAACTGCCAGACACAGGAACAGTTTCTTTCCCCAAGCAATCACCCTGATTACCAACTCACAATAATTTTATTCCCTGCTTCATAGCATAAGTACTGCATTATCAGAACTGTCAGTCATCACATCATCTGTGTACTGTATGTTACACGCACTACTGCTGCTGCATATTGTATAAAAAGCATAATATTGCACAATATGGTTATTTGCACTTCCCACGCTTTATGTACATAACTGATCAGTCATATATTTTGTATACATTTAATACTCATAATATCTATTGTATCACACCTGCATTTTTTGTATAGTCTGTATTATCTTGTATAGTACATTGTTATTTATGTCTGTACTCTTGAGAGTCACAAACAGCTGGAACCAAATTCCTTGTGTGTGTCAACACACTTGGCATAAAACCTGATTCTGATTCTGATTCTGATAATACAGCTCCAGGATCCTACAGCCTTTATCCTATGGGTTTGATTCTTGTATTGAGAGTTCTCAGGTTTCCTCCCAAAAACATACCAGTAGATAGATTAGCTAAGATGTTTTTGTGCATGAGGCCCTACAATAGAATAGCATCCAATCAAGGTACATTCGAAAGTTCATGTCCAGTGTTCGTGAGATAAACCCCAGATCCACCACAATCCTTTGATGGATAAAGTGCTGGCGTGAGTTAGTGTAAGCACATAAGCAAACTGTTTTAACTTTGATTCTTAATTATTTCTTTAAACTTAATTTGGTGGACTAAGTGGACTTAACTTGGTAAGAGTAACCAAGAATATGTTGAAGTTTTATATATGATTATATAAATGAAAATGGCTTAAGGCAGGGGTCGGCAACCCACAGCTCCGGAGCCACAAGTGGCTCTTTCATCCCTCTGCTGCAGCTCCCTGTAGATTTTGAAAATAAATATTTAATTTAAATTTATTTTATTTTAGTGTGTTTTAAAAAAAAAAAAATTCTAAGTTCTAAGGTTATGATGCTCTTGTAACATAAACCGTGTTTAATTTTTTGTCGCTCAAAATATGCGTCATACACATGGTAGTTCTCATGCAGAAAATCTTTTTGACTATTTATCATATATTTAATAAGCCGCAGCACCCAAAATGTATCTGTCTGGACCGCTGTCTATATGGAACCGGGCAGGAATCAAGCGCGTCACCTGGAGTTCTTAGTCGAGCCTGACACTTATCAGCCAATCAAAAAAAAGAATCTACACAATAGCCAATGTATTCATGTATGCTTGGAGATGGCACGCTTGCCTGTCTTAAAAACTTATGAATACAAAGTCATGAATACAAAGAGGACTCAATTAGACATTAAACATTTTATTGGGAAGTAACCTTCAACCCAGCGTCTTTTTTGCTAAGGTTAGTTCAAACTGTTCAAAATATTTTTTTGGTGTCTGCAGAAATAAAATTTCGTTTACTCGGTAGCAGTTCATTGATTTTATAAATGCAACACACTACAGTTTTTTCTATACTTTCCATAAAGGTTAAAAACGATATATGCAGTGTTATCTTCATTGTAGATGTCAAATCGGTTTTGTGGCTCCCTGTGTTTTTTTTTCTGTGGGAAACAGGTCCAAATGGCTCTTTGAGTGTTTAAGGTTGCCGTCCCCTGGCTTAAGGGAATCAGTTCCCTTGATTGATTGAAATAAATAGAACTTACATAAAAATACAGCCTTTGTTACATATTGCCTAATTATTGTTACTTGCCATTTATCTAGATCTGATCTTAACCACTGTGAAGAAAGCTTAAACACATTTTCCACTGAGTCATAGAAAGGAGAAAGAATCGTCCAACAACTGTTTATCTGGCTCTGAGGATAACATGCCAACAGCATATGTGAAATAATAATTTGGTTGTTTGGTTGTTACATTTTTTCATACTTCCTTAATTGGTGTATAAAGTACATCCTCTGCTGGGCCTTTTTGAGAATGGAGTTTATGTTGGACTCCCATTTCAGGTCTTGGGAAATGGTAGTGCAGCACTGTGACATCTGTACACCAATGTTCATTAATGTAAAAGCAGAATCCGCTGCCTTTCATTTTACCCGATAGCTCTGTTACACGATCCACTCTGTGTAAGTGGAAGCCCGAGAGAAATAATCCACTTCAAGCAGACGAGAAAAAAAGCAGAGGAGAAAGAACACAGCCTTGGGATGAGCCAGTATTTATAGTCTGGGAGTATTAGACATATTTTCACAATTTCACGTGCTGACTCCTGTCAGTCAGGAAGTCTGTGATCCACCTGCAGGTGGAATCAGGCACGATCAGCTGCTAGGGCTTTTCATGTACTGTAGCAGAGACAGGATGATAAGTGTTGAAAGCAGAGCTGAAATCCACAAACAGGGTCCCATCCCGGTGGATGATTGTGGAGAGTTTAAAGCAGTAGGGGACCTACAACAGCTCCAGTGATCTGTTGAAGATATGCGTGAAGATAGGAGCCAGTTTGTCAGCACATGCTTTGAGACAGAAGGGCGAGACATCGTCTGGGCCGGGAGCTGTCCTTGTCTTCTGTCTCTGAAAGAGCCGATTCACAATCTTTTAACAACTTGAGTGCTGGGGCCTGCTTTTCAGCTTTCCAGAGAAGCTTGTTTTTGGCTATTTTGAACTCTTTTGTCAGTAGGTTCCTGGCCTGCTTATACAGGGCGTTGTCCTCCCCTCTGTAAGCATCTTCCTTGGCATGTCAAAGTTTTTTCAGTTTGGCTGTGAACCATGGCTTGTTGTTAGTGAATTTGCAGAAGGTTTTGGTTGGCACACACACGTCTTCACAAAAAACTGATGTAAGATTCAGTTCCAGCCTCAAAGATACTCAAATCAGTGCAGTCAAAACAGTCTTGTAGTTCCTGCTTTGCCTCACTGGTCCATCTCTTCACTGTGTTGACTAAATGCTTAGCAAATTTTAGTTTCTGCCTGTATGTTGGAATAAGATGAACCAAGCAGTGATCAGAGTTCCCCAAGGCTGCCCTGGGTACAGAGTGATATGCGTCCTTAGGAATTGTGTAGCAATGATCCAATGTATTTTTTCTCTCTCTTGTGGGACAATTAATATGCTGCCTATATTTTGGAAGTTCAAGTGTTAGTTTTGCTCTGTTAAAGTCTCCAAGGATAATAAAAAGAGAATCCGGATTTTTTTTTTTTGCTCAAAGCCGGATATTTGGTTTGCCAGGTTTTGTAGTGCATCACTCATGTTGGCCTGCAGTGGGATGTAAACTCCGATTCATTTTACCCAATAGCTCCATTATGCGATCCGCTCAGTGTAAGTGGAAGCCAGAGAAAAGTAATCCACTTCAAGCAGAGGAGAGAAAAGGAGGAGAAAGAAGGAACCATAGACATATTTCCCAATTTCACTGATCCTAGCGTAGGTTCCAGGGGAGTCCAGGTGCCGGAGGATGAAGTGGAGGGCCATGTTGATTGCATTGTCTACAGACCTGTTGGCTCTGTAGGCAAACTGCAGAGTGTTCAGGAGAGGATCTGTGATGGATTTTACAGGGGACAGCATGATATGCTCGAAGGACTTCATTACTATAGATGTCAGAGCAACAGGTCTGTAGTCATTAGGTCCCATGATCCTAGGTTTTTTGGGGACATGGATGATGGTGGAGGTCTTGAAGCAGGTTGGCACATGGCATATCTCCAGTGAGGTGTTGAAGATGTTAGTGAACACTAGGGATAACTGATCAGCACAGTGCTTCAAGGCAGATGAGGAGACACAGTCTTTTAAATACCCTGCTAACATCTCTCAGTTTTGTGGTACAAAGGATAAATCAATAGAAAACAGGCATTCTTGCATAATAAAGCAAACTTTGGTTGCATTTGGTTGCGTTTTAGATAGAGATTGTGGATGACTAGAAACCTGCAAGACTTAACAGAGATCCTCAATCAAACTGGGGTCTGGACTTTGACTGGGTCACTGTAACATTCTGGTTCTTGAGTTGAAACCTGTTTTTTATAACACTGGTAGTTTTAGGGTTGTGGTCTTTTTGGAAGGTTAACTACTACCCAATCTGACCAAAAAGACAAGAGAACCTTTTCCCAGATGTTTACTGGGTCACCACCAGCCCAAAATAAAAACATAGAAGCTCATGCTGGGTTTGATTTTCATGGATAATGGCTTGCATCTCACCAATCTGGGCTATGGTTTTCCTATGAAGAGCTTCTTGCATCTTGGCTATGGATGCCTTCAGAGGTACCATGGACTTTTAGTTGTTTCTCTTGCTAATGCCCTCCTTACTAAGACGTCTGGTGAGCACCCTGCTCATGCATTCACATCATATTTTTTCTCATCCCTCTGTGTTTAATCTATTTTTGTTAGTGCAGACCATTACTTATTTGGGTGGAGATTGAGGCCTGGTTTGTAATTTTTCCCCCCGACTGCTACCACCTGCTTACCACAGAGCAAACAGTGAAATACTGTAGAGTTAGCTTTAAATGTTGAGTAGTTCACAGCTTTCTGTCTAAAAAAAAACAATGAGACCTTTTATATACTTTAAATTTAGCTGGACTGAGTGAGTGAGTGAGTGAGTGAGTGAGTGAGTGAGTGAGTGAGTGAGAGAGAGAGAGAGAGAGAGAGAGAGAGAGAGAGAGAGAGAGAGAGAGAGAGAGAGAGAGAGAGAGAGAGAGAGAGAGAGAGAGAGAGAGAGAGACTTTAGACTGGTACTTTCTTGCTATGTGGTTCAGCTGCAATCCAAACCAGAGAAACTATTTTCAGAGAAACCCAAGCTCTTGTCGAACCACAGTAAGAAGCTAAACACAGCTGCTGATTGTTTTTAATGAACAAATCCCAGAAATCCCAGTCCATGAGCCTGTTTAAACTGATTAAATGCATACATTACTAACTTTACTTAAACTATAAAAAGATTAGTTATAGTTAGTTAGAATAGTTAGAATAGAAATGGAAAAAAAGAGGAAGTCTAACTAGTTAGGTCAAACCATATTTCAGTTCCATCCACATATGTAGTGTGGTTTAGGCACCAATAACAAATGAATAAAACAAATACCAAACTGGTTCTTTACTACCCAGAGCAATGTTTCAAATATCTGTATAAATGCTGATTTCTAAACACTGTTGAGATTTCATGTCCATTAATTAGCCATAAAGACCATGTAAGATGTAGTCCAGATCCTAATGAGAGGTTTGCTGTGAGCTCCTGAACCTAATGTGTGGGTGTCTCCTGCATGCTGAATGCAGCACAGTCAAAAACCAGAGGAAAGAACAGAGTTTAATTACATGCTGAAATTTCCAGCTCTGTCATTCCAGACCAACCTGAGTGTGGGGCATGCGGCATAGTTTAGAAAGGAAGTGAAAACAGATGCAAGAAAAAGTGCATGGGGCGTAAAAATGAAGAGGGAATCTTACATGGAATATGAAATAGTATTCCTATAAAAAATAATTAAAATAATCAGTTGCATTTTGTGTGTTTTTTTTTATGCAAGTGTGAATTAACCCCAGTAAATTATCATTTTCTGGATTTTTTTTTATTATTCTTCCCCAAATGAGTTAAATCTAAATAATTACTGTTCCACAGGACAATAAAATATCTTTCAACAACTGAATTAAGGCCAGAAATGTTTCATTCTACAAGGATGGGAATCATGAGAACAATCCTACGACTAGTTAGTTCACCAAAAGCGAGTGAAATATTGTTCGGCATCATTCTACACAAGATAAATTCAGAACTGCAATTCTACAAGTAAGTTAACTTATTCTACCAGAAAATCAACCACCATTCAGCAAGAGAGTTAAAACTGTCTAAAATGAATTATAGCATGAACTGACTGAGGAAAAGAATCCATTAAACATGTAGTTTGCCTAGCTTAGCTTTTATAGATGCTAACTAAATTTTAAAAATCACCATTTTTATTCTGTTTCTATACATCTGTAAAGTTGCTTGGAGACTAGGTCAATTGTAAAAAGAGCTATACAAATAAATTGAATCGAATTAAACTGTTGTGACGATTCTTCTATAAGCAAAGTGAAATGTGAATTTGACCCTGAAGACCCAGGTATTGTTTTAATAAAGTAATTAACCCCATATAACAGCTACAAAGCAAAACACAGATGACTAAATATTTAATATTCAGTATGCGTCCAAAAATAATTATCTGGCATGATTACTGTTTTTTTTGTTTTGTTTTGTTTTGCACACACTAGAGAAAAGGGTAAAGAAATACAAATTAATTTGAAAAGGCATTCACTTGAAGTGGATAAAAACACTTACTTATATGCAGATGTTCTCTCTGTGGGTATCAGTCCGGTACACAAGGCAATTAAAAGAAATGAAGAAAGAAAGAAAGAAAGAATGTGAGGAAGACCAGCTGCCTTGGTGCTGCACTGAGACTGGCAAAGCAGATTGTGCCTATGTGTTAGTTTTCCCTTCACACAAAAAAAAATCCCTCTGCATTTCTCCTCCTCTCTCTGGAAAGATGGCATGAGGGTTGGATTGGTTTCTTCTGGACAAATTCAACTAATGATAGCATCCAGATTCATAGATGAGTTCACACACAGATAGATGACACAAACTCTGATATCTTTTACTTTTGACAAAATCACGCACACCAATTCAACTCAATTTTATTTGCATAACGATCTTAACAATGGACATTTTCTCAAAGCAGCTTTAAAGAAATATATATTTCAGAATAGAAATTACAAGCCTGAGATGATGCTGATTAGAAAAAACTTCCTGAGAAGATGTGAGGATGAAACCTTGAGAGGATCCAGACTTAACCTCATTCTCATGTAGGTGACCCAAGAGAGCGTGATTATAAATAATTGGTGTGGGAATTGTATAATCAGAAGCATTTCTGAATTCCTTATAGATTTAACACTAATCCAATACATTGCTAATTTATTAAACACACACTACAGCTCTCTATAACTAAATGCACAATAATTTGACTGAATGAGAACTTTCCTGAATATGACATTTATAATTTGATTAATGATTTACTTTTACTAACTGATGGGATTTTTACACAATCGTCTATACTGTACATTTACACAGGATAGCATGAAAAACAACCATAAAAACATCCAGAGTAGAGGGTCTGTAGGCTGATAGCCCTCGATAATGTGAGAGATCAGAGAGCAATGACCAGTTTATATTAAATCAAATAATCACTCTTTATAACCGTGGTGAACCTGATGTGGTCTTCTGCAGTTGTAGTCTATTCACGTCAAGCTTTAAGGTTTTTTGCAAGCTGAGATGCTTTTCTGCTCATCATGGTTGAAAGGAGAGATTAGAAGTGAAAATCTCATATCAGCATTATACAAAATACTCAAACCTACATGTTCTAAAGTGACAACATAAGTATTTATCATATTGCCAGGTCTGAACATCATATCCAGCATATGCACTGTATTTAATCTATATTTAATTCACTCTTCACTCTATATTTAATTCACTGTATTCACTCTATATTTAATCATTTAATAATTATTGTAAACAATTTAAAGTCCCTTTTTCAAGTCCTATGTGGTGCCTCCTCCCATGGGTGAGGCTCTCTGTGGGCGCTGGGTGTAGCTCTTATTTCTGAACCAGGTTTCTGCTCTCTCTCATCAGGCCTTTGCGATTACAGTCTTTTTGGCCACAAACACACACACGCACACAGGCGCACACACACTCAAGTTTTAAAATAAACCTCCCATGTACAGTCCTACTATAGAGCTTACATATTACTGTATATACAGTATAAATGTACAAAGGACTGTACAAAGTCAATTGGTACATCACATTATTTTTAAATCATTAGAATTTCTGCACACAAATGAAATATCAATTTGTCTCACAGGTGAGCAGTTAATGTTCTCTCATTATCATTGACTCCAAGAGCAATTTGACCTCATCCTAACGTTTTGAGCTCACATTTCATCTTTCTAGATGATGTTACAAAAACAACAAAATAAATGCCCTTCGTTTCATCTGTTCATCAAGTAAAGCTTGATGCCATCATGATTGTTTTATTTGCTACACTACAAAAAAAAAAGAAGAAAGAAATCTCTACAGGAGTCTAAAAGGCTGAAAAAAGATTTGAGACTAACAAACACAAACTTGCCTCCATGAGAATAAACTCCACAGAGCAGGCTTTTACTGTACTGTACTCAACAAAATATACAGTCCTACATTTGGCAATACAGTTACACAAGTTACATTCAGTATGTATACAGAAATGAACATTTTAATACACTATATACTAAAATAGGATATATTGAACCTAATATCTCTATACTGATAAGCTCACATACTGTTCCAGTCCATTTAAATGCAGTATTTTTTTGTACCAATAAGTCAGTCAACTGACTAGACTGGAAATCTGTGAGCAATAAATAACTGTCTCTCAGCTCCAGGTCCATCTTGAGCTCTAGGTTCTGTACTTCTGTCTTTAAGTTGTTCCAAGTGTATATGTGTGCGATGGATGATAAAGCCATTATTAATATGGTAGGAGTCTGTAAGCATGGTTGTTATTAGATACAGATGCTTTTTCTAAAAAAATAAATACAATAAAATATACAAATTAAATTCAATCTATTATCAAGATCTCCTGGGTGCCTGTTCTTGTTGCTGTCTAAGATCGCTGTTTTATAATAAATACTAGAGATGTTTATGTTCGATTAACCCTATTTTACTTGACACGAAGAAATTCTGACAGGATATGTTATAGTATTTTAGATTGTAACTGCAGGCAAGTTAGTTCTTTTTCCTAAAATAGAAAATAATTTTAACTATAAAACCATGCTAACCACGATAAAGCAGTTAAATGTACAACATGGCACCACACACTGCAAGAACCCATGATAATGAATCTTCTTTTCTGTCCCATGAGCTTGCGTAACCTATGAGTCCATTGAGAGCCTCTTCCTGAAGCTTAACACAAAGACAAAGCTCAGAAAGATGTTGCTTGCACATGCTAATAACAAGGCAGCAGCTGACATGTTTGGAGGAACTTATGAATCATGAAAGACTGAAAAACAGGAACATAACTATACAAAATAAGCCAACTGACATGTGATATATATATATATATATATATATATATATATATATATATATATATATATATATAAATTAGATTACAGCATGCAAATAACAGTAAAGTGAGTAGAACTAAAAACAGAACATGTGCAAAACAGTTAATTTTGCACGTGCATGTTTTTTTTTTTCCTGGAATAATAAAATAAGTAACTACATCAGAGTTTAGTTTTTTTGGTTTGGTTTGAAAGGAGGCCACAGCCCAAGGTTTCCATCACTAGGCAGCTCTACTGTCATACTTTGACACACTTCCTCTTGTCAGTCTATTAAATTCGCACACTTCCTATGCAAGACCAATACAAACACAAATATCTGTGCTAACAACCAGGTTCTCTTGGGCCTCTAGAAAAAACAAATCTCTATTTCTGCATCAGGATATGACAAATTTGGCATAGAGCAAGTGCAGGCGGACGTTCTGAGTATTTTACAAATGAGTAAAGTTCTGTGAATTTCTTGATTTTCTTTCAGGGTTACAAAGTTCTTCAGTTTTGTTTAATTGTAAAGGAAAAGCATGAAGGAAAAATGTCTTCACCACAAACTCCAGATCAAGAATCAAATCTTAGAGGATGGGACCAGACTGATTTTCATCAAAAAGCAAACACATGGTTGTTTTTATTTTCAGTCAGGTTAAAGATTTTCATACAAAATCTAACAATTCCAGTGTCTATGCGACAGCTTCTGTGTCAGGCAGGAAGCTATTGAGTGTGAGATCATCACCGTCTTCATCCTCAGTGATGGGGATCAGTGCTCCGTTGCTTTTCGGGCGCCTTGGGGTGGGCACAGGATGATCAGAATCGTTCATGAGGCTAGATATGCAGACCATCTCGGTGTCGTGAAGCAGGCTTGCCCTATGCCTGTATCTGTTCCCTGCCAACTTTGTGGCCAAGATGATGGTGGTCATGATGAAAATGGTTGCTAGAGCAGTCAAACTGGCAATGGCAATGAGGCACCGACCTACAAGACCTTCCCTTTTGGGTTCAGAAGTAGGACAAACTTTGTTAGTTGATTCGTCTATTTTTTGGGTGCTATATTTTTTAGTTGGCTTCAATGTGGTTATTTCTCTGGTTGATGAAACCGCAATTGGACTTGATGTGGAAGGTTCATCTACTACCATATGTTGTGTCGTCCTCACAATAGAGCCAGAATTTGTGACATTTTTTTCCGTTCCTCCCCCTGAAGCAGAAACTGTGGAAGAAGAGCTTGGTGGGATGGGGTCCAAACTGTTATTGCTCGAAGGAAATGAGGATTGTGGAGGACTTTCAGTACCTACAATGCTTCCATTACCTGCTGAGTGGTGTATGCTGCTGTTTGTTTCAGTTCCTTCTATGTTATAAAGGTTTTCAGAAGTTCCATTTTCCTGTGAAGGCGGAGTGTGGGCTTTTTCTGAAGTATTCTGGCTGGGTGTGGAAGCTGCAGCGGACAGATCTCTAATCCTAGTGGTCTGCGGAGGTCCTTTTGTGGGCTGAAGTTCAGTTTCATTGTTATATTCCTGCGTGTAGTTGGAGATGGTTGTATTTAATAGATTCTTCTCTTCTACACCAAGAGAATGACTGCCAGTGACCAAGCAGCTCACAGTGAGAAGAAAAAGTAAAGACCTCAAGTTGAGCTTGTTAGTCATGGCTATTTGCTGTTGTGCAACAAAAAACAAAACAAAAAACTTAAGCATTTTCTGCATATTTTGCAATTGTTCTAACATTTCTAACAGATAGTATCTTTAAAACTGAGAAAATCTTTATCCAAAAAGGTAAGATTTGTCTCAAAGTTTCTGTTGATGTCCACGTGTTGGAAGATTTACAGACTTCCTATTCTTGAGTGTAACACGTACATCTGTGAATTTTCCAAAAATGTAACAAAAATACAGCATTTATTACAAAGTTCCTGCTTGCCCTACCTACTTACCAAAGACTTTTTTAAAATTTGTAAAAATAAAATAAACAAACAAACGGATCATTTCTACAAATCAAATCTACGATTGTACAAATTACAGATTACATAAAAGAATATCGAAAAATAAGCCTATATGCACATACCTAGTATGAATACTGGATGTCGAGTCGGCAGCCCTTTCTGACTCGAGTGGCTTATGTCGCTTCAAAAACTTCGCAGTGTTAAATTCAAGTGCAGGAAGTTGCCTCAGTGTCAGACCAAGCTGAGGTTTCAACCTGTGACGCAAGCATCAAAGGAGCAAGCGGGAGACTGTATAAAGGCAGTTGGTTTCATCTGCAGTTCCCCAATTTGACAAGTTTTAAGCAACTGAAAATGACGCTGACTAATTTAAGCTTCCACCTCACATGTAAACCACAACGTCCTGTCATCGACCATGATCTGATGCACGTGTACAAACAACAAGGAAACAGATTTTTTTTTCCTCAGACTTTATTGGATTTATTCACTTTATGTTCCATTTAAAGTGAACAGGGGGAGTTTGGAAACTATGGCTTCAGTTTCTTATGCAGTTTGACAGAGGCAGCATTGGAATGAGAAGTGGAGATATTTACAGAGCAATTTCATGAAATCACATCCTCCAAGCTTTCTAGTTCAAGCTCTCATCAACCTTACCAAAATCCTTCAGGTTTGTCACATACTCTGTTACAACACATCACAAAACTCACAGAAACACTCCATAACCTTGGAGGGAAAAGCAACCATTACGACCTTACATCACAATAATATTGGGATCAGTGAAAAAACTACTAACAAGTTTGATTTCACTTGAACCAGTGGGATTCAAATCAACAAGGTGTCCTAATCACAAAATCCAATTATTCTCAGACACAAATACAGTACAAGTCAACGGAGCAGTGACGCTAATACCTTTAATACCTTTTTAAAGTAACATGATAAACACCGGTGGTTTTCTTAGCTGGAAACGATTACTTGTTTGAAAACAACCACGAAACTTTTCACTGCTTTATGGAATAGTTTTGGAGGAATACAAGTAAAATAATTAGGCAATGAAGTGTGTGTGTGTGTCTGAGAAGTGGATTGACTTTAGTGTTAGGAACACAGCAATTTAGCAACACACACTTTTTTATTTATTTATTTAATAATGAATGACAAATACTTTGTTTCACCTCCTGACCAGTCACATTTGAGAAATCAAATCAACGGTATAAAAGGTTCAAAATTTCAATTCTATACGTTGCTACAAAAACTAAATCAGGCTCAAACCTCCAAAGTTGTTCTACCAATTCAGACTTAACAGTAAATCTTTTTACTCTTTCATGCATGCATCCACCATTCTCTAAAACAACAAAAAACACTAGCTAGCGTATCAAAAAAATGGCACATCTATTCTTCCAGAACCTTACCCCCATCATCACATGTAAATAAAGCTCTTGACTCAACAAAATCCCTTCTAAAATCTTAACTAAAACAGTGTTGATGAAGGGACAATAAGACAGAAAGGTACTGTACATTTCATACGTGGTGTGAGCAACAATAAAGAGGATCTAAGACACCTGTGAACACATCTCAGTTCCAGAAAGAAGAGCCCAAAGACCAAAACGGGAAAAAAAGGTAGCAGGAGCCGTACACTGAGGTAATCACGTGAATTACAACAGAAACGTTCTTACGGTGATTTCACGCTTGGTGTTTTTTTCTCCCTCAACCATCAGGATTTTTTTGAGAGCTTCCAAAAAAATCCCTTGAAAACCTCTCATTCAATCAGATCATAAGATAGAAAGTTAGTCAAAATTTAGATGATAGGATGTTACGAGTGGAAAATTCCATTATCAATATTCCAATATAACAAACAAACTGTTATTCTCAACTTCCCTTGATTTTTTTTATTCCTCTAGATGGCATACATCCTCCTGATCATCTTAAATCTCATACATTTTTTTTTTACCAATATTATGAACAACTTATAATATGAACATGCTATAAAGCATATATAGTGAGATATGGACTTTTTCTGATGGAGGGGGAAAAAAGGCAAGTGTGAAATCACTGTTTTATTCCCCTGACCCTGAAGCACCTTACCCATTAAGCATGTCTTAACCTGAGTCAGCGTTTACTCTTCATTTATAGAATAGGACACAGTCTAGACAAACTTGAGCTACACCCAAAGCAAGAGTCAGTTTTGCATGGCTAAGAGAGCAGGGCAGTCACTACTTCCTGAACAACAGAAACAGGAAGTATAGAAGAGTAGGGCAAAGGCATCAGCCTAGAGATCAAGATGCACTGAAGCATGTTGAGGAACTACATGTCCAGGAAGTTACATAGTCTTACGAGATTCAATTTGGAGTTAGAAATGTAAATACTAACAAAAGGGGAAAAAAAAGAAAAACAAAATAAGGAAAAGGTGGCATGATAAAGAATGCTAACATGGCTAACAGGATGTTCAAATATCACATCAACATATCCACCATGAGCCAGAATCAGGCCCTGTCTGAATAACAACTGATTTGATGTAAAATGTTAATACAGAATCATCTGGGGGTAGAGGGGGCAAAAAAAAAACTGCTGGATATTTTAAACATGGACCATCATGTGGAACTTTTGACTCAACTATTTTACCAAAGACAGAAAATGAGACGTGGGTGGAGGGGAGATTCGGGAATATGTTCAGAAATTAGGAAGAAAAAAAACCTTTATTGCATGCATTTAGAATAAGGATAGGATACTAATTCTGGGGGTGGGTGGGGGTGGGTGTGACAGAGGGGAAGGGAAGAGTTTGGAATGATGAGAAAAATCAGACAAGTGTCGATGAGACACCGTGTTCAGTGTTCACGGATAATGCTGAAACGTTATACCACTATACAAACCATTTCCAAACAAAAAAAAGGCTCTAAATGTTCATGTTAAACAGAATTCTGAAAAAAGTTCAAGCTAAATATAAAACCGTGTCAGTATGTGGATGTTGCTTTCCTCTGTTGCTTTCCTCTGTCAATCTGTACATCCAGCCTGCTTGGTTAAAATCAGCATCAACACAGGAATATTTCTTGTAGAGCTTTTAAAGGGTCGAAGAAATCAAATAAATCCCCTCACTTGCGTTACCAGCCTATTGCAATGTCCCTTTTTGTACAATGTGGACTAAGTGTATTTCTTAAAAAACAAAACAAAAAAAAAAAAACTATGGTCAAATACTGTCAAGGAGGCCCATGTAAGCTTCCTCTAAAAATTTGGCAACAAAGAAGAAGGGGTGGGGAGGAATGCAATACTGGTTTCAATATCTAAGCATACACAAGTTTGGCGAATGCTTCACATTGGAATATTGGTCACAATTTCTTTTTATGTACTATAAGAAAAGAAAGAATGCTTAACACCTTTTGAAAAAAAAACTAAACATTACAAGTGTCACTTTCGGAACAAGGTTTAGTTTAAAGAAAAAAAAAGAAGAAAAAAACCTTGGCTTTTGAGAGATCTATGCTTAGTCTCTTTCTTGCTGTCGTTTTGTAAATGTACCTGGTTGAAGGGTTTAAAAAACAAAAAACAAAACAAAAAAAAAGAATAAATCAATAGAGGGGAAAAAAGTTCGTCTTGGAATGTTGGGCAGGTCTCAGGCGGAAAAAAGTCGCAGTAACTGGCAGTGACTAGTCCCGCCCACCTGGCCAATAGAATTTCCTGAAAAGTTGTTGGGGGAGGGGCGGGGGGGACTGGGTCCTTCAGACGTCCATCTGGGACAACTGCTCCTCGAGCTTGGCGATTCGCTTTTCCTGACTGCTCACCAGCTCTCGGAGGGATTTGATCTCTTTCAGGACCTCATCCAATTTGGGGTCACTTTTCTGTAAGGAAAAAAAAGAAAACAGGATTAAAATAAAAGAGCCTGAAAAGATTTTCTGGGGTATCAGTCAATAAGTCTCTTTACATGACATGTGATATGCGAATGAAGGAGTGATAGCTGGGGAGCAGACATTTAGAATGTATATTAATACTACAGGCCCATGAGACATGATGTTACTGCATATTTAGTAACACAGGGCCATGTATGAAGGACGCTGAAGACTAAAGATTTTCCTGTCTTTCCACATGGTGGGCGGAGTCATATTTGAGAGTGGGGAAAATAAAGCATGAAGCTTCCTGATATAAATCTAGATCTAAATCTCTAGGGTTATATATGAATCTATGTAGATCAAATCTAAACATTTACACTGCACTTAATAATAAGGAGTGAGAAACGTACGACACTCGGGGCTGCGCTGGCCGTTTTAGGGGCAGGAGCAGTGGCGTTGTTCTCTGCATTCTTGCTGGGCTTCGGCTTGTTGTCCAGAATGTTCTTCTTGACCACCTTGAGATCACGGTTCTTGGCTGGGATGTAGCCGTCCTTGAGCGAGATCAGGATAGGTTCGCCGTTTTTGCCCTCAAACCAGTCCTCGGCCTCAATGGCGCAATCAGGTCCTGCCGTGTCAGGATACAGATCGTCCTGGAACAGGTCCGACTGAAAGACAAAGAGAGAGAGAGAAAGGAGGGATTTAGTTTAATCCACCATATTATTTAATGACTAAAAACAAGTAGCCAGCACCATCTTAACCACCAACAAATCAACCTTTTTTTGTGACACAACTGGTTAAGGCTCTGGGTTGTTGATCGGAGGATCGGGGTTCAAGGCCCAGCACAGCCAGGCTGCCACTGTTGGACCCTTGAGCAAGGCCCTCAACCCTCCCTGCTCCAGGGGCGCTGTATCATAGCTTCCCCTGCACTCTGACCCCAACCTCCTCAGTTGGGGTATGTGAAGGAAAAGAATTCCTCTGTGCTATAATGTATATAATAATATAGGCTTCTATGCCCCGTTCTATTCTATACAAACCGGAAGGAAGCTGTAAGAAATTACAGATACATGCACCCAGATTCCACTCCAAAATACACATTGAAAAGAGCTCATTCCTAAAAAGGCTTACGTATCATAAGGTAATGAGTTTAGAACTTTAAATGAATAAACTTGATTCAATCGTTAGTATGCGAGTGGCAGCAGGACATCAAGGCTCACCACTAACAAAGGGTCTACATGACCACGAGTACCATTTAAAGTGACCATTTGGTTGATAATTGTAACAATACCAAGCCAAGGTGTAGATGACCATGATTAACATTTATAGACATCCCACTAGACAACAAGGTGTGACCCAGACATTTGGGGGACACTCAGTTCTTACGCTCAATACACATTCAAAGCGGAACCTCATTTAAACTACAAAAAGGGAAAACAGTATAAAATGCTTGAGCATGATTTGTCCGGGGTTCTTACTGACTCTGATGAACCCAAAAGTACTTAATGTATTTTGTCACTGCTATACTGGAATAAACGTCTTGTTCTTCATTAAGATCTTCACCCTCATCGTCTTATTTTCACACATTTTTTATTTCTTACAAAGCTAATGAAGAAAAATCTTTTTTCTTGCTGTGACCTTGACTCAGGTAAAATAAATAAATAAATAAAAAAACTAACGCTGGATGCGGCCATTCACTCAATCGCTGACAAGTTAAAATTAACGGATGCACAAACAACCTGAAAAAAGTCTCCACCTTCTAGTGGCAAAACTTCACAAAAAAAAAGGTAGACAAATAAGGAGCATGGGCACCAGAAACGAGCAGATTTTTATTTTTTTTTTAATTGTAGTTGCCGGGTGGACAAATAGGTTTAGTTAAGCTTGGTTTAGTTAGGTTTACTAACTAAACTCATTTTTGCCAATCAAACACTGCATTTGGTATTTATATTTAATTAAAATTCTTTCATTAATCACATCAAGGAGTCGGAATAAATGGAATGTACAGACACCAGACTAACATCAGCAAACCCCCTTTGCGCTTGTTGAACATTCAGATTTAATCGCCCTACTTTGCTTGCCACTAGAGTGTGAAGTGTGACTGTGGTGATTTGTGTTCATTTCAGTCACAAACTAGGCATTACAATTTATCCCAAAGGTGTTCAGTGGGGTTGAGACAGAGTCAGGGCTCTGTGCAGGACACTTGAGTTCAGAACACAACATTACCACACAATGTCTTCATAGAGCTTTGTGCACAGGGGCATTGTCATGCTGGTACACAGATTCTCTTAGTTCCAGTGAAGAGAAAGGCTTCAAAAGACATTCTGTACAGTTGTGTGCAACAGTTTGAGAACTGCATGTGTGTGTGTAATGAGCAGATACGTTTTAATATATATACAGTGTATGTGCAAACCTGTGAATCTCCAATATTGTCATTTTTGGTTACTGGGTAAACAATACTACACAGGAGATTCCACTTATATAGTGTGAGGAAGTGAAGACTGTTTTTCCACACAACTGTTGTTGACTCACCTTTCTTGGCACAGTCATAATGATAGGCTCACACTTCCTCTCATGCAGCTTGTAAAATCTGAAAAACACAAAATTTTTAGTTATACTGCAAAAGCAATACGAAAAGATATTTGCTGCCACCTACTGGACATTCTCTCTCATGCACGCACACAACACAGGGAAAAAGTTGCTGCTTTCCCCTCACCTGGCGATCTCACACTTGTTGACGTCCAGGCCTCTTTTGGGCATGTATCCCATCCCCCTCTGCGGCTCCTTGCTGGAAAATGTGTTGAGATAATGCACATATGGTGCCTCGTCAGTGATCTCAAAGTAACGGATGCTGCTGTCACCCTGATGAAGAGGAAAAACAAAACAACGAAAAAAAGGCTTGAGACTCAGAATTTAGATGGCGCTGTTTAATTTTCCACATCAGCATAACAAATCACAGGTCTGAGGAAGTAGCATGTTCCACAGACACAAGCAAGGAACAGGGTCTGCTTTAACAAGAAAAAGAATTGGGGTTATAACTCCACTTCATCTAATCACATCACCCGAATACTGATTGTTTTCCTTAAAGAAGATAAAATAAGAAATTCCAATGTATTTCTACCACCCACAGTACTACCACCCACACAGACACCCCGACTGACACATGCACGCACATACACCCTACGTTCGCCAGCACACAATCATTCATTCACTGATACACCCACACAAAAAATACACTATATTCTGCCTTAGGACTCAGGAAGATGTATCCGATCTAGCGCTTACCTTTCCGCACAGGTACACCACGTTGGTGTCAGGGTCATAAAAAGGCAGGAGGACTCCGTTGCTCGTGTCCATTTCGTGGACTGTAATCGGCTCTTCCATGTTTTGCTAGTTAAAAATAATAACACAAAACAAAAAAATCACACACACTTAACTCCATGTAAATCATGACACAGAAGCTATATTTCTTGATTTTTACAGAGAGCGTAATCTCATTGTCTTGGATCCCCCCTTTTTCCACTGCATTACTCAGTAACCCAAACACTTGTGCTGCTCCATTTTGAGTTTTAGAAGCTGCAGTACACTTATTTCATCGCCCTCATTTACATATCAACTGCTTTAAAGCCTAAATCGAGTAAATGAAGTTTATATTACTTTTATTTATTATTTACTCATTTTTAACCTAAATTTTGGTGTCTGTACAAGTGGACCAGGAGGCATTTCTGTAAAGTGTGTGTGTCAGTGTGTAAAGAGCTGTACCGGGTTCCAGAGTGCGAGCTGCCTCTCGCTCATGCGGCTGAAGCCAGTAGTGAAGACATTCCCATCAGACAGGAAGATGGCTCTCATGGGTCTTGCGCCCTCATGGGCCTTATCCCTCTCCTGCCACACACACACACACACAAATACACAATTGTTAACCTGCTTACACACAGATAAGACTGTACACACTTTGTATGTATGCACAATGTAACATGAAGCAGCCATGTTTGTGTGCGTGTGTGCGCGCACATACCGCAACAATCTCCCCCTTGCGTGGGTCAATAACACGCACTTTCTTGTCCTTGCAGGCCGTGCAGATGAGACTGCCATTGCGGTTCCAGCAAGCACTAAAGATGACATCTGGGTGCATGTCCTCCAGCGTGATGAGCGCCTCACCCACGCCCACGTTCCAGATCATGATCATATTATCACAGCCTAAATTAAAAAAAAGTATATATATATATTATATAAATTGCCACACTGTTCTCATATCATGTACCAACAAAACACACAATGTTACACAGGTTCAACGTCTATACAGTTTTTTTTCCCCCTCCAAATTTGGATGGAGCTACATAAATGTAATTGAATAATAACCAGAATTTAAAACTTTAAAACATTTTTTTTTAATTTAACAAAGAAAAATTTGACCGTAAGGAACAATTATAATCATGAAAGGAGGGCAAAAGCACAGTCACTCACCAGCACTGAGCAGAATGTTGCGGGCTGTCGGGTGCCAAGTGATAATGCCCACCCTTTTGGAGTGGCCCTCCAGTACCACCACAGGCTCCGACATAGGGGTCACCAAACCGTTCTCGGGGATCTGCCAAACCTGAAATGAGATGAGATTCACGGTTTAACACAGTTCAAACTTTAACGACAGCAATGATGCAAGGCAAAAATGCAGAAAGTATAAGTAACATTAAGTTCCAAATAATTAGTAAATACACATGGGAAAAAATTAAATACTGAATAAAGTTTAACAAAGCTATAATAATGTGGAGTTTAGCAATAATAATAATAATCAAAAGAAATCACAATTTGAATGAAAGTTACAATAGTATCCCCCCCCCTTACTTAAATACTAAATATATGTAGGGACAAAAGATGAAATCATGGCTTTAGCAAGAGGTTGTAAATTCACTGTTTGTGTTTCAAGTCACTGTAGATACTGAGATTTGTGAATATGGGCGAATCATTCACATGTCGAATCCACTTAACCAATAGAGACCTAAATTAAGCAAAAAAACAAAAACAAAAACACCACCACATCACTAATCTTAGTTTTACAACAAGAGTAAAGAATCAGAAGTTTAGACTTTGCATTTGCATTATTGAGCCTTTAGAGGGAAGCAAACTGCAAGCATCTGCCACTGATGTAATCACTGAAAGCTCAGCCATGGATCAGTATTGTGAACAGTTTTTATACAATATTTGTGCACATTCAATGGCCTGAAAATATGATGTATATTTGATCTCATATCAGGGATTAATATGAATTTGCTCCACAGGTGGCCAGTGAATACCAATGCGCAACAATAACAACAACACAGACAGTTCTTGGACCATATCTCTCATTTATCCTCGGTTTCATTTTCTAAAAAACCTCTATATAATAATTTCTTTAAATATCCATTTCACTATTTCTTTTTATAATCCCTTCTTCTATATTCTGCTTATGCACACCACACCATAGCTTCACCTTATGTTTCATCCCATTTATGGCATTTGGCACATGCCCTTATCTGGAGTGACTTACATTTATCTCAGTTGCTCCGATGAGCAATTGAGGGTTAAGGGCCTTGCTCAGGGGCCCAGAATTGGCAGTTTGGTGGTGCTGGGATTCGAATTCATAACCTTCCAATCAGAAGTCCAACACCTTACCAATCCATAGTCCATTGTTTTGAACAGTACCATCCCAAAGGCCCCTAGTTTGGACTGGTCCCTGCTTGTCCACTGCTGGTTTACTAACATTTTACGAGCCTACAAGCCACTTCAAACAAGCAGGAAGTGAGGAACTGCAAAGGCACATCTACTGCTATTAATGACTTCAAATAATGCTAGAATAAATAAACTGAAAGTGAGTGGCACCTCTGCACTTTTGACCTAATAATAATGATTATGTTGTTGGTTAAACACATCAGCCTTCGAAATTTGAGTGTGTAGCTGTTGTATCAGATATACCAAACCAAAAGCATTTGGATTTAATACTTCCAAAGAATAAACAAATAAATAAATTTCATACCATGATGGTGCAGTCCTCTGAGCCGCTGGCAATCACCTGATCATTGTGAGGACACCAGTCGATGTCCAACACAGGCCCTGTGTGTCCACATACCGTCGGGTAGGACTTATCTATACGACCCGTCTAAAATAAAAAATTAAAGTACAGAGAGAGAGAATATAAAGCATGATTAAGCTCCAATGTCAAATCACAAACATTTATATTTATAAAAAAAGTATACATTTGTGAAGTAATTAAATTTACGGGTTTATATTAGTACGGGCATAATTTTTAAATACAGGATGTTTTACGGCATTATTTCCATGCCAATGACAAAGGAAATTCATTCTACAGCAGAGACACTCTGTCTCTCGGGTCAAACTGAAGATGATGTATTTAAGGTAATCAACCAGCAGAAATTAAAAAGGTAATAGCATCTTTTACGATTTTAGCAACTGGAAGACTAGCAACATTTGCATCTCCTGTGTCGATTTTCATCCTCAGCTTTGAGCACTTGAATTACAGATGGCATTCCTGTGGCATGAGCTCAAACCCACATTCCTGCACCATTTGTGAACAAGATCTACAATAGTGAACGCATGAGGACCTGCATGTGGGTGAACACAGGACTTTCCTCAGGTATTTAAAAAAAAATGCGTAAAATGATCTGTATTATACTGTTTCTACGGAGAAATTACACACAATACGCTCATCATTCAAGTTTTGTTCGTGACAGTATTGTTGTAGAACAATAGGACACAGCGGAGGCTAATCATCAGCAAGGCTGGATATAGGGCCCTCTGGTTAGCAAAAGTATATTCTTCTGACAATTTAAAACAGTAAAGGAAAAATAAAATTATGAAAAAAAATATCAACATTTTTCTTGTGTGTGATGGAAAATTACTCTAAAAAAATGTGCCTGTGTAGCTGCACTTTAGCTTCAAATTTCCATAAGTTAACTCTATAAGCAATCTAGTTAACAAGTCTTTTCTTTTAACAGTTTAAAAGACAGTGAAGACAAGACAGAATTTTAAGGGGGGAAAAGTTAACACTCTAAATAATAAATAGAGAGAGACAGTGGTTAGTAATGATGTGCAAATCTTTTAACAAAATACTGGAAAATAGGCATGATACGAGAGGGGAAAAAACCACAGTTTGTCATGTTTTAGAGAAACTGGAAAATATAAATGCTTCAATCCAAAAGACTTTCTTCCATGTGGGCTGGCTGACAGACCATAAAACATCATCATCTAGATCGCTTCATTTCATCAGTATGCTTACTCTGTTAATGAAAATGTTTTTAGAAATTCAGTCTATGACTTTAGAACAAGCCACAAACAGATGTGTATTATAGTCTGTATTATTACAGAAAGAAGTTCATTAATATAAACCTTGGCTCTGAATAATAACCAGAGCTGATGTTATAGAACAAAGATCAAAGCAATATGGATCAAAATTTGAGATCAGATTTCAAATGCGGCATATTACTCCTCCTCTGAAGAAAAACAGTGCAGTTCATTGTCTGATATATTGGGACCCTGTGGTGTATTTTTTACTAATAAAACTAGCACCACTCTTTATTTACTTCTAATCTATGCAGCTTAGAACAAGGCAAGATCTCACACACAAACAAATGCAAGGACGTCTTTGGCTTTGCTCCCCAACAACCAACTTCCAGATGACATCAGTACCCTCTGGTTGAGCTGGGTCATGACCTTTTAAGCTTTCACCCCATGGGAAACAATGGGTGTGAAAGTGCAGGAGCAGGTGACTAGCCATTCAGCAGCTGTAGGAGAAAGTGTGTGTGTGTGTCTCTTCTCCACTGTAGAAAGAAGCCACACCTCACGCATTATAACATCTTCACCAATCCTAGCTCTACTTAAAACTCCAGCCTTTATGAAATACCGCTTCACACAACACACACACACACACACAACTGATTAAGCTTAACAGAAGAGAAACTCCACAAAAGATTTCAGATCTGTACAAAGAACAATGCTTTCAAGAGCTGGGTCTTTTATACATTCTGTACCACAATTAAAGCAAAAAACACACAGTCTTTAAATAAAACTGGTTCACAGCATCAGCACTGACAAACAACCCCTACAAGGGGAGGGGAAAAAAACAGGTAGCTGATAAACCTAAAAAAGGAAAAATAGAACAAACATCCATTCATAATGCTCATTTGTAGTCAAAAACTTGAACAAACCACTCCTTATTGATTGCAGTGTTCTACTTGAGGCTGCTTCACAGGACATGAAAGTGTGAAATTTTCTCTTCCCAAATGAGAAGATTTTACATTGAAAGAGACAGAGACCACGTGTAACAGACATCACCATACTCCGACATTCCGCTTGCCAGGTTCAGGCAGAGAGCACAGGGTCATAGCTCAGCAATTTAACGATCGGAAAACAGTTGAGAAATTCTTCATGGCCAAGTCTTTAGGTGAGAAAAAAAAACATGACACTCATATAGGAGTTCAGGACGAGGCCATTGGAGGGAGAAATAAGGTAAAGTGAGGTAACTCGCAAGTCTGGTCAACATACAAAAAACAGTCATCATAAACATTTATCCCATCATCGCTCAGATAAGAATAGACATTATTATTCTTATTAAACTCCCTAGCTGTTTACAGGAAACAGGAAATCACTTGAAGATGTGCTGATACAGAAAACTAACAGCAGCACAGGTTATGAGGCACATCATTATACGTGGTTACCACCCTGAGGTCGATAATTTTGTAGGAATTTTGATATTTCTTTTAAACCACAGAAAAGCTTTATGCCTTTTTTCATGCACTTAAAATTGTGTCTAATGTAGTCAAACAGGTGCAAAACAGCTAGAAACATGATTCTCTCAGCAGCTTCAGCTTTTATCTTCTCTTAAAATTATACAAGTAAAATGAAGGCAGACAAAAACAAAACTTCCATTTATAGAGAAAGCACAACACACACTCGGACCTGTGTGTAAAAGTTAGTTTCACTCTTCCAAACTGCTAAATAAATTTCACTGTTAACCGTTAAACATTTCCAAAATCCGTCTATGCAAGCCTCCACCGTGTGAGTTTGTATGGTGATTAACAAAATAATAAATATAAACCCCTGACTTGCCTTGCAGCTAGAATGTCTCATTTTAATTAACACCTTCTGATCAGACAGAAGTGCGAAATCAGCAGGACAGACTGAAAGAACGAGCAGACGAACCAAAAGAACAAGCAGAGAACAGACCAAATGAAGGAACAAAAGTAAGAAAGAATGAAAAAAAGACTTCCAAAGTTACCAGAATTTAAGCTTTTGGCACAGTTTAAAAAAAAAATGGATTGACCACTAGATATTTTTTTTAATTGTTTTCTAAAAACATCCCTTGGTCTTTCTGCAGCTGCATTAATCCGGTTTTCTAACCTAGAGTAGCTTCAGATAATTCTCTGGATGGATTTTCTTTGCACACGTATATGTACAAGAGTTAAATTGTTAAGAAGCAACAAAAGAACCGATATCTGTATATCAGTTGAGGTAAGTAATGTTGAGGAGCTGGAAACCTGCCTGTCCAACATTGCTGACTAAACGAACGAAAGTATATTTAAATACATGTCTGCTGCAAAGAGGAAGAAGACAAAAATGTAATTAGAAATCCTCATGGACTTGTAGACTGAACTGTCTGCACATTAATAACATTACTCAATCTATATTCTAGCATCTAAGGAACATCGAACGGGTGAGGCCCTATCTCCGGTTACAAGATGGGCAGAAATTGATCCATGGTCTCTTTGAATGCATGTATAAGGATGATTACTATGCATTTATCTTTATTACTGCAGTTTGTGGTATTCTTGATGTTGGTATTGTTGGTATTCTTTGTTAACAGTGGTGTTGGCTTTGTTGGTATTATTGGTGATGTATTATTGCTGTTGTTTTTAAAATGTTTGTAGAAGCATGATGCATGAACAATTACTATATATTTCTCTACTTTTGTTTGTTCTTTACTTTTACTTTGTTGGTATTATTATTGTTGATTTGTGTCACATTGACAGAATGTTCACAAAATATTTGTCTAGTTAATTGACAAATCAGGTGAGCAGCCTAAGAAATAAGTGTGGGAAGCTGCTCTGGAATTCATCTTTATAGTATGAAGCACTGCAGAGGCTAGTGAACTCTTATCATATCTACCAAGTGTGTTACACACACACAGGGAAAAGGAAATGCGTTTTGTGTGTGTGTGTGCGTGCGTATGTGAGACAGACAGACAGACAGAGAGAGACAGACAGACAGACAGACAGAGAGAGAGAGAGAGAGAGAGAGAGAGAGAGAGAGAGAGAGAGAAATGTCTTTTGAGCTGTGTATTCTTTTCTCTATGTTTGATTCAAACACACTAAATAATTTGTGCTTTGTCTCCCATTGACCTGCATGGACAGTGGGCAGAGCTCCATTCAGATACAGTGAAGCACTTGACTTAAAGAAACAAGGAGAGAAAAAACCCAAACTGCACCCTTTTATCCCAGTCAGAGAATCTAAAGGTTCTGATTTGTTGACTACTCTGAAGCCCAGCCAATGGGAAGGCAGCAAAAAGCCGGGCTGGAAATGTGACAGGCAGGGAGCTAAGCATGACCATATATGGTAAAATCTGCAGTCAGCGGCCTCCAAAGACCAAAAGGAGGAAGAGGCTGCTGGAATACAGATTGGGAATGAGAATGACACGTGCAGTCAGTCACTCTCTGTCTCTCTCACACACACGACTGCATTTTGATATTTGCCCTCTGGCAGAAATATTTGCCAGGATCTTCTATAAGCCTCAGGCACATTTTACATACACAAAACAGGATACATATTAAGGACTTGACCAAACAGAGGTGTCATTTCCTTTCACTGCCTTCATGTGTCTCTTATCCTCTTTCCATTTTCCTCTTCCTCTCTACTGGCTCAGCAGGAAGAGCTGAAACCATAACACTGACCTTACACACTACAAATCTGCAACCAGTGCAGTGAAATGTGGTCATTGAGAAGCATTTTGTACAGATTCAGGGAAAGTGATGGGCCTCGATCAGCAGCGCATAATTAGCAAGAGATGCTGAGATTCATTGTAGAAAAAATAAAAACTGTTAAGACCATGGAGGTGTGAAGCGTTTTCTCCCACTGCTTCATTCATGGTCTGAATGGACAGCAGGAATGCATGAGCGGCAGAGAGGACGGCAGAAAGGGGCAGAGAGCGGAGGAACTCCTGCTGTTTCCTTCATATGATAATGAGAGAATATATCACACTTGGGCAGGAAGATGCAGAGAGAAAGAAAGGATGGGATTAGTTAGAGCAGGTGAATCCAGTGCCAGTCTTGCACAATGTGGCGATTCCGTCAATTTAAACACACAGAGTTACACATGAGGGACATAGTGTGTAAAAAAGAAAGAAAGGATAGTCATTTCTGAGTTATGACAGTCAGCCTTTTACACACACACACACACACATTCAAGATCTATAAAACCTGTTCATTATTGCACTTAAGCAATATGGCAATAGTAGACTGTTTTAATACTACAAAAAGCTATAAAAAGCTATCCCAACATAAAGCTACCCCAACCATAAATAAATAAATAATCCACCAACCAGCAAAACATTCTTTAAAAAAAAAATAAAGGTTTAAATCGGCCACTAGTTTGTAGAAAATCTAAAACATGGACACTAAGTTTTTATTATGCAATTTATTTAAAGCATGTTAAAAAGCAGAAACTGGGAATGAATAAGGCTTAGAGCAGCAGGTCTCCTAGTGAGAGGCGCTGAGTGTGAAGGCGTGAGTTGGAGAAGCAGAACAGAAGCTGCAGACAAAGGCCTGGGACGCACATGTGGGAACAAAAGATTTGCCAGAAAGACTAGTGGGAGCAGGACAGCAGGGCCAGATGGGCTCCAGACAGATGCACACACACAGAGAGAGTGAGAGAGTATTGGGTTAACAGCAGGGCAGACCTGCACTAACCAATGCTCTCTCAAAAAAGCTTCTCATTCCTGAAAGTTTGAACAAGATGTGACCACTCCTTCAGCACAGGTCACATCGACATACAAGCATAAAGAAAAAAGCCAAACAAAATGTTAAAATCAGAAAGTGAAAATACAAAACTACAACCATGCTTCTCTCCCCCAAAGAAAAAAAAACTTCATACCAGGAGCCATTTTTTGTCCAGTCCACAGCACTGCAGTCAGATGAACTGATTACCATGCTGTAAGGTTAGACTTACACAAAAAACACATACATACGTTCATGCATGCTCTCTCATCAACTCCCACACCAGCACACACTTACTCATGGGCTCATATGTGAGACAGACACACAGCAGATTAAAGAACAACCTGCAGTTTATGTTGTTTTTAGAGCCAGATTCATCTGGAGAACAGCCCAAAAGAGCTCCCAGAAAGAGAACTCCAAACACACACCCATCTGTCAGAATATGTAGCTGTGTTCAGGAAAACATTACTCACCGTCTCCACTTTAAAATCATGACACAAAGCAAACACACTGAACACACCCATGCTGTAAGGCAAGACGGCCAGCTTAAAACATTTCCACATCATCCACTAAATTAGAAACTAGTTACGTTTTACAAAACAAGCAAATTAAAAGTCTGAAGTGTTTAGTCGATGTGGTGTAAGATGATTTAATGGAACTTTGGGGTGCTAACAGTAACACTGCTTTAGCACACTACTGCATTACTGCATTATTGTTTTTTAAGTGCATACATTTAATTCCTATTATTTTTCACATAGTTGCAATTACCAGTAAAATCGTTACTCCTCCATTTGCATCACAGATTCACACATTTTTTTCAATAATTTTTCATTCCTTATTTTAAAGCTGTCATGCACACAACTAGTTAGATTTGTCAAAGCAAGAAAATGATGACCAGTTAATTTCACACCAGCTGTACTTTGAAGTTACACCTGAAGTTTAGTGGAAAAGGGTTTTACACTAGCGGTTTTTCTCCCCTCAAGGATTCAAATTATCATTTGGCAAGGGGAAAAATAAATAAGGTCTAACTCTGAATTTGCATTCTTCAAATGACTTTGAAGAGCCTTTTACACAGACCTGTAAACATTCAGGTTGCTCAGTGACATTTCTGAAAGTGATGCTTCCTGTTACCCTGATCTGAGACCAGTTTTGCATCTAACTGTAAGGGGAGCTAACGGCAAGTGTCAACAACAACATGGGTATAATGTTTACACTACAAAAGCATAAAGGCCACAGTAATATCAGGTGCATCTGTAAGCAATCCTGTGTCTTTGTAAAGCTAAACGGGTTTCCCAGGTCAGACAGCAGAAGGTCACTGGGGTTTAAGAGGCCAGGAACATTAATCTCTGAGGTTAAAGAATCCCTTATGATGTTGCTGGCATGTCACTCGTATTGCACAGTAGACCGGTTTGTCTTGCTGCTGAACAAGACACATGATCTACTTACATCACAGGATGCCAGATGTCACAATCCTTCTGCTGAGGCAGAGAAAAATGTCAATACGGTGGCTCTGGAGGACAAAGGTCGAAGAAAGTGATCACAAATGGATACTATTTCTGCCAGAAGAAAATAAAAAAGGACACAGAGCAGAGGGATCTGATTTCCCACACTCCGGTATGATCATAGCACATTTTCAGAGAAAAAAAGAAAGGTTTAACATTAGCCGTCCTCTCGTTAACCACCAGCATGGACCAATCGGGACTGCAGCTCAAGGGGCAAGTGAGGAAAAACAAACATGGAGGACTACATGCCATCAGCAATCCCTACAAAACAGCTCGAGAGGTGTAATTTTATTTCTGATATGATTTGATGTTGATGCATTCATGAAATGGTGAGAAACAACATGCCACAATCTGAGGTGACCAGAAACTGAAGAGCCCACAGAAAAATCCTTGTGGATGCAGAAAAAATATAGGAGAATTAAATGATTTAAAGTTAGTGTACTAACTAAATAAGAACAGTGAAAAGTTTATAAAGAGCTTTATTTTTTTTTAAACTAAAGTATTTCTCAATGTAACCTTTACAAATCAAAAACAAGATGCTGTGTGTTTCTGGAGTTATGCCGTACATGTTAGAGTGAGGTCAGCTCTCAAAAGTGCTGATGGAGATAAAGAGGAGCAAGGGTAGCATCAAACATTACAATATTTCTTACTCTTATTAATGGAGACAGTGTATAAAGATGCTTTCGAGTTTCTGGCATCAGCATCAAATGTAAAACATATACTCGTGCTACATGTAATATACATGTACATTAAGACACACAGCCAAAGCACACCATAATGTTGGCTGTTAACAAGCTGGTACTGCAATGCAAGATAAAAGCAGTTGGAAGTCAAGCATATGGAATTTGCCTAGTACCTGACCACGTCTTTGAAGCCATCTCTGCAAAACTGTGGCAAACTATCAGAATTTTGTAATGCACATTATTAATACCTTTTGAAGAGGCAGAACCATGAACGCTCCACCACCACTGGCCTCCACGATGATGGCAACAAATCTGGGGTTGACTGCGCAAAAGGCGCTGTCCCACGTAACCCGGGACACCCTGATGTCATCATAGCACTGATCGTTCTTCACCGCCTGGCCGAACACGTGCCGGAACTTACTTTGCCGCACCACCCGTCTCATATCTGCAGAGGCAAAGAAAAAGATTAGCACTAAGGTCATGTAGAAAGCAGACAAATGGTGAACATAAACACCCAAAACATTTTCACTGCCAGATCTCAAGGTAAAATCTTGACTGGGCCCAAAACAGCATAACTGTACTGTCTGGGCGGAAAGTGTGGAGCTCCTCTCGCCCTCTCCAAAAACTCTTATACATGTTAAATCAGGTGTACACACGAGGATCAATAAAGCCCTCCCTCCATGCATGGTCAGTTGCTTAGAACACTGTATGGCTTTTCAAAGAAAAACTCATCTGCACATCTATAGCTACACAACTAAACACACTACAAGAAGAACAGCAGCTATCCTTGTCTATACCCTTTGTCTGTTGTAGTTAAAAATGCTAATGGCTGAACTTCCATGAAATCCCATATTCCACAGGAGTACGTAGTTTTTAAACAATTATTGATGAACATGACACCTAATGTGTGGTTAGAACCCACCAATAGTGAGCATACCTGTGCCATTGTAGGATAAGGGTTCACAAACTTTGATTCTGTACTCTATATATTATTGTATCACACACTGCTTATGGTTGTATAACAGAGAAAACAAGTCTGATGGAAGGTCATATAAATTCTGGACCAGAAGAACCACAACTCGATAAGCAGTCCTCGCGTATACAGGACACATTTGATTCCAGTGAATCATGCTTTGGTAGAAGCATGTTAAAGGAGACTACACGTTGGCTTCTGAAGTGAAACAGTTCTGTATCCAGATGCTTTTGTGGAACTCAGGACAGCTGTGACTCAAGATAATCAAACATATGACCAAAATTACTTTTATTTACACTTTTCAGAGATGGACACCATACAATGGGGAAACAGTTCTGTCAAATGATGTGGAGCATTTTAATTCTTTATATATTGGCACATCCACTCAAACTACCATTTATACAAATTTTTGACTGAACAGTTCATGGTTAACAAGCTGGCTCAAGGACCAAACAGGAGCAAACGGAAAGTGGACCCATCTAGAATCACTAGACTTAAATTACGACCACTTTAACTTATAAAAACGCTAAAATCCAGCCAACTCAACTTCAAGGGAAGTTTACTCCTGAAAAATATCAGCTTTTAAAGTAAACTTATTTCAGTCAGGACCACTTCGTAAATGAAGGTTAGCGAGCATACAGTTAGTGTTGGCGGAATGGTTCTGTTCTGGGAGAATTTTCCCACGCGCCTGTCCGTTCGCATGCATGGACGGGGCGGGGAGGCAGCGCTGGGGAATGAATAGACCCCCCGTTACAGCTCAGAATCAGAACCGAAATTGCACGAGGTGCGAAATTTTTAAGTGAAGAATTTAATCGGCGCTGGCGACAGGTTCTGGCCGGAGGAGTCGGATCGCAGCAGCGGCGATGCGTAGGTGCGCTCGAAGGCGAGGATTTAAAGGAGGGAAAATATGGAAGTCGTGCTGGATTGGTGCACCTTGTGGACAGCTGATTAGCAGCTGATGCAGCTTACTGCGTGGCCTGCCTGAACTAACGCGATGCTTGATTAGTGCCCACAGAAGAGACACGCTAGTGTCTGAACACACTGCCTTTTCCAATACTAGCTCGATGTAAATTCCTGTCAAAAAAGTCCATCTTTTTATTCTAGAAAATCACATTAGTGAACAAGATGTAACCAAAGTCCAAAGAAAATTCAACTCATGCTGTCTGTTGCTTCAGATAAACATTCAATTCAAGTTTATTTGTATAGTGCTTTTTACAATAGACATTGTCTCAAAGCAGCTTTACAGAACAAACATAGAGCAGAAGGTAAACATAATTAATGATAAAGGAAATGACGAATAATAAAAGTAAAAGAATTGACCAAATAAAAAATTCTAGATTATTATTAGATATATATAGTTCACAATGTGTATGTATTTATCCCCTATGAGCAAGTCTTGACTCAGGCAGCAGTGGCAAGGAAAAACTCCCTTAAATTGGTAAAGGAAGAAACCTTGAGAGGAGCCCATCCTCATATGGGTGACACTGGGGGTGTGATTGCAATATACAGTCAGTTAAATGTTGTATTGGTGTAAGGATCATGGACTTCGGATCTCCTTAGTATCACAGAGTCTAACTGGAGATTTCTCAGGATTCTTAGAGTCGGCCTCGGCTCAGTGGACGTCCAAAGGCTTCGCCCCACAGAGGACGTTGGGAGCTGGTACAGTGTCTGGATGCCTCGGGATGGGTACAAAATGGGTACACATTACCTTTTACAATTTAAACACCATAAATGTTCCCAGTCAATAATGAGGATATGGACTCCACTTGGTTCCAGTGACACAAAGGGGAGGGGGAAGGGAGACACCAATACAGGAAGTGGTTCCTGCTGGTGGGTGTGGTGGCCAATGTGACTCAGGCAGATAATGTGGACTTTGTCTCCCGATAAAACCTTCACATGCGGTCACATGCCAAACTGCTGCCTCTGCTGCTCCCATCTCGCTTTGACCGTTTACTGTGCACTGAGAGGTTGTTACTAGGTTGTTACATTCCGGAACAGGGAAACGTACCAGACGCAGTTTTCAGTCCAGATTGTAGCTGCATGGATTTAGAATTTAGTAGTAACTCTAAAAGTATCCCTTAAGTCCCAAGTAAAGACCTGCCAAGTGAAAGATGCTTTAAGAGAAATTCCTATTTCAGAATCCAGGAAATCCCAAACTGGTCATGAATCATGTCTTTTGCATAGCAACTGATTTGGTCATTTCTATTTGAAATGTAGTCCACTATAAAGGATGTAAAATGCATCATATCAAGTCACATACAACGAGTAGAGAGAATTGGATTCAGTGTCAAGTCCCTTTTTCACTATGATCAAACTACACTACCCTGTACTACTTTGATCAAGCTCTCTTAGCAGGCAGATTTGGTCCGCATCTGATCAGGGCTTCGTACCTGCCCGGAGAACCAGAAAGAGAAAGACACACAAGAATTCCAACCTAATCCAAGGCAAAACAGGAAAGTCAGTTGATACTAGTAAACCACTTGTCTATAAAGCAAGGAGACGATTTGAAAAGAAGTCTGTAACGTAAGGTATATACAACTTGGGGGCAAAATAATCAATTACTGGGAGAAACAAGTATTAGAACAAGCAAATTGATATTTGTGCACAGACTATTGTCAGTGGTTCTAGTGCAGAAAATTAATCAAACACCTTCACAGTACTCCAAAATAAGCTCCAGATAGATAGAAAGATCATGAATTTAAGATTTGTTTTTCTGTAATAGCTGGTGTGCTTTTTGACATCCTAACTGTAATCACTATTGTTACAAAACAGATAAGATTTCAGGGTTTCTGGATTATGCACTTCTAACCAAAAAACAAAAACCAAAAAAAAAGCAACAGGTAAAATGAATGGGTTTTTCTTCATTACCACTGAAGTTTCATTTCTAAAATGATCACGGTTCAGCACAGTGGAGACCTTGTTTTAACCTTTAGTTGTGTGCTTCAAATCTTTACTGCATAGCCTGCCACAAGGGCCTTACTGTAACAGTGTTCCTTTAATTAAAGGTCACTCTCAGTGGCTCAGTCAGCAAGTCTGGATACCACATGCACTCCAAGCAAATGAAAGGAGTGTCGCTTCCCATTTCGGACCCTTTTTTCAAAGCCTTGTTTCCTCTTGACTGGTCCCAGTAAAAGACAGCAACATGACAAATGCCAAAAAGAGGAACACAGCAAGAGGAACTTGGAGAATCACGGAAACGTGAAATATTTTTCAAGAAGTAGTTTGGGTCCAGCAACATGACCATTTTTGGATTTCATTTGTTGTTTTTCATTATTTTTTCCTTACATAATGCTGAGTATGTGGTAATGCTAGTGATGATCCACACCATCTAGAAATACATAATACACTTAAACGGTGCCATTTCTCTGAAAATGTGATGTTCAGTGTTGCAAGAGCAAGAAAAACTATTAATCTGTTGCATGGAATATGTGATAGAATGAATACGGAGATAAGTTCATGAGTTTTAGCTAGAAGGCTATCATTAATAAAGAAGAAAGGCATCATTTATAAAGATGACAATGACAGTGTCTTTAACCCAAAATGTTTTCAGTGTGTATATTTCTGAGTATGGTATGTACATTTTCTAGCAGACATTAGAATAGTGCCAGATTTAAAGCAAATAGCCAGTCTCACAGTCTTGTAGTTATGCTAACCATGCTAACCCTAAAACAATAGATCTGCCTGGGTTGTGTGCTGAGCTTGTGCATTTCAGAACTACAGTTGAGGAAGTTTGAAGGGGTGGAAGGATGGGGGAATCTTTAAAGGTCACCTCATCTCTAACTAATAACGAGTAATAATAGAGCTTTCAAAGTCTGCTGACTGTCGACCTGTGATGTAGCTAAATGTGATCATAAAAAAAGAAAGTCAATTGCCAGACAGTCTTACAAGACAGACTTTTTACCTTTTAACATTAAACATGGCAGAGAAACACCTTTTCTCCAGTTTCAAACAGCCTCTTAACGTAAAACAGTAAACCAGATTATTCGCAAAAACAAAACGAACAAAAAACTCAGTAAGAAAAAATTATTCTGTTTACATTTGTTTAACAAATCAGCTTTTGTTATAACTTGCATTACAGTGCCTACAGTTTTAAAAGGCAAACTTCTGCCATCTATGCACAAACTTACTATAGAAATAACACCTTAGAAATGAATTAATATTTTTGTTTTACAGTCTCACCAAACAAAATACTACTACTACGTTACAAAATATTAGGTGTTAAAATGCTCAGGGAAAGTTCAACTGCGGCGTCAAAAATCCAGGTTTCCTGTTGTCTGCAAGGGCCTAGAACTGTGTGGTTGTGGCACGAATCACCCTACTGTAGCTTGGTAGTCAGGGCAGTCGAGCATTTTAATTTTAGTCTGTCTCTCAGTTATTAAAAAAAATTTCCTTCTGTCCACCGTTGTTGACTCAAATGATTAACTTATGTTGGTTCTTTTTATTATTTATTTGATGTTTTGTTTGAGTCTAATGACTTAAATGGTTAATCATTTTTAAAAATCCACTAGAAAATGGTGCAAGGACGTGTAACTGAACAATGGTACTTTTGAACAACATTTAGTTGGTGACACACCCAGTAGCACAGAAAGCCAAACAGATTGCAGATCTTTAATTCTGAAGCTTATGGCCAGACTAGTGTACAAAAGGTTGTGTGAATGCATGTAGTCATTGCTGGATTACATGTTTCATAATTGGGTGAGCCAAATGAGTCAACATAAATTAATATTTAATTATAGCTTTTGAAATAAACAAAAACATGTGGATCTTTATAGTAAGCAAGGTATTAAAACACCACACTTGTGCAATCAATCCGGTTTACTGTATGCAACTTGGATCAACATGCAGAAAACTCCTTATATTGATTTACATGGGGATTACAGTCCCTCTAGGATTTTTTTAGATTGTTGTAGCCAAAAATACTTAATTTACCTGGAGCTTTTATCAAAATTTGTGATATGACTTGCAGAGTTTTTGTGCTACTTGAATTTGTAAAACTGCAAGCACAGGATTTTTCTTTAAAATTGAAGACACACCTTATTTATGTCAATGGTACAGAAGTACTGAAGGTCAGATGCATTGCCCAAAGATTGTGTGGAGGTATTTGTGAAACGATTTTATTTTCACTCCGATTATCAGAGAGATCTCTATATTTAGACCTGGTTACTCACATGAAGCAGACAGGAAGGTACCATGTTACTTGTCTAGCACAACATCAGCCACAGCATCGCTCTTAGCAGATGTAGGTCTGATAAGGTTAGGGAGACAGAGTGTGGAAGAGAAGCATAAAGACCACCTCTGGTGGAGACAGGCTTCATGGCTGGTTGAGTGCACACATGCAGGCTGGAGTGAGGTCAGTCCTGATTGAAGGTCGGTGTGTGCACTGGCAGTGGCTGACTCACCGGAGTCTTGCATTTGGAACATGGAGCAGAACAGCCATGCCAAGACACACACATGGAACTTTAGCCAGTGTTTAGCAACACTGATGTTGCTTAGCAACACCAACCAAATCTCTCAGCAGGCATTACTTATGAAAAAAATAAACCAAATGGTGAGTTTGACCTTTTATGTGCAAAAATGCTCTGAGGAGACACTGCTGGTTTTAATCTGTGTTTTGTTTTTTTTTTTAAGAATGGAAGGTTGCCTAGGGAAAGAAACTATGGCAAGATAGAAATTGTAGTTAAAAAATATATAAAAAACTACATAATTTACATTCCAGTTTGGCTCAAGATATGAATTAATCACCTGTTACACTCAGTAATGACTAAAGCTATTAAAAGTTCATGATTTAAAGTATTTACCAAAATCAGCCATAACACACAGACTATGTTGCTTCCCCAGACAAAGTGCGGCAGCACGGAAACTTCTGCGAGACAAGCAATCAAGTCACGTACGTAACCCCTGTTCTCATGAAAATAAACCCCACAATGCAATCCAACCACATGATCCTGTCATTACCACAGGCTACAAGGCCATGCATTGTAGTTGCTTCATACACTGAGGAATTACGATGAAGAATTTCGTGCAGCCAGACGATGAATGGTAAGAAAATGGGCTTTAAAAAGCTAACAATGAAGACCTTACAGAGACTAGGCACAAAAAGCAGAACTGCATGGATCCTGTGCTAAACAACACAATATCAGTTCCCAACCAGACGACTGAGCACCAATCAAAATCCTCACTTACTCACTGTTAAAAAGAATGGACTGGGTTAAAAATATAATGTCTAATGAAAGGGATTTTCACTGGCACAGGTAAATATACTAATATTAGAGCAAAGCAGGCCAACAGCCAATTGACCTTTGGTATATTTATTTGACAGGATTTGACCTGCGATGGATAACAAATAACTACAGTCAGTCCTTTCAGAATCAAGATTTGCTATACTCGGGTATAAAAAACTAACTTTTACATCACTAAATAGTTCTTAATTTATAATATCAAACACTTATTATTGTGAGGCATACTGTGTACCAAAACATGCCAAGTATCAGTTTACCTGTGAAATGTGACACTACATGCATTCCAAGTTGAAAGCAAAGCAAATTTTCCTTGAGACAGCTTGCACATCTTAAGGCTAATAAATGATGAAAGTCTTTTAAATGATGAAATGTCTTTTAAATGATTAAATGTCTTTAGCATGTTGAGCTTGCCCATCATGATTTCTGTGAAAAATTACAGCATTCGGTCTTTTTTGGCCTTGTGTTACCTAACGGGGAAAAAGTATTTCCTACTTTTCCCCCTGACAGGCATTTACTATGGCTTTCATTAGAGGACATGAGTTCCGCAATACCTTCTAATCAACACGTGACAAAAGCACAAAGCAATAAAATCATCACTAAAAGTCAAACTAGATGCAACTCCTGCTACTGTTTAACAGGCTATAGATTTAGTTCACATCTCCATATTAGGAATGGTTTATAAGCTTCCTGTTTCCTGTAATGCTCTTAGATCATAACGCAGCTCTCTGGTTAAAAGGCTTTATTGTGCTCTAAACCCATGCTGATAATTTCCATAGAAGAACCATGCAAATATTTGAGTTTAGTAGTTTATAGACATAGTAGATACTAAACCATGAAATTCCAATCTGCCACAGTATGGTTTTGTGTGTAAAGTTATAGAGGAACAATAGGGCAAGTGGCTCAAATCTGTCTACTGCTAAAACTAGTAAAATAATTTTTACAATAATAAATTTGAACAAAAGTAAACAGACAAAAGTAGACCATGTCCGAAAACAAATGAAGGACAGTCTAACACCATATGAACTGTACAATATGAATCAACCCCATATTGGATAAATTAGCAAGGACGGACCAACAGCAAACAACATTCCCTTCCCATGTTTCCCCAGCAGTTGTTTGGCATGGACAAGGGGCCTAAGTTGAGGGAGAAGTGCCTTGCTGACAACCCACAAAGACATATTAAAGACAAAATATGTAAAAGCCACAAAACAGGTGACAATAGAAGCCTTAGTTGACACCCTGTGAGATGTATTTCCCTAGAAAAATCAATTCAAGTCAAAGATAAAATGGTAGGATGATGCTAGGATTTTACCTCATCTACCTGCCATTCATTTTTCTGCCACCACAAATGATCAAAACCTTAACAAACAATTGATATACTTTAAATGAGATTGAAAGAATTTGAGCTAAAACACTAAATTTGCACAGATGTCCCTAACTTGTTTTATACAGCAATAGCATTGCTGCCTCACCACTCCAGGATTTCTGGTTCAATCTTGAGGTGTCTGCCCCTCTTTGAGAAGTTTCACAAATCTCTGCCTGTCCACGTGGGTTTTCTCTGGGTTCTACAGGTCTCACCCAAAAACGGGGGGGGGAAATGCCAAAAGATTGCTTGGGGAAATTTTGTTTTGCCTCTAGGTAGATATAGTGTTTGCATGCATCGTAATATACATATGTCCAACTAACACCTTTATAGAAGTCACATTTCAAGGCTTGAAAGACCACAACCCTCATTTCTTCATAAACTCACCTGATTTTCTTGGCAGAAAGAAGCAACAGACTACATATTATTGGCTTCCTAATAGTATTTTCCCTTTTAGTTACTTAGGACACCAAATACAGCATACAATACATCCGACTCAGGCAATTGAGGGTTGTAAAACAGCTATTTAAGTTTCTTAAGAGGACTGGAGTAAATAGAAAATTTGGACTGGGCTTGGTCCCTGAGGCAAAACTGCAGATGGCCATCTTGGAATATACTCATCCTTAAACAGAAGACATAAAATGGAATACTACTTGCTTCAAGACCTCATTTTAACCTTCCACTTCATCATCAGGAGTAAAAGCCAAGTTCCTGGATAGTCTTTTTAAGCCCACCAACTTGATCGTTCCAGGGCGTAGAATAAGAGATCGATTCTACCGCTGTAGCTAGTTTGTTGTATGTGTGGCGATCTCATCAGTTCCTGAATTTAGTAGCACACAAAGGAAGCTTTGTAAGTACTGTGGCATCACCGACCCTGCAGTGGTGTGGGGAGTCGTAAAAGACTGTCCTTTAACGATGATCCAAAAAGAGATCTGTGATTCTCCAAATAAGAAAAAGTTAAAAAAAAAAAATAATAAAATGCTTTAATGTGAAAGGTGTTCTCACATTGAAACCCAGATATTAATTGGCCTGTCTTAACAGTAACATTGACCTCATTGGAAGGATCAATGGATTTGGTGGAATTTGTTTAAAGTTTATTTCATTGCATGTTTTCTCCCTTACCCATTAAAAAATGGCCGGATTCCAGCTCATAAATGACTACAACGTGTAAGAATCCCATTCATTTGACACTTAATTGTCCTTGGCAGGAATGGCCACAGATCATTTATATCTGAGTCACTCTAATTCTAAATCCCTGGAACAGTGGTAGCTGAATTGGTTAAGGCTTTGGGTTTTTGATGGTTGAAGATGATGGTTCAACCCTCAGCACCAACAAAATGCCACTGATGTGTCCTTGAGCAAGGCCCTACACCCCTCCAGGGCTGCTGCATCATGACTGACCCTGCACTCTGACCCCAACTGTCAAAGTTGTGATAGGCAAAGAAAGAATTTCACTGTGCTGTAATGTGTACATGACAATAATAAAGGCGTTCTTTTTTCATTTAAACTTTCATTCTGTTCTGGTTCTAACGGTCCAAATCAACTTATAAAGGGTCAAAATGTCTTTCTTGGCAATATACTTGCTTCTGTTCACACAAGTGTTTCTAAGAACTGGATGAGGACTCGCCCTTTTTGATTTCCAGAGATTTAATATCTGGAGTATGTTTTACGCTTAAACTGATTTCATTTATTATTCCCTCATTCACTTTGGATTTGGGAAAGGAGGCAGTACTAAATAAATCTATACATAGAGAAGTACAGAAAGCATTATTTCTGAGGAGTAACTTACTGTTTCTTTCTGTGCAACCATCACTGGTCAGCATGTGTTGGGTTACTTTTTTTTTTTTCCTCAGCGCTATAAAAACCTGCAGTGCATTGTTCTGCTCTGACATAACTCAGAGCAAGGAAGAAAAAGAGAGAGAGAGAGCGCGAGTGCTCTCGCTAGCAATCACAGAAAACCAGAACGCCTTCTTTAATTTCACTTTGGGATCAGACAGTTTTACCACCATACATGGTTATGTTAAAGCAGCCCAGGCACATTTCCCTTACACTTTACGCCATAGTGTAACCACTATGAAACACTATGAAATCTATAAAGCTTGAGTACTGGAAAGAGATAGTCCGTAAAGAAGCCCTAACTACTCCCTGGCTCCTCATAAACGGTTATGAAGATGCTGGATTATGCCTTACGGCTACCTAATGTTAATAATCAGACTACATCTGATCAAAAACTAGCCATTTCTCAGTAGCCGGTTATTGTAGACTGTTTAAAATATCCTCCATCTGTCCATAATATGTTGAATATGACTTGTTAGACAAGCCTTGGATCAGCAACTGTACAGTCTATAAATAGTTTTCCCAATAAAAGTTAGAAAGAAGTTTAAGTAAGGAGTAATACACTTGGGGACATGCAATTATTTGAAAAATAAATAAAGATAGTAATAGTGTAGTGTCTAATGTCAAGCAGAATTTACTGGTCTCACCCAAAAGTTGATTACTTCAATGGAATGTGTTGTGTTGGAAAATTATAATAGTGATTTATCTATTACAATTTTTGCCAGTTACATCACAATGTGTACGCACTGGTAGTGACTGTTATTGTAAGTTACATCCTACATTATACAAGTCCATTTGTTCAAATGGAGATGGTGAATGAACATCGCCATATGAATAATTAAACAGGTATTTACACATCAACACCTTTTGAACAATCAGAATCAAGAATTTGTCTGCACTGTGGTATTTGGCATATATACTTTTACTTCAGTCTATTTAGATTGCAATGCCAAAATAAATTAAACCCACTCCAATTTTTCAATTCCCAGGACAACGATTTCATGCAAGTCATAGAAATTGTAGTAAACAGAACTGAATTACTAATCAAACATTGTGTCTAGTAGCTAGAGATTAGCGTTTTCAGGTTACAAACAAGACACACAGGGAACAATTCAGAGTTAGACAAACAGGTTTCAGCACAGAATTTTGAACGATTCAAAAAAACTAAAAGAACCCTTCAGGGTGTGAGATGGAACCGTTTTCCCTGTAGCTGTATGAAAAAGAGTGAGGCAGTAACTTGTCTGACAACAACCTGGCTAGATTCCAGAGCTGGTTTTCCCACAATAATTTTAATGTTGATAATTGTTTAACAATACTGTTAAATTACCTTCTCATATTCAGCCACAGGCTTTCTTTATAGCTGGACCTAAGAACAATCCAACACAATCAAACAAAAAAGCCAGTCATTTAGTATTGCCTGATTTACATTTTTTGTCAATCCAAATGGATGAAACACTACAGCTCTTATTCCAAAACACAGAAGCAAACCCACAGCTCACCATGTCATTGTTATTCATCTCAAAATCAAAGCACTGTGCTTATGGCTAAAGGAGGCGCAGAGGTTCAGACTGACTCACCTTGTGTCAACAAATTGTCCTATAATTAACCTGATCATCACATACAGCTTTGATAAGCTCATTACCCGATTTTTATTATCATGTGCTAAAAACAACTCACTTTCACACTCCAAAGTTCAAACACATTAACCTTATTACTAAGGATACATCAATACCAAGGGTTTCAGACAGAGTTTGATTGTTTTAGTACCAATTTCTGATCCCTAGATGTGTAACTTACTTATCATTATGATTACTTGATAAATTTCCACAGAGCACAGTTTGTAGTCTGCTTTATTTGCCATGTTGTGCTGTCTGCAAGGATTGTGTCACATAGTATCATATGTTATTGCCATCAAATAGATCATAAATACCAGTAAAAGGATAGAACCCATTCATAGAAATCACTACAATGGGGAACCCAGAAACAAAGCTTTTCCCAAAATATGTATTAATCCCAAAATCCAGAGCTACCAACCTCCTGAAAAAGAATTACCACCACCATTTACATTATTTGTAAAGTGTTTTGAGAACATTTGAAATCTCTTCCAATTTTTCAGTTGTTTGGTGGAAAATACAGAAGTCCTGCATTTTGTCACTGACGACGTGAAAACACGAACTTCTGTGACAGAAGAGTGCAGAAATACCAGTTAAAACAAGTTCAAACACAGATTTTCAGTGAATTTGTCCCGTTGGTATATGAGACAATGTGGCTGGATGGCAAAGGCTCAGTGTGTCAAACTTTTTTCTAAAGATCTAATCTTTCAGAGCACTCTCACTGATACGGATTCAACTGAAAAGGAAGTAAAGAGTTGAGTTCCTGTAGATGCAGATAAAACACCTTCCTCTATTAAACAATTGCAAATCTACCAATTGCATAAATGCCAACTGTAAATGTTAACCTAGACACGTGACTAACTCAGAAGGTCTAGCAGTATTTTTTTTTAAATTTACTATATAGAGGTTCTTCCAAACCTAATAGTGTTGTCAGTTTATAGCTGTGGATACATTGGCTGCCCAAATCAGCACGGTGTCACGTTCTGGCTCAACCATTACTGCTTAGACCAGACCAAATCAACGCAGGCTATGACAAGACCCTGTTTAAGCACTCTGCTGTGGTAATCGCTAGAATATTTTTTAATCATAGCAGTTCACATAATGCAAACCAAAGAAGCCATGGTATATAAAAGACTGTGCTTGAGAAATAAGTTGACAGACTTCAAAATTGTCAAGTATTAGCTATAACATTTGCTATAACATCGTCTGATGTGCCTTGATACAAAGTGAAGATATTTTTACCACCACAAAGTTGATTACTTCCATATTGCAGCATGTCTTGAAGTGTTTTATTGGTCTTGTACTGGTTTTGAAGTTGTACCTCAGACTTTTACAAAGCACTTCCTGTAATGCTTAATATAGAAAGGACATGATTTACATAGATTTATAGTCTGTTTTAGGGAGAATATGTCTCATTATAATATTTTATAAAAATCTAAATTACAAATAAGAGACATCATAGTCACCAATCAATTGTAAAGCAGAATCTAATTGAATCTTGTTCATCCACACATGAACACTAACTGCTTTGCTGTCTTGGAATGATTGTGGATGTAACATTTCCTGTTTTATGCTGGATGGTTTTGGAGAAATACACCACATTGTACAATGTAGTCAGGTCTATAGCTACGACATGCCAATTGCTGCCCTGCATATTGTCATTTCATTCAAATGCTGACCAGCATTTCCTCTTTTGTTTTATTACCCAAAGATCAGTCCAACTGCTTCCCCACCAAAACAATGAACAAAATATAACAAGATTGTGGTAAAAGCTTACACACTTATGTCATGAAAATTACATAAACGCATGCCAGTTACTTTTAAAAATCACCAAATGCTTTGCATGAACATAATTAGCAACAATATTGCAGCACATTTTCCGTTCTCAGTCACTCACACACACCCTAGACGGCATCCTTCCCAGCCTCACAGCCGCTTCCTTGTATCCTACATCTAAATTTACCCAGCTGACCCATTTCCCGCCTAGCACAAAGAAACGAGTCCAAAAATACAAACCACACAGACACTCCACACACAATCAGTAACCCAAACTGATCCATGTCGACAGCCCACCCATATTAAGATTTGTCTTTTTGACACAAGCACTGTTATTGGTCTGATTATTAAAATTCATTAACATTATCTATTCGTCATCATTTAGAACCAAATCATGGTCAGGGTTGTGTCTGGATCAGGATCCTATCCCCAGAACACTGGATCCAATGCAGGAATACAGGGCACCATGCTTCTCATTCTTCACAATTTAATTTAGCTAACCCACTCCATGTTTTAGAAACAAACATATAACAAACCTGGATAAAACCTACAAAGACACTGAAAGAACCTGTAAAATTCCACACACATGGTAACCAATGCAAACATAAAACTTGGATCTGGATATATAGATTTATAGACAAAAAAAATCCCACAATTATACTTCCAGCCAATAGATAAACATCTAATGATGTTAAGGATTAAAAATAACTCAAAACAGAAAAATAAGGTCCTCCTCAAATCATGTGATTGTTGCTGATTGGCTACACATCATGTCAGATTTAGTGTTGTATAAACTAGAGAATGTTTTCAGGAGTGCAACGAAGCATAGAAATAAACCTACTGATGCTGATAGGTTTTCTTGCTGCATTGCTAACTTTGTTGAGTAGCCGCTGGTTTTGTTGCTTTTGAAATGCATAATTCACTATGAATAATTATGAATGATTTTATAGAAAAGATACTTATTTGACAAGTTATTAAAGGTTCACTACACTAGCATTGTAGCTGTAGTGCAAAAGTAAAGAACAATTTCTGAACGCTCAGTTTGAATGTCCCTCCTTCGTCCTTGCTGCCTCACTTCGACACTGAATCAAACAGCTATGTGAGTGTTGAGTATTTAACATTCACCTTATATTCTTGTTTCATTGCCATTATTTTTATTAGTTTCCTTTCTTTATCCTTTACCTCAGTTTTTGCAGAGTGCTGATATGTCTGCTTGTTGTGCACTACTTTCTGTTTCTCAAGCAATAAAAAAATAGGTGCGTGTGTTGAGGAATTTCCCAGCATGTGTATCAAAGGCCTGATCTCGGCTACGTCATCAACTAGGCAAACTGACAAAGCCGGAAATGGAGGCCACCGCCACGTTTCACGACAACGCTTCACGACAATGTTACTGTGGCTACATCCGAAACCGCACATTACCGTATTAAATGTTATGTAGCATTTGGATAGCTGCGCGTACACACACAGGCTAGCTGGCGACTCTGATAAGGTGAATGTGAATATAGTTTAAAACACAGCCCGCACACTGTGATAGTCGGTAAACGCCAAAAACCATAGAGTGAGTGATTACTTTTACGCACCCACAAAAACAAATAGTAGCTTGCAAACGGAGTTAAAAAAAAAGGTTACAAACCGAGCACGCGCGTGAGCAAACGAGAAAGGCGCGCGCATTTTCTGCATTTGCGCCAAATGAGCTCAGTGAACTCGTGTTAAGCTTCTCATCCGCCTGCCTTCAGCAAGCCAGGACAAGTGCATGAGTGGAGGTGGGAGAGACGAAGTCACTCGGCGTGTTTCAACATACAGTAAACTCTACAAAAATCCCTCATCCTGCTTCATCTGATTACGTTCATTACACAATTCCCCCCTCTCTCTCACACACACACACGGGTGAGGCTCCAGCATGCTGAACGTGCAGCATGGACACAATCAGTACAAGAATAAATAAAGGGGAATTTACTAAGGACTCGGTGCATTGCATATATAAATCTAAAAAGACATATATATATAAATGAATGATATACACGTGTGTGTGTGTGTAAAATATATATATTAGTGCCAGTTGAGAAAAACTACACCAACAGGAAAGACGAGTATGACTAACTTGTGTGTTACTTCATTTAAAAGGTCCATTTACAAGCACTTCATGAAAAACAAAGTCTTCATCCAGCTGCTCATTGATGTCCACTGGGTTTCATATAAACACTGATTAATATCTTTAGGAGCAATTGGTCACGTTTATTTGTAGATATTTGCCCAGTTTGAATGAAGATCAGAGGTTTATTACAGACAACTCACCAAAAATCACACAATTCCAATTCGGATTTGCTTTAAATTGAAGCCTCATGCATTAGCTGCTCAGTGCAATCAGCATTATAAACAGAGAGCACAAACATGGTTCTTCTTAAATCTGTTAAAAATAAATAATCAGTAAAAAAAAAAATCCTTACAAAACCAATTTAACGGGAAAAGTCATGAAGGTTGCAGACACCTCCTCATATACAGGAGTCAGGCCTGTAAAATCGGTGCAACTTCGTCCTACAGCTTTTATTGTGGACTCTGCAAGAAATCAAGAATCCGGTAACATTTAAAAAAAAAAAAACCAACCCAAGATTTACCTTCTCAGCTTGAGCAGAAAAATCCCTGACCAGCGGTAAGCTTCTAATATGTACAGATTCAGTGTCCTCTCCAGTGCTCCCCCGTGCAGATGAACGTATTCCTGCCTGTGGTGCGGCTCACTCGCCTTCCCGAGCCTACAGGCCGGAAACCACGCCCACTTCTCTAGGCCCCGCCTTGCAATCCCATAAAGGGGAAAACTGACCATGTGAATTCCCAATCACAACCGGCGCTGCTAATAGCTCCGCCCACTCAATGGAGAATATTATAGTAAAAATGTGGAAAAATATGTAAACAAAAAATAATCTAAAATAATGTAAGTAATCTAATGATTCTAACGACATCAACAATTCTTCTATGATCAAACTCACTGGGTTAAATTGTAAACTGTCTAAATTCATTTATTTAATTGTATTTAGAATATTGTCGTTTTCGTGTTTTATTTTGTATTTTTCATATAATTTGAAGGTCATATATCCATATACACATGATGTTAATGCACTTTGTCCACAAGATGGCACCATGATTCAGGTTCCAAACAGCAGAGTAACACATTAGGATTAATCTGATCCGTTTCTTTTCATCATACAATTCCATCTGCTACTGATAATTCATATTAATATTAATTTTCTTTTGTGTAATTACCTCAGCCGCTTTATACCCTCCCATTTGGTCATAATAACTATAACAACTAAAGCAAACACCAAAACATAGTTTAAAACATTTGCATTATCAGCTCCCAAATGATTAACCTTACCTTTCCTAACTGAAGGTTTTTGTTCCAGACTTTTTTCCAGTGACTTTTTTGGCGAGTCGAATGCTGCCTTTATCTGTGCCACTTTGACAGACTGTGCAGAGTCCAAAACCACATCAGCTTTCACCTCTGCAGATTTGGTCCACTCCTTCTTCTTCTCATGCAACTGGATGGTTTCTTTTATCAAGTTAGACACAGGCTTGCCTTTTGGTGTGTCTTCAGCTTTTTCCCTTGCTGGGATGACACCCTGAGCAGATACAGGCGTTTGTTCATTCCTTGTTGCAATGTGTTGATCAGTTTGGGTTGGCATAGTAGTGTCACTGTCAGGAGTGTGAGACTGTCCAATGGATTGCAGTTGCATGGGATTTTGTACAAATAGATGAGTGGAGGTATTATCTGTCCTAGGGTTCTGCTGTACAGAACTCACACATCCATCCTTAACCGGACCAGTGAATAATTTTACGGGGTCTTCAATGGAAAGCTTTGTCTCTTTTGTCATATTTTTTAGTTCATGTCTGTCCATAGATTTTGAAAGTTCAGGCAAAGGTTCACGATGCTTTGATTCTACATGTGACAGCAGATGCCTGTCATGTTCATGACCTGCAGTGCTTTCTGACACAGAGATGAGCTTGGAGTTCACTGATCCAGATGCTTCCTGAGAAATAGCTGTAAATGAAATTAGGTTTTTGTCAGCACTCTGGTTGTCTCTGTCACTCAGTGGTGATGTCATCTCACCAAAGGATTTGTTTCTATCTTCCTCTAACATTCCAGTTGATCGCTTATTCAAAAGATTCACTGTTGCCACAGTGTTTCCCTCACTGCTGTCTTGGTTGGAAAACAGAATTTTACCCAATTGTTTGTCCCAGTCACTCTCTGATGTTCTAGGTTTAAAGACAAACATGTCTCGATTTCTCATTTCACTCTCCCTAACATATTTAGATTCCAGGGTTACGTTCAAGGCCGGATGGAGAGCCATTTCACCCATTGCCATTTCAGGAAGTGACAGCATCTCAGACTGTCCAGTTACCACTGCCAGAAACTGCTCAGGAATTTTCTCAGTTTGAACATTGACTGTCTCTGTTGGGGGATGATAATCAACTCTGTCTTCTTTTTCAAGAGGGACCTCTTCAGCATCCTTATACACTCCTCCTGCATCACATGTGAACTCAGATTTTCTCTCTGCATTATTCTTCTGTTTCTCCAAGTATGATGTAGATGAGTGCTTTTCTTCTTCCTGTATCTCTTCAAACCCTGACATGGTTGGAATGTTGTAGATTGCACTGCACAAAGATGCCTCAGCTGAGAAATCTGGGTTAGTTGTGCTCTTCTCTGTTGTATTAGTACACTCTATGTTACTACCTGCAGCCTGGGGTTTTTGTATATTTTCAAAGTTATCCCTGATTTTGCTCTCCACTGTGGTGGTGAAATAACAGACATCTCCGCTGTTCGGTAATAACATCTCTGTTGTTTTAAACTCAGATCTGTCCAGCAGGTCAAATGTGGCAAGAGTTACTGTATGCTCCTGTACCCCCAAATTACCCGGTTCACTAGAAATTACCTTCTCTTGGCATTGTAATTTTAGGTTGCTTCTAGGAGAAGTAGAAACTGATGATCTTCTGTCATCTTCAGCCAAGTATGGTTCACATGACATTACACAGGTAGAAGGTCTGTCTTGCCATAGTGGATTTTCTCCAGGTAAATTCATTTGCAATAGAGGATTCATTGTCTCTAGATCGTCCTTCTCCTTTACTCTGATTGGTGCCTCAGTGTTTGGTGCCTCAAATGAAAAATAATCATCATGTAAATCCTCTGTGACAGTTAAGGCCTCAATGTCAGGAGCATCCAAAGTATCGGTCATGCTGCTTCCATCTTGTTCCTTATGGCTGCCAGTAACCACTGAAATGACACTCTCTTTCTCATTCTCCTCTTTGCTAGTTAAGTCCCATGCAAGGTCCTGGATGTTGTCCTTTGGCATTACCTTCCATTCATGACTTTCATTCAGTGAGTTCTCCATGTTTATCCTGTTGCTCCTTTCTGCCACAGCTATGCACTCTGGTTTGAAAGAGCCGGCAACTTCAGTGCTCAACGCGCCTCTCTTAGTGACTTGAATATTTTTCAGCTTCTGCAAACCCTGAAATTCAGTCCTGCCTCCCTCGCCCTCTCCTCTTTTTCTTCCTCCCTCTCTTTCTCCATCCCCTCCCTGTATCCATTCCCAGTCTATAGGAGGGGCCCCTTTTTTGAGAGAGTGAGTATCCAGCTTCAGAGTAGGTGATGCTGGCTGTGTGCCTGGGCTCATATCCAGCCTTTCCCTTACCAGTCCCTCTCCATCCTCCACCTCTCTGCAGGTCACCTCGCTTGTGTTTCCTTCCTTCTCAAGACCCCCTGGGTCTGGGCTGGGTTCCTTTTCCTCTAGTGTCTCAATTTGCTCACTATCGCTACTTTGGTTCTGTCCCATTTCATTCTGTGGAAAGAAATAGTGTTATTACTGCTCTATCATGCATGCTGCAAATGATGCCATCGGTTTGGCATGCAGGTTTTGCAAGTTCATATCATGTACAGAGCTGAGCGTTCCCCACTCCTCCACAATCACTCCCATTCTTTATGTATCTCTGTAGTGTTGCCTGACCATATCAATCTCATATTTCTTTCAACTTATCTCGTATAATGTGGAAATCATTCCACTAGATATCATCAAACCTTGTTACAACTGCTGTTCATTTAAGCTCTCCTCTTTCTTGCCCACTATTAATTTTTCCTTCTCTTTCTGAATGCACACTGCAAGGCTTATACAGTAGTGATGTACATCTTCATGGGAACTGTGAGTCTTGTGATTTAAGCTGCATTTCAGAATAGCCACTGGTTGCTTGTTCTGCTCTTGTTATTTGGACAACAACATAACCAGGAAAGTGGCAATGAGAGTCACAAGTTTTCACTGGAGATCTTAACAGTGAAGATGTTCCTGCTCTAGGCAACATGGTGTCATAGCAATACATAAGAGCTGGAGTCTAAAAGTTAAGACTTTCCCCAAAACTTTCTATCTTTCTTCTGTGTATCTGAACCTGCAGTTTGTATTGTTTATTAGTGCTAGCATATAGCATCAGGAATATCATAAAAAGGCTAAATAGAGCTTGTTGATTTGCAATCTCACTCATACTCATAATATCTGTATTTAGAAGACTTGTATTCTCTAAAGACCTGTACAGATTTTGGTCAGCAAAATTATCACAAGTTGAATCACACTAGGAAAACTAAACCGTGTGCTGATTGCATAGATTGCCTCTATGTTATAGATGTATTTAACTTTCTTATAAAGAAAACACAGTCAGTATCTATTCATGACTCACAGACACAACCACTTTTCACACACTTATGATGAGGAGAATGAGAAGAACAAGGAAAACAAGAAGATCTAGTCATGCTTAAAGGCTCCTGACACACATTAACTTTAACCTAAACAAGGGAGTTTTCTTTTAAATTCTGTTTTAGGTTTTTCCTCATTGGTACCATTTCCCGAAAGCTCCAATCACTATATCACTATGGACAGTTTATTTTAGTCTTCTTATCTGCACTTTCTAATCTGAGATAGTGAGAAAGACATCTATCATTTGTGTTATTCATCTATCAGTAGTGTCAGCTCTGGAGTTCAATATATCAGTCTATTACAGCTTGTTGTGGTTAACCTAATACTTACATTTTCCACATCTGTAAAAGCCGAAGGTCTAAGAGGCTGTATCTATAATAATATATTTACCAGGTACTATGGTACAATGCTGAGAAACAGAGACACACTGGAACAGGAATAACTCATACAATAGACAATGTTCAGGACTGACAATGTGTTTCCTGTCCCTGTGCCTCGCAATACCTCTTATACATGTACCCAAGCTTTTGTGTAATGTTAACTGGAGCATTCATTATTATTATTATTATTATTATTATTATTATTATTATTATTATTATTATTATTATTATTATTATTGCAAAATATTTTGAGATGTAGTTATTCTCCGAAGACCAAACTATATCAACGTAGCACTTCATATGGTCTGTCCCTGATTTCATGCATTTTGTAAAAAAAAACAAACAAAAAAAAACATCTGCAATACCAATCCCTAATTCTAAAGTACCACAACTGTCCCATTGTCTTGCGGTCTTTACCCAGGCTTAAGGCAAATCACCTGATCATCTTGTGCCTGCATGATTTTCTTTTTGGGAAGTTGGGAAATAAGCTTGCTCACTACTATTGTAAGCAAGCTAATCTTTTAACACTGAAAAAATCAATAAAAAAGAATAAGAAAGAAAAAAGTAATTTTGGAGAATGGATATCTAAATTATGTAATGATGTTTTTCAAAATTGTGTGTTTGTGTGTATGTGTGTCACTCACCATTGAGAACCATAAATCTATACTCGAGCTGCTCTCTCCACCAGGACAAGACTACTCTTTGATTAGTTCTTGGTACTCTCTTCTTTTTCTTCTTCTTCACAACTGTGTCCTCGTAAGAGCTTTTTATTGCTCCCCTGTGCTGTGATGTCACGGCCCACTTTTACTTAATGAAATAAGTTACTCCTCTCCCACTGTCAATTCATTCTGAGGATGAGAGCTTGACAGAGCTGAGGCCCAAGATTCACTCTGCACTACAGTCAGATGCCTTTCTCTGAAATTTACAGGCGAAAGATTATTTTTGATTACTCTTTGGAAATGTAATTTAATTCACTTTCCTAATTGGTACAGGGTTACCCTTATTTTTTGTACCTTTACTATGTATATTTTATCCTGGAAATGTGAATATTTAGTAGAACTTCAAAGTGATTTAAGGTATATAATTAAACCGTAATAACCTTTTGATGGTTAGATTTAGAATATTTTCTCCAGATCTCTGCTATACAATAAACTGAGTTGAATTGAATATGACTTTTGGAATGAGCACAAGACAAGACTTTATGAATTCAGCAGAAGTTCTTAGAGGGTACAATTCTATCCATTCTGTCAAGCCATGTGAGATTATCAACTGAAGCAAGAATCGCATTTGGGCAGATGTGCGACCATCCAAAGCAGCAGAAGGAGAGGCTTGATGAACTTGGAAAACATAAACTATGTACAGAATCTCTAAATATAATTAGGGGTCCTTGAACAGGGGACCTAAAATGATAAGTCCAAGCCAATATCTGAAATGTGACTGTGCTCAACTTTTAATTATTAAATGTGAATCAATCTCTAGACATTTATTATTGTCAGGTTAGTCCACAGCACCACTGCCTGGTTATTTTTGGTTAGTCGACTGTTTCTCAACCCAGCATGACAGAATCTGGTCAGTCGTAGTCCTGTGGTGGTCCATTTCTCTTGATGGACAAAGTTGAAGGTGGCAGGGTGGACATTGCCAGACAGCCTGGTTTGAGTATTTTAGGAAATGTCTTAAATGTTTTAGAGTTTATACAAAATACACTCAGTGCCAGCAGTTCTGCCTTGCTGAGAGAGAGGTCAGAGAAGAATGGTTGGACTAGTTCAAGCTGACACAGAGAGTCAAATAACTACTCTTTACAAAGGTGGTGAGTAAAAAAGCATCTCATTGTGCACAACCAATCAAACATTGAGGCAGATTGAATACAACAGCAGAAAGATCTACTCATAACAGGAATCTGATGTTTCTCAGAAACTGGACACAGGATGATTGCCTGGTCTTTAGATATATCAAAGCTTTTAAAATGTTTTGGATACTACATCACAAATTGGATCTTATTAACACTATTTCTAACATACTGTATGATGTCACCAAATTACACTGCCAAAAAGCCCATATACCACCATAGCCTACAGTTGTATTGACCTATAAAGATTATCGAATGAACATGAAATTTCTATTCCTGGTTACAAAAACTTGTTTTCTCTGCTGCTAATTCATTACACGCAAGGCAACAATGTGGCAAATGACTAACGTTGTTAGGGCTTGGTTCTTTAAACATAGTCCAAATCAACTTTTTTGTTACTGAACAAATAACACTGGATTAAATGACGCATCTACCATTTAAGTGAGAGAGAGAGAGTGGGTTTTTAAAACCACTAAAGAGAATAAGTGTGTGTGTGTGAGAGAGAGGGAGCCGGTAGGGAAACATGTGCTCTTTGCACATGCTGTCTTTCACATTTTAGTCGATTGCTGTTTTGCACAATACATTACAATTCCAGTATTTCTGCACATGCAAAATAGAACACACAGTATTTAAACTGGTTGGTGCTGTTTTTGTGTATTGTCTTTTGTGCATTGTCTTGTATTTTTATTGTAATTTTTTTTTTGTCTTTTTGTCTTTTGTCTGTTTGCACCAGGTTGCACAGATGAACTTTATGTGGCTAGGACAAACTTACTTACATCCTTAGCTCTATCTTTGTTTTATGTAGCACCATGGTCTGGAGAAATGTTGTCTCATTTCACTGTGTACTGCTACAGCTATATATGGTTGAAATGACAATAAAAGCTTCTTGACTTGACTTGAAAAAAGGAAAAAGGAACAAAAACACGAGAATGTAGAAGGGAAAATTGTGTGAGAGATACTGACACTGTGAGGCAGTAAAAATACAGAACAGTTAAAACAGTCATAGTGAAATCTCCCTGTTTTTCCTCTCAGCCTCCACAGCAACGGCCAAACAGGATGTGTTTCTTCGAGACAGGAAAAAAAGTGCAGACACTGACTAGAGTCTATGAGACATTAAAGAAGAAATAACAATAGACAAAAAATAGAGACATGGAGTTACTGAAAAGCAAGATATAAACAAAATTTTATTACACCACAGCAGTGCCAAGGTCAAAGCAAGTTGATTGTTTTTTTTTTTTACAGTTGCAGGTTTGTCATGATAGTACCAGCTGCACGACAAATTTCATTCAACTGCTTTAATGGCTCACGTGCACAGGAGGGAGCAGCACATAATCTGAACCTAATGATAAACGGTGACATTCTCTTTAAGGAGAAGTTTACTTACCATTCATGGAAGGAGTCTCTGTGGCCAGCACATTGTATAAAAATTTATTCACTCACGGTAAAAAACAGTGGAGTTCAATGTTCTTTAACTATAATGGCAAGCTGCATTTTTTTGGGATTTGTATAATTAACTTTGTGTGTGTGTGTGTGTGTGTGTGTGTGTGTGTGTGTGTGTGTGTGAGAGAGAGAGAGAGAGAGAGAGAGAGAGAGAGAGAGAGAGAGAGAGAGAGAGAGAGCAATAGAAAGGGACAGGCAGAGAGAGAGAGAGAGAGAGAGAGAGAGAGAGCAATAGAAAGGGACAGGCAGAGAGAGAGAGAGAAAGAGAGAGAGAGGCAGAGTAGGGACAATGAGCAAGAAAGAAGATATGCAGATGATAGTCAGACGTGTTTACAACTGTTAGAGTAATAATAGGTAATAACTTGTTTTGTGCACATTTCACAATATTAAATGTAACTATATGCATAAAGAATTTTACAATAATAAACTTCAGTGTTGTAATAGTTTGTAACTTGCAAGACTGCATCACCTCAGCATGTCATTGCTTACTTTTCTATAACAGCACATTCCGATGTGTTTAATACTTATAAAAAATAGTATTGAACACAAACACATGTACAGCTCTGGATCTGGATCTGTTTATTTAAGGAGAGGGTTGAAAAGGAAATGACATCATTTAAATGTGTTGACCTTCAGGGAATATAAACTAGGCACCAGCTCATATCAGGCTGTACAGCGTTTGTGTTAAAAGTGATTCAGTTCTGTCTGACTGTTCAATTATCTGACAGACTCCACAGTGATCCTCATGCCAATGATGACATTACACACTCTTGTTTCCTGTTTTTCAGCAGATTCTCTCACTATCGCCACGGAAGCAGAGCTATCGTGCTGTTCCTCTCGGTTCTAGATGTGTAACAGTGCAGTCCATTTCAGGTAAATATTTTTGCAGGAACCCACGACGTTACATTTCAACCATTCAAAAAAAATGTTGTCTAACTGTAAGATCTGTCCAAGCTAAACCAAGGCATTGCCTCCATACATACATTCCATGTAGTCAGTGTTCATTAATCTCCCCTGAACACAGTATTATGTGGAAAAACAAGCTTTTCCACACTGATGTCATGTTAATTAATGCCAGTGGCCAGTGGCTGCATGAGTTGAGCTTAGCTGAGCTCAACCACACTGCCCTGCCAAGCATGCTGATGCAGTCAGCCAATCAGAGAGAAGAAAAGCACTTTATTCAGCCAACCAATCAAGAGTCGGGGAAGTCTTAAGCGAAGCCAGGATGCTTTGCAAACCTTCCTCTCAGAATGTGTGCCTCTATCCAAATGTTCTGCAAAATTTTAAGATAATTGTTCATTTAGTGTCAGGAAACAATTTCCATCAAATTTTGAGAAAGCACAGTGTAATAAAAAGTTGTTGCTCTTTAATTAGATTTTCTTCTTCTATAACCTTTAATTGCATTTATCTAATAAAGGTAATGATAAATATAACATTTCTATCTAGGTTTTCTATTGCCCAAGTTTAAAATTCACACTCAACTGGACTGGAAATTCAAGTCATTTAGAAAATCTAGTCTGAAGCTGCACACGTCTGTACTGGAGGTACAGGAACCTGCTGTATGTTTATCCTCTGGCTTTCACATAACTCAGTTCCATTCTTATGAATCTCATTATTTGCCAGAAAAGAAACCAGGACAGGACAAAAAGACTAAAAATCCAAATAATTAGCAATTATTAAATTAGTATGTTCCTGTCTGGTCTTCAGTTGTGAATATTAAAGTTCCTGTAAACTTTATTGTAAAAATTTCAATGAATGCAAACAAACTGATGGTTGTTTAATATAATATCACAAGCATTACATTGTTTGTAAGGTGGGTAAAAAGGGGGCTCTACTGTATATCTCTCAAAAATGATTTACCTCATTTGCTGCAAACACACCTAGCCTCTAATTGAATCTGTGCAAAATCTAATGAAAATAAAAAAAATACATTGATGTCCAGATGTACAATTACATTTTGCAAAAAAAAAAAAAAAAAAAAAAAAGGAAAATCAAACAGAACTGAATGGAAAACGTTTATTTCCATAATATACACACAGTACATCATTTCCACAAAATGTACAAAGTGCAATATGCGTCAGAACTACAGCAAATTTTGCGGTACAAAAGACAAAATTACTGCATACTTAAATATAAAACAAAACTAATGGCAACAGTAGTGAATAAGAGAATTGCGTACACATCACAACCTCTTCCTATTTGCACATAGGGCCTTAGCGACGATATGGCTGCTTTAGTTGTGGCCCAGTTACATCACAACATTACTTATGATTCATGGAGTGATGAAATCTCTCTTGTTCACTCGAACCATTCTTCCCTAAAAAGGTGCAGTAAAAGTGGCATCCGCCTAGCACAATAAGCTAGCTTCCCCATGTAACAAAGTCTATACTGACTGACTGGCATTGAGCAATTCCTTTTGTTTTTGGTTTGCTAAAACGTGCTGAAGATATATCCTGTTTGGAGTGAGGAGAACTTGGCAATTCTGTATTATAATACTTTATTCTCGTGTCCAGAATTTATTTAAAAAAAAAAAAAAGACATATAACTAACAGCTTTAAAACAAAATTGTTGGCAACATAATAGAAGGGAAGATACAGACTGAACCATGCCCCTGGTGTTTCACTATAAGGCACTTAAACATGAATAACGCAACACTAAAGTGACTTAAACAAAACAGCAACTCCATTGACTTTGTGGCATCAAAGCAAAATCTCAATGGCTTGTTTGACTATGAAGGATGTTCAGGGACTACTCTTGTGTGAATGTGTGGCTCAATGGTAGGGGATTGGCATAAACTAACACATCCCATGATTTTCCACAAAACCCAGGAAATCATGGCTCTCTAGACTCACCACTATTCCTGAAAGATGGACCTGGACTATACCTATGAAAAGTGAGAATCCTGTTTTTCCCTCAGACTTTCAGACGCTAAAAGATAATTATGACAGACAGTTAAAGACATCTGTAAAATCATCAATCAGATTTTCACAATGCTTATTTCAGACAAATGAAATAGCTTGTCCCTGATTAAATCATAAAGTCAGCAAATGTCCAAAAGCGCAACTGCCTGATTTGAGCAAAAAAGAAAAGAAGCCAAAGCTGATAGCACTTTACATGAAGGTTCGATTATTGAAAGTTAACATACAGTCTTTGTTAATATTACAGATGCTCTGTTAATGTTGCAGCTTGCATTTGGGAACCTTCAGGTAAAGATTTATATTACAAAAAAAAACCAACCTGTAAACAGAATTCACAGAAGCATGGCTGAAATGTCAGATCTCATTTCTAATAATAATAATAATAATAATAATAATAATAATAATAATAATAATAATAATAGTAATAATAATAATAATAATCGGTTGACACAACAGCAGAATGATTTCAACAGAATGTTTTTAAATCATTCTCAGTAACTAGTTTTTAGTTCAGTTCTGTTTGTTGGGATGAGTAAACAGGGGGCCAAGCACTGTGCATCAATGCAGTTCCTCCCTAATATCGTCATCTGAATGTCATCTGAATTCAATGACAAAGACAAAGGTTATGACTGAATCCATGTAAAAATTAAATAAATATTAAAATGCTTCAGCTGTCTTAAAAAAACAGGAATTTGAAATCTTTGGAATTAAGAAGCAAGCTAACAATTAGAATTTGTTTAAATCTATTGATTGCAATCGGCATACATGGGTAATATTAAAATTGCTAGCTTTTCCCTGACCCCCCGATCAGCACGGCAGACATGTGGACTTCATGTTTCCCCCTCAGTGAATATAAGCGCAATCTCACTATTGTTGAACCTCAGGAAACCCAAGATATTTTTCTAACAGTACAATATCATGATTTGGAAGTAAAATTCATATATCAGGTTTGTGTGTGTGTGTGTGTGTGTGTGTGTGTGTGTGGTACAGTAGTGCCTTTTTCAAGCCCAAGAACCAAGTCTCCCTTTAGAGTTTTCACTTGAGGACGCAAGTACCGGCCATTTTGTCACCTATTTACATACAGTGCATTGTGATACATGTGCATTCGATTGCCGTGTGTGTGTATCGTATGAGCCTTCTCATGGATAAATACTAACGTGCACTCAAACACTCGGAAGGTTTTTTTTCCGTCTCTCTTATAAATATTTCACAGTAATCGCACGGTCCTTGGTATGGGACGTCACTCACACTTGCATGCAAAGGTATATACAGGACACACTTCAGTCAGAAACATGCATTCAACATAACAACAGCATTGTTAGATGTACATAATAAAATTAAAAAATGTTATTTTGCATAATAAAAAATTACTGAAGTTTTGAAACTGGTCAACTGATTTGAAATAAAGGGAACAAACCTCATGTGAGAATGATCAAGTGTGTGTACTTGCGATGGGAGAATGAGTGTGCTAGAACATAAAATACGTGTATAACAGAGTTTGTGTGTGTAAAGCTTCAGACCTTGTGATCTCATACACAGGAATTTTGAGACCCTCAGGACAACACACACTAACATACAACAGATACACCTCACATGATCTTGGTAGAGATCAACAAACTCAGTCATGTTGGAATGCAGTTATACAGACAAATGGCACACACACACACAAACACACACACACACACACACACACACACACACACACACACACACACACACACACACACACACAGCTGTGTTTGTGTGTCTGTGATTTTTCAGTGTGAAAAGTATTTTAAAACACCAAAAATTGATCAAATCATATTATCTTTCAAATAATTATTTGAAATTATCCAATTCATGTTTGTTCAGCAGGAGAAATCAGAACCTTTTGAAATTTACCCTTTCTGGGTCTGTTTCTAGATCAAGGTAGAAATGTGGAAAAAACAATAACTAAAACATGGTGTACTACATCTAAAATCTTCTATTCAAAGTCAAATTTACAACATTACAGAGAAGGGAATATTTATAATTTTACACTGCGTTCATACTAGCAACTGATGTGACACTGATGTCAGTACTGGTCTGCATTTTCCATGTTTTTGTAATATTTCATATACCATACCAGTTCTCATAAACCATGCTGCTGTTGTGTTCTAATTCCCGATAGGTCTGGTTTTACTGTATAATTTAATGTACAGTTTTGATAGCAGTTCTGTCTGTAAGGCAAATCACAGGTTTATATTAATGCACTTTTTCCTAATACACTGTTTCCATAGTAACAGCACCTTCACAGATACTTGTATTGCAAACACACTACAATCTAAATCTAACAATAAAGTGTTGCTATTTAACTAAGAAAAAATGTCCAATTGTTGATATGGAGAAATGTTGTGTCCAATGTCAGTGCTTGTAAGAGAAAGTAATGTTTAAATAATTTAAAGAGAAAATGAGGAAATTACGTTTTACAGCAGTACTAATGCATCAGGTTTCACTTATGTAACTTTGAACTATAAATGGACAAAAAGTAAGGACTAAAACATTTTAGACACATGATGCTATAGGAAAATAATCTACACATCACCACTGGGTTGTTTTATTCCTTGGAAAATGGTAGTAACCGAGGTGTGTACACTCTAGTGTATTTATACAATAATGAATTTTTTTATACAAAATCATATAAATCCCTATGTTTTTTGCGTCTAAATCCCATGTTATTAATAAAATGATATAAAACTGACGCAACTTCTATTTAATTTTTTAGCTGAATTGGAGGAATGCAGACTTAACTGAATGCATGTAGGAACTGAAGTTGTAAGGGTAAGATTTAGGAAGACAGCAACCCGTGGTGATGTTTGGCCAGCAAAGTTGACTGTCTCCTGTGTTTGACCACAGCATCATTAATTTGAGCCAAATTGAGAAATTCAAATGTCTGTCCCAAATTATTTATTGCTGAAATCACAACTCTGAAAACGAACTAACACCTGCTTGCTAGTGTGAACGCAGAGTAACTGTGATTGCTCGGGTATCTTGTCTGGAGCTGATTTTCCAAAAGCATGTTAATGCTACGTTCATAGGATGTTTTAGCATCCACTGATATGTGTTGCTGGTTTGTTGTTGGCGTGTTTGTGGAGATTTTTTATTTATTTTGTGCTATATCTCAGTAGACCTGTGAACACATTGACTGTGTGCCAAGTTAAGGGTTTTTCAGGAGCTGCCCTTAAAGAATATTACTGCTGCAAAAAATAACTCTGATGTTACATGAGAACCAGGTTTACTTTCTTATCATCTAACCCAGAACTTGGGTAAATGACTAGAGCGATTTAAACAGAGCCCAAATGCATTGTCGTCATTGTGTCACAGTTTTGACAGATGCCAAAAAAGTCCCTGGAAGCGCTACCTTCCATATTAAAGCATTCAAGCAAACGAGTGTCTAAGATAAAATATCAACCAATGTTTCTCCAAAACACAGACACAAACACATCTTAGTGTTTTAAATATAATATTTTAAATGAGACCTTATGAGACCGCCATCATGTGCCCAGTGTCAACATTCAGTGGTAAAATGAACCATGGAATTCAGACCAGAGCAAAATACAGCTAGGTATCTCCAGCAACATCTGCTGATATACAGAGCAGTGTGAACAGCAGAAAGATTGAAACAGAATTGAGTTCTTACATTCTAGAGCAACTTCTCAGCACACGCTAGGTAACCAACAGTGATTTGAAAATTCCTTTCTCTTTGCTGTTCAGAAGTATCCAGAGTGTCATCAAAATGTGAGTAAGCAGGAAGATGGAATTCACACTGAACCAGACTGAGACGTGTAGACGATTAGACAACAGGTAGCAATTTCATGTGAAATATGGCTGATCAGCAGGAAGGGGAACCAATGCAATGGTATCCTTGGATGCTTGGCCGAAGAGCACTCGGTGTACAAGTAGTTTTTTATCACACATTTATAGCTCCAGTTCCATGCTACAAAAGCCTTAAAACCACAAGAGCCTTGTCGAAATATTTGGATATCCTGTTTCCTTGAGTAGCATACTTTTAATATTCACAGCATTTTCATTCTGTTCATTCCCAGCTCTATATGTTAGTTCATCTATTGTGCAGTCCTTTCATGCAAGTCATAAGAATCAGTGGGTTGTTCCCTTGGATGCAATTTGAAGATGGTCAATCCTTCCAATTAAGAGGAAAGGATTTTGGGACAGCAGTTTTTATGTTGCAAACCCTGTTTTCCCCCAAATCTACATTTAAATTTGGGTAAAGCATATTCCTTCCACATAAGTTACAAGAACTCCAGCAGGACCTTCTCCAATCCACCCATTACAGAGATCAGCTTACTGCAAACCCAACCTGGAAATTGGTCTGCAGATGGCCAATCTTCACCTTTTATGAGAAGGTTTTCAGGTAGAGAATCTTTGTCCAAGTACAGCATCCTCTTGCACAAATCCCCCTCTCTTACTGTCAGCTTCGGGGCTCAGTTGTTCCTGTTGCTCCTGGACTCAAGAGCTCCATGGCTGTAGAGACAGAGCAGAGATTGGCACGATCCCAATCTGGACTAATAGTGCCCTCCGGCTCTGGGGAGAGTGTGAGAAGAAGAAGGGTGCCAACATCAGAAGAGCATGCCGAGGAGCACAGGTCCTCTGTCGAGAAGGTGAGACTGCCGAGCTTGGCTAAAGAGTTTGAGCGCTTTAGACGAGAAGGCACTGTGAGTCCAGCCAGGCGCATCCTAGCTTCTATCTCCTGTGCCCGCTGGCGCACCAGACCTGGCTTTCCACGAATGCTGCGGATACTGTCACTGCTTGAGCTGCGTGTCAGTGTGGAGCCATGTGGGGATGAAACTGGCGTCAGTGCTCCAGAGTCTTCAACTACAGGAGGCACTGATGTCCAAAAGTCTGCTGGAGTACAGAACATTCCAGATGAAGTGTCTACAGAGGCAGAAGCACGCTCCGGTGTCTCAGCAGATTCTCGTACAGCAGTACTTGCATGTTCGCGGAAACGTTCCTGAAACAAACCTGAAAGTTTCTCCAGCCTCTCAGCTCGCCGCCTGACGAGGCCAGACCTATGCAGCTGGTCTAGTGACTCTTGCTGTTGCTGTGAGCTCCCTTCTCTGGGTAGACCTGGAGACTTCTCTTTTGCCTTGTCGGTACTTGTTGAACATTCAGTCTCTTTGACCACTTGGCCCAATTTTGTATCCTGTGTTTGCTGAATATTAGATTTTTGTGACTGGCTTTCAGACTTGTCCTTATGCACCAAGGGTTGAATGGCTGAAGAGATGCACGAAACTGTCTTGCTGCACTTGGTACACTTGCAGTTTGGGTCACAAGGCCATAGTCGTGTAGGTGTGATGGCCTTGACTGCAATGTTGGTGCGAGATGGCACTATAACTGAGACACTAGGCACAACACAGGGAGGTAAAGGAGCAGGGCCATGTGCACTGGCATTTGAGACAGTACTGGGGGATGGGGATGTGAGAGAGCTGGACACTGGTATTGATTTAGATGGCTGCTTCTTAAGGGTACTCTCCTATATAGAAAGTCCAGACAACAGAATATTATTGAAGAACAGCATAAATATGAAAAAATGTCAAAAGTCAGTCTGTAGGGTCTTTATACCTTTAAAATGGAGCTTCTATGACATGAATTGTATAGATTAAATTTTCTGACTATAATTCTAAGTTTCTGACTTTAATTATAATTATAAGTCAAATTCGTTGTTCAACAGCAACAATCAGGAAATACTAACACACAAAACAAGTCAACAAAGAATTTACTCACAGCAAGACTGTTTCGGGTTCTGAGGTGGTTGTTGTTGTTGGAGTTCTCGTTGCACAGGTGATTCATGTTACCCACATCGAGTCTACTCTCCACCCCTATACCACCCTCTCTCTCTCTCCTCCCCCCCTCAGCCAGTGCCTGCATCTCCTCCTGTTCTTTCTTTGCCTCCTCCTCATCTTCCTCTTCTACTGTGCTGAATTCAAGGCGCAGGCGCAGCTCCTCCAGAGGTTCAGCACCCCGGGAGCAAGTCTGCGCTGCTGTGCCCTCTCCGGTAGGTGCAGTGAAGCGGGGTGTTTCAAATGCCTCATCATCCAACAGGGCATCACGTTCTACATCCTCTATCTCAATGTAAACGCGATCCACATCCAGCAGAGGCGGTGGCATACGCACTGGTGTTGATGGTTCACTGTCTAGAGCAGAGTCTGACAGACGCCGGAAGTAGTAGTTGGAGTTTTGGGGGTTAGACGGGTCAAGTTCCAAAGCAAGGGGTGATGAGTGGGCAGCAGCTTCACAGCAGGAAGGACTGGCACCTGGGGATAAGGGGTCAGCGCAGCAGGGTGCTGCTGGACGTTGACAATCAGGGTGATCGCACTCAGTCTGGATGTCTGGATGCCAAAGCCGATTGTGACGCTGCTTGCTGTAGAGTATTCACAAAAATAGAGTAGCATGATTTTTTGAAATATCGCCATATAGTTATTGTGTGCTAAGTAGTTAATGTTGGAAATCATTTTGTCTTTGTTATTTTGGAAACAAATACACTATAAAACACTTGTTGTTAATGGTCATTTCCATGGAAAAATCAAGAGTTTTGTCTAATTTCATAAGGGGGGGGGGCACTAATAATTTTGGCCTCAACTGTATATAATTTTTCAAACTTGGCTTATAATATTAACTTGAGTTTGTCTGAAAAACCTATTTAAAATATTATTATAGTATTAAAGTTATAGGTCTGCCAAAAAAACTAATGTAATGATCCAATTACAGTCCAACAGCTACATCATTGTTGCATAAGTGTATTTTTAACTATGAAATTATAAAGTTCTCCTCTGCGTGGAAAATGCTGACCTTGCATCCAAAATGCCCTCATATTCAGCCAGCTGTCTCATGAAGCTGTCGTTGGGCCTTGTGATACTGCGTTTCTGTTTGACAAAGTTGTAGGCCTTCTCCAGGGTCCAGCCGTACTCTTTCATGGCATAGGCTATGACTGTGGATGCTGAGCGGCTTACACCCATCTTACAGTGGACCAGACACTTGGATTGGTTCTTCCTGAAAAGTGAGAGAGAAAAGAAATTGGGAAACAAAAATTAAACACAAGGAATGAACTCAGTAGAACCTAAACCGTCCTAAGCACTGATTCTGTCACTGTGTTAAACACGATTATGTCACTGCAGAACCCGAACCAGACTCACATTTATTCCTTCTGTATGCTTGAAAGTGAGCTTTTCTGCGCACTTTCTAAAACTCAACAAAAACGGACAACTCAACAGAAAAAGTATCCGTCACAGACTCTCAGATTTTGCCCTGTCAGGTTCAAGTTCATGCTCCTCAGCATGTGTGTATGTGTGTTTCACAATGTCCTCCAGCTACACATACTCTATTTCTATCTCTGTCTGTCTGTATCTCTCTCACTCGCTCAGTTATGACAGTCTTTTAAAGTACTAAGAGACACAAATAAGTAGCCTGGTGGTAAAAAGACACAAGTATGAATCATCACGCATGGCTCCCTGGTTCAGCCTGCCTCCTGATGCTCGACTGCGACCCAGCTGCCACAACCAGAAATACATAGGAATAAATATCTAAGTATATCTAAAGTATATTTTTATCTCAAGTAAAGTGTTTTTAGCAGATCTGCCAACATATAATGAATTCAAGCACATCTATGTTCCCAACGCAGTGCTAACTCTTGTACATTAACGACCGATGGAATCAGGTATTACTCGTTAATGTACAGTAAGAGTTACAGTAAGCACTGTGCTAGGAACATAGATGGGTTTGTATTCATAGCAGTAAACATTATAACATATGGAGGACTGGTCAATTTGTTTGAGAAATACAATTTCATAAAATGTTTGCAATGTGTCTTACTTTGCCTTAATGATGAAGTTGTATGTCTCGTTCCAGTGCGCCAGCAAGTCCGTGGTCTCTTCGTCGTACACACGCACGTTGTGGTAACAAAAAGTCCCCGGGAAAAAGTTGTCGATCTCCCGGGTGACATTAAGAATGTAGCCCACCCTAAAAAGAAAAATGTTAATATTCTTAATTACAGGCATATCATATTGCATCCGCTGTAAAAAAAAAAAAGCTTAATAATAGCATATGCTTAAAAAAGCATTAAAATCCATACAGTTTAACTCACCCTGCCTCCTGTAGCTCCTCTAGATTGGAAGCGTTCCATTCAGATCCCTAAAATAGATTTAAAAAAAACCCACAGGATTTAAATAACACAAATTTTTTGCTTTTTTTAGTCTTCGGTTTCAGTAAAACTTACTAACAACCCTGTAACCCTTACTATTTGTCCACTTACCAGGTAGAGGTGGTCGAATATGAGCGTGGCTTTATCCATTTGACCCAGGATCAGCAGGATCTCGTTGTCAAGGAACTCTTTGTACTCTTTCAGATTGCAGTTCATGTGCTGCTCAAGCTCATTACGGATCTGATAGGTGGAAAAAACAAAACAAAAGATAAACAAAATCGCATATCTGATTGGTCAGAAAGTATTGAGCTCTGCTCTTATTTAGCATTTAATGCTAAACGAGTGCTACGCTTTTGTTATTATAAAACACACAGCTATATGTTTTTCACCTCCTTTGATGTCACATTCTCCAGGTCCTGCAGCATCATGATGCTCCTGAGTTTGGTTTTGATTAGGCTTTCGGTTCGCTCTCTCTCCGTCGGCCTGGAGAGAACCCCAGATGAATGTTAAACTGCAGAATATCTTCGGTTTGAGCCACGACAAAAGTAACTATGTAATATCCATAGAATCAAGCTGCTAGGTTTCAAGCATGTGCATCAGGTTAAAAAAGATTTAGCCGGGATGCATGTTGAGAGTTTTACGATTCTTGAGCTACCCTCTTTTTAAAGCATGTGAAATGTCTGAGAATAAAATTACATTCACTACCAAAACCTTAGAGTATGTCAGTGGATGAGACGTCTGTTTCGAAAGTAGATGCCCCTAAAATATAGTGAAAGAGCACATGGATATGTTGCACATAGAGATCAGGTTTAGGGTTAGATGAGATTTAGATAAAGAACTCACTTGTCTCCAAACATGGCAGGTGAGTCGGGCCGCAGGGACTCCAGGTCCTGCATGGCGTTCCACTCGTTGATGCAGCTCTGTTCGGAACAGATGCAGCTCTCGTAGTATCCCATCCAGGTGAGTGCAATTCCACCAGGGAAGTAGTTATATCGCCGTGACACCTCACAAGCTTTGTGCAGCACCTGCAGAGCTGACCTGGTAGAGAGGGAAGAGATCAAGGGTGAAACACCTGAAACCTAACTGCTTTCATCATTCGATGATGGTAAATCTGTCAATTACATTCAAATGTATATACAGTACGTTTAATGTAGTGTAATGTACAAACATCAATTCCTTGACTATTAGTTAAAAACATTAGTTCACTATGCTGGCCAGAGTTGAGCGAACATCCCAGTGAGTCCACTATTTGTCACACTATAATAAAATCTTGTCTGAATTACTAAGACGCATATGGATTTTTTTTCTGACATGCCTGCAACAACAAACTAGAGAGTAAAATCATACAAATCTCCTCTATTCTATTCCATCAGTTAGAAACTCTGAGGAAAATGTGAAGTGCATACAAAATAATCTTTTTTGTATGCAATGTCAATTACACATATTCACCAACAGGTGGCAACCCACGGCTGAGTTTGGCGAATCTGACAATGCAACTGATCGACAGTGTGAACAAATTGTGTGTGTGCCGAAATAAAACTCCTGACCCACCCAGAAACCTGAACAAGGCCTTCTGTATGGACAGCGTTGACTGAAAACACACCCACTTTTCTAATATTTCCTTCTTCCATTGTAATGAAGTGAGTTCTTCACACCCATGGAGTAAAAGCGAACATGAAACAAGAGCTTCTCAAAACAAGAGTGCTGCTTTGTCATAAGGTATCACCTTTCTTTTATTTATTCAAATAAATATAACACAAACAAGAAAAAAAAACTCATCTTGTAGGACTGGCTTTCAAGTATCTTATTCTTGCCTTTCTCATCTAAATACTTAGTGGGCAGTCAAGGGATAGGAACTAAAGAAACACTTTTTCCCAAATTGTGAAGTGATGTCCAAAGTTTGCTTCTTTCTAATTTTGCACTAGCTAATGTAGCTAAGAAGTAAGTAAAGCTTATACTGTAGCTACCAGTTTAGCCTGTATGCATGTCAATAGTGAACAGTTCCTGACAGAAATGGCTGCGGTCTCTGAAACTGTGTCTCTGTTCTCTATAAAAACTCACAAAATGACATTAAAAACATTCAGGATTATGTTGTAAGAAACATAATCTTGTATCATAGAATCAAAGAGTCTTCCTCAGCCTCAGCATCATTCTCAGATTGAAGGCCAAGCCTGAAGGCAGAATTAAATATGATAATATACCAGTACCTACTGGATTATTCATTTCATATAATCAACTTCAGTGAGGAAACAGTAACTACACATCATGGTGGCTTTTATATGGGTTTTAATACCCTAGCATAACCTGATGAGATTCATTTCTTCTACACTACAGCAAAGCTTTGAACATATTCGAAACCTGTAAACATTTTATTTCAGAGAGAACTCCATTAAGTCCAATAAGTAAAAAATAAAACCCATAGATTCACATTTTAGTGTGTGTCTTACCACATGGCCTGAACCGACACAGGTTTAAAGATGTGTGTGCGTCCTGCTGTCGTCATGCTGAAACCCCTGCAGAAGAGAACATGAAGGTGATAATATAGTCCCTTATAATTCATGGATTGTGCCACAATCAGCTATCTACCTCCCTAGAACAGGCAATAAATAAACATCAAACACCTGAGGATAAATACACACTAAAAACCTGATAATAAAATACTCATCAAACACCTGAGAATAAAATACACCCCAAATACCTGAGAATAGAACACACATTAAACACCTGTCACTAAATACGCACTAAACACCTAGCAATAAAATACACATTAAACACTAAACATTAAAAATTGATATTAAACATTTCTGATTGCTAAAAAACATTTTTAACATTTGCAGCAAAACTCTACAACATTCACACACACCAAGGGAAGACTGCACTCACCCGTCTCCATCCAAATGGATCTTTGTGTCGCTCCAAAGAGGAAGAACCATCCCTATAGAGCAGCTTTTGCTGTGGGGACAAATAAAATGCACCACCACACAATTACTCTGCAAATATCTGAGATGATTGTAGTTTACACACTTTGCCCTTTTGGTCAGCCATGGCTACCTGGACACTAGGGGGACAATCTGGCAGTTTTTGTGTCTTGTGCCATGTGCTTTTTGTTTTAATTTTGTGTATCACTTGTCTTTGCCCCACCCTATCCTTAATCTGTTCCCTCCTCAGACATAGCAGGATAACTTTGCCTGGCACCACCTTTTTAAAAAATACAGCACCTGTTCCTGTGGGGGACGCTGCTTCACTTCCTGGTTTTCTGTGGAGGACGCTGCCTCGTGGAGGATGTCACCAGCCTGCTCATTTTTTTTGGTAGATTTTCCTCGGTGCACTGCAATATCACCCCACACCTGTTCCTTCCCTCCCTTTCTGATCGGCTGTGGACGCTGCTCGGCACCCTCTGGCTATGCTGCCATGTACCTCACTCCCCCCACCTGCCTTGCCGTGTGCCTTGCTTCCCTGTATCTGGCTGGGATTGTTGCCCCTTTGGACTTTCGGGCATGGTCCTGGCTTGGAGCGAATTTAGCGGATTTTATAGATGCAAGGCAGCTTGAAAAATTATTAAAGTCGCCTTTGACAGGAGTAATTTGTAGCTTACTTCTTAAACAAACACTATAAATGTGAGACACTCCCAAGAAAAAGAAGAGTAAATCATAATGTTAGAGAAATTACGAAGTGGGATCTTTCTTCATTCCCCAGTCCAGAAGATCAACACTCTTCTTTATCATGATCTCATTTATCTCTTCACAGCTGAAGTGAATCATGTGAAGTCTTGCTACTGATTTGTTATTTCAGCTCTTCATGTTGTCAGCTTGAGCGGCGCATAACATTGAGATTGTCTGAGTGCAGTGAGACTTGATGAGTGTGCAAACTTAATGCAGAAAAGCTCAGCTGCTCTGTCTTACTGAGCAGGAAGTAGGGGCTGAAACTTCCTGATTTCAGTTGGAAATGAAATATATCTTCACTGAGAAATGACAATAATCAGATTGCTAGCGAGCTGTTTATTTATAAGGTGTTGGAAGTCCCTTCAGAATTCAAGCAAAATCCATGACATTTAAAGGAGCTTGGAATTTAACCATTTTTTATTTTATTTTCTGGAGATTTGACCCAAGATGCGTTGTGACCTCATCGCAAAACACATTTAGCCACAGCCATCATTGACTCACAGCGAGCACAGAAAGTCATTAATGTTTTCACTGGTAGTAGACTGAAAGCATAATCTAGTGCTTGCAATTTAACCAATTTAAGTAGTTTCCCAAAGGAAAAGCACAAAAAAAATTGCAACAAGCTGCGCTGTGTATTTTGAAAACATAAAAAGCTTAAATTTTTGGATTTGGACTCAAAGATTGGAGCCAAAGTTAAGGTTAAATTTATGCAGCATCTTGAACAATTATAAGAAGATAAATCAAATGGAAAATATTTTAATCATTATTCCAGTTTTATAATCTAATCTAATGAAAATGTGTTTATTTATAGGAGATTTATTCGAATCACAATAGGAGCTCAAATTCTCTCAGTTGTCTGTGTACAAAATTACGAAAGTACAAAATCTTCTCAACACTGTTACAAATCTGGATCAGTAGGTCAAGAAAATGTTTAAGGAGTCGCAGAGAACAAGCAGATAAGTAACAGTGTACACAGCTGGGTATGTTGTTAATCGTGTATTTAATGTATTCACAGGGTTAGGGTTCAAGCTTTTTTTTAAAAAAAATTTTTAAGAAATTGATTTGCATTTTAATGAATTAAATAAGTATTTGATCCCATATCAATCAGCAAGATTTCTGGATCCCTGTTGTCCTTTGTACAGGTAACAAGCTGAGATTTGGAGCAGAGGCACAGAAGCAAGTAGCCAATCAGATTCCAAACTCTCCGCAATGACCAAGAGCAAAGAGCTGTCCCAGGATTTCAGAGACAAGTTTGTAGGCCTACACAAGCCTTGAATGGGGGCTACAAGACCATTGCCAAGCAGCTTGGTGAGAAGATACCAGCAGTTGGTGCGATTATTCGCAAATGGAAGAAACACAAAATAACTGTCAATCTCCATTGATCCATTCAAGATCTCATTTTGTGGAGTTTCAATGATCATGAGATTGGTGAGAAATCAGTCCACATCCCTCAAGAAAGCACATGGAATTATTCGGAGGAGAACTGCGTGAAAGTGTTGTGGTCAGATGAGACCAAAATCGAGCTCTTTGGCATCAATTCTTCTCGCCATGTTTGGAGGAGGAATGCTGCCTATATGACCCCAAGAACATTATCAGCACCGTCAAACCTGGAGGTGGAAACATTATGCTTTGGGTTTTTTCTGCTAAAGGGACAGGACAACTTCACCGCATCAAAGGGACTATGGACGGGGCCATGTACAGTACAATCAAATCTTGTGGCCTAGCCAGTCTCCAGACCTTAATCCTATAGAACATCTGTGGAGGGTACTGAAGGTTCGAGTTGCCAAACGTCAGCCTCGAAACCTTAATGACTTGGAGAGGATCTGCAAAGAGGAGTGGGAAAAAAATCCCTCCGAGATGTGTGCAAACCTGGTGGCCAACTACAAGAAACACCTGACCTCTGTGACTGACAACTAGGGTTTTGCAACCAAGTACTAAGTCATGTTTTGCGAAGGGGTCAAATAAAATGCTAATTAATTTATAACTTTTCTGAAATGCATTTTTCTAGAGTTGTTATTCTGTCTCTCACTGTTAAAATAACCCTACCATTAAAATTATAGACTGATTATTTCTTTTTCAATGGGCAAACGTACAAAACCAGCAGGGGTTCAAATATTTTTTCCCCTCACAATATATATATATATATATACATGATATGTTAATAGGTTGTATTATTATTGTCAGCAATGTGCAGTAGTAAATGTGTGTGTGTGTGTGTATGGGAGATTACCTGTCTTTATTGTTAAAGTCCATCCCCAGCAGAATGTTTTCCTCCGTGTCCTGTCTGCCGCTGGTGTAAACCACCACCATGTAGCGCACACGATCTGACCAAGCACTCTCCAACCGCACAGCCTGATGCGCGCGCACACACACACACACACACACACACACACACACACACACACACACACACACACACACACACACACACACACACATATACACACTCTTAATGAGAAACAATCACTTATGTCAGTAGAAAACAAACAGCAAACATCCCTTCAGCGATATCTGGATACTGAATAAGCTGATCTTGCACTTGATTTATATGTACTTGTGTTCACACTGGGAGATTCAGCAAGATAAAAATGTATCAAGGTGTAATTAAGGTTTTATTAATTTTTTAATTAAATTAATTATTGAAGTACACACACACAGCCATACGGGCACACACACACACAGTCATACACACAGTCTTGCACACAGACAGACACAGGCACATACACACACGTCTTGAAACATGACACATTCTAATTTGGGAAATGTGTCACACACACATTCGAGCATGTTCTCATCGATGACTGAATAAGAGGAAACTGGCACACAGTCTACAGCTGTCAATAAAACACATTCAGGCATGAGTGTGGCTGTGTGTGTATATGTGTGTGCGTGTATGTGTGTGCTCACCAGTTTGATTCGATCCTCTGAGCGAAGAATGTTGATCATCACCTGTAGGTGCTGAGGTAAATCTCCTATTGATAGAGGAAAATATGCTGTTAAAACACAACCCTGAGGTCTCATTATAAACTAGCTCATCTACTCAACACCATGCCATAGCGCATGTGTTAAATCAACACAAACATAACGGTAATAAAACCTGAGTAAGATTTATGGAGGTGAGGCAGAACAGGAATGAGGAGGAACCAATGATTCACATCTCGATGATTGAGGAGGATGGGATAGAGCCAGCTGGCGCTCGGAGCACTGTCTATACATGTGTTCAAACGTTACTCTGATTGCTACAACTCTGAGACTTATGTTTGTTTTTCTTAAAGATAACCCCCCCCACACACAAAACACACACGCACAATAATATGTAAAGATTCCACAGATAATCCTCGCAGATAAGGCCACTGTCAAAATCAGAATCTAAATCTCTTAAATCACAAGACTGCATAACAACATGGTACACAACGCATCGGAAATACAGTATACAGTGCTTGTTTCTGACTGGTTGGCGGGTGTCTGTTGTTTTCAGTTACACCAGAAATGTTGATTCAGATTGTTCTGAAGAAATTTTCAACAAAAATGTTTTAAAATGCTCGTCTTAACATGGAATCGTTTCCATAGTGACAGACAGGAGGATGAAACTGTTGATAATGTGAAGGTTTTTTTTTTAGCATTTATGGACTGTGGTGTCTCCAGGGTCATCTGAATAGAAGTTTTTATTTTGTGCTGTATTTTTTTTTGTCATAACTTCCCAGTTTACTGCGTTCAACAAGATACACAGTAGAATAGAGTGCAACGATGTCATGGGTTCAAGTCTCAGCTCAGTGGTAAGAGTTTATTCAGTGCTTTGAAAATAATTATCAGGTGCATTATTTTAATCAATTATTAACATGTCTATATTTCCTTGTCTTTGGTAAACAAATTTAAATGTATGTAATAAAGAAAAAAAACCTGAGAATAGCTCTTTGGAAAACCAGTTTCTTTAAAACAATGACATTTTGTTTGGTTTCTGTGGATGTGTGGCATGGGGTGCAATCTAGACAGACCTGAAAATCAGAAAGAGAGAGAGAGATTGAGAGAGAGAGAGAGAGAGAGAGAGAGAGAGAGAGAGAGAGAGAGAGAGAGAGATTGAGAGAGAGAGAGAGAGGGAGAGAGAGAGAGAGAGAGAGAGAGAGATTGAGAGAGTGGGAGGGAGGGAGAGAGAGAGAGAGAGAGAGAGAGAGAGAGAGAGAGAGAGAGAGAGAGAGAGAGATGACAGCCAGACGAGCTGGTAAATCTAAACCACTGTCAGTGTTAATTAGCACTTTGGGTCTTGATCACATGTTGTTTTACACTCTGCCTCTGTGGCTGTTGTTCCCGTGTTCTGTTTTTTCTGGCAGTGCTTCAGGTAACCAGAGCAATGATCCATCAGTGCAGCAGTGAGTCACAGCATTGTGAGAATGTGTCTGAGAAACCGGGCTGTGACAAAGGCTCGTATCTGAATAGAACCAGGATTTAAGGAATTGGTAATATGCCTAGCTTCAGGTTTGGTTAAACCTGCTAGTAGAGATGTACATCTACAACTGCTTATATTTTTTCCATCATTAAACACCTTTAATTATACATCAGTGTTCTTCATACTGTCTAAAATTGTCCATCGTCGTGCGTCAAAGGTCTGACATTTAAAACTTTGCTATGGAAGGAAAAAGACTCAAAGCAAATGTTCTACCTGCAGCTGCAGGTAAAAGCTGCTTTTCTGCTTATCATGCATCAGCTCAAACCCTAGTCATCCTTTGACCTTTAACCTTGATAAGACCCCAAGGTCAAGGCAAAGGAGCATGTGATGTCACACTCACACAGGCTGACAACACAAAGTAACTGTAATTACCTCATATTCCTGTATATAATATATAAATTTTGTATAGTTTAGTATTGTTTAGAAAGGCCTAGGATTCATGTTCTTTGCTGAAAGGAGTGGTTTTCTGCTGTAGGAGCCCAATAAGTCTTCTTTGGTTCTGATGTTTTATGTGTGTTGAGATTATTTTCTGCTCAACACGGTTGTAAAGAGTGATTACACGAGTCACTGTATCCTTCCTAGCTACTTGAACCAGATCTGTCCATTGTCCTCTGACCCACTGGAGCAAAAAAAAAAACTAAACTAGGAGTTTATTCAGCGTCAGTGCTGCCTTCATCACCGCTATGGAAAAAAAAAGCTAAAAACATATTTTTTCACTTTAGCTGTCTAATCAGATTTTGATTTTAATCTTTGTTCTTTTACACACACTTTATATTAAAACCGTTAATGTGAATGAATATATATAAGGTTGTGATTTCCAATCACTGGTCTATCAAGCTGCCACCCTTCACCCTAAACTCAATTGTATAAAACATGATAAAAATGTAAGTGGCTCTGATAAGGGCCAAATCCTGTACATTTAGATGTAAATGTAATGACATACACAGAGGCCCTGTGTTTCTCACATCCTGTGTAAATCTGATGTAAAGCATTTTTAACACTATCAGAAGAAACCCATGCATCCCTCTCTCCCCGATCTCCCTCTCTCTGAACCTCGTGGCCTCATTCCCGCCTTTTCACCTTATGTCAGGAATGGGTGCCTCCTCAGGAAAAAAACAGACCCAAATGCATGGAAGGCAAAAAAAAAAGGGGGGATTTATTTAAGACGACTGAACTACAACACATTACGTACATGAAGCTGACAACAGGAAACCAATAACCAAAAACACAAGAAACAAATCTAGGAGAAAATAGACGTGTGGACTCAGTAAGCAAACACACAAGGACACGGGTATAAATAGGAAATGTAATCAGAGAGACATAAGGAACAGGTGTGAGGTGGGAAAAGTACTAAGAGTATGGCGCAAACAAAACACAATGCACAAGACAAACACACTGCCGGAACACACCCTAATGTTCCAGCAGGGAATTGTCCTGACACAAAAAAGTACAGAGACATAAAATAAAAAAGTACAACGGAACGAACAAGGATTCAACAACAATTTGTAAAACCAAAAGCAAACAAGTCGCAAGGCAGCAGCTGCACACTGCAGACAGATCATTTCAGATTAGTTAATCAGAGTGAAGGAGAAGAACATTCTAAAGGAACAACACTGGCAACGAGTGACCACAAAGTGCACGAGGAGACGTCTGGTGAGCAGAATAGCTTATTTACCCAGACAGAACTGTCTCTGCTCTATTGATTAGAAACCTCCATGAAAACAACCAGCACTCATGAAATAAAGGAGTCTCCACAATACTGTACTGTATCATAAGGAATCTGATGCCATTTTCTAGAACTGCATTTAAATAAAAGTATTCTCATGTCCTAAATCCCTTTGCGCCCACACAACGGAGACTCTCGACTCGACTGGCGCTAAACCGTTAATCCAGCTAATCCCAACAAACACACGCGTGAACACAGACTGTGCTTATAGGGGACCTCCTTAAATCAGCACAGTTTAAACCACTCACACTTACAGACATACTTGCTGTCCCCTCTCTCTCTCTCTCTCTCTCTCTCTCTCTCTCTCTCTCTCTCTCACACACACACATAAAAGTCAACAGATCATTTCACATTTTAAAGATTATGTATGAATTTCTACAAACAAATAGGCCAGTTACTCTGTAATTACCTTTTTATTTATTAAAATAAAAAAATACCCCAATATCTAAAAAAAACCAAACAGTGACATTACTGATTATAAAAATATGAATTATATTTTCATACCACCTTGGCTTAGCTCAATTAAAGCTACTTAATTGTTAAGTAAGTTTTGTTTTTCATCCTATATGGATTTTAATCAATGAATTAGCTTGCTTTAATTTGAAAATGAAAAATTTGGAGGTGGTAACAGTAATGGGAAAAAGTAGAAGTGTTTCATTCTGAACTTTAGAAGTATTCAGATTATTCCTCCTCATTCCTAATCCACACTAAAACACTTTAATCCTTTCTGATTGGCCAGCAATGCATTTAGATACTCTATAACGGGCATCACCAAATGGCAGACCGCGGTCCGGATCCGGACCGAGTGACGGGTCTGCCCGGACCCGTTAAAATTCTAATATTATCATATTAAGCATCTCCTTTTTATAATCTAATATTATAAGATTATATAAGCTCTTTGATATTAATAAAAAGATTAATCTTTCGTTCATGCGCAGTTAATCTATTATGACAGTATGGCAGTAATTACAACAGGAGCGTCATCAAAAGCTAAGCCAAAAACAATTCTGTTCCATACTCCAGAGCAGAAGGTGGCAGTAATGCACCTAATTACACTGGCAGGACAATTAAGATTCAAACCGCTGGCAGGACAGTTACATGCCCATTTCTCTTACTAGGAACAGAAGATGGAAAGGGAGTAAGGAGAAGTGGAAAGGAGAGAGGAAAAAGGGAGCTGCTCAAAGCAGCTTGAATTGTTCTTTTGCCTAAGGTTCCTGTGTTATTAATGTAGTTAATGTTTAAAAAAGGGGCAGCTCAAAAGTCTTTTGTTTAATTTTTTTTCTTAAAGATTAAAAGCACTTTTATTTTATTCAGAACATTCTGAATGTATTACATTACTTGAAATATAGGCCCTAAGTTCAGGCTGCACAAAGCTGTGTTTGCTCTTTTTATTTATTTTATTCAGAAGAAATTCAGTGTCTGTTGTCTGTTACTTGACATGTAGTAAAGACAACTACAGGATTCTTTTCCATTTAAGTGCCATACAAGTTCAGACTTTGGAAACACTTGAAATTTAACAATTGATTATATAGAAATGTATGTGCGTTATTGATTTTATTAACATGAGGGTACACTATTTTAAGTGACAATATAAGATTCGGACCTTTGCTGGGAGGAAATTTTAGTAACTGGACCTCTTTGAATTTTAATTGAATACCCCTGCTCTATAACTTTCTATGGTAGCTGTTAGGGGTGGGAGAAAAAATCGATTCACCAAACTATCGCGATTCTTTTTAAAACGATTTTGAGATCGATTTGTTTGGCTCAGAATCGATATATATTTAATTTTTTTACTTTTCCAGAGAGGTGGCGGGAAGACGTTATCGCTTTTATTCCAACAGAGGGCGAAACGTATTTTGTTGTTGTCTGTATTAGATGACGTCGTATCCGTTTTAAGCTGGCGCGAGAATGCTAAACCATGGCAGAGGCAGGGGAGCAAACCTCTTTGAGAATTGTTTCTGCACCTTCACATTTTAAATCACAAGTGTGGAAACACTTTGGATTTTATACACTGGCAGGAAGAGCTGCGCTGGACATGACTAAAACGGTATGCAAACTCTGCCATACAGTGATAGCATATTTTTTATAGCGAATTTGATAGCGAATTTCAGGCTGAACGCCAAACAACCTGCAGCGTCTCAACAAACTCTGGATGTGACATTGAGTAAATTACCATGCACTTCGGAGAAGGCAAAACGCATCACAGAGTCGATTGCTCTTTTTATCTGCAAAGACATTCGACCTTATAGCGTTGTGGAAAATGCAGGTTTTCGAAATATTATCCATACTTTGGAGCGGAGGTACGTTATTCCATCGAGGAAGCTTTTCACAGACACAGTCGTGCCTAAAATCTATGACGAGGTTGCGTCAGAAGTAAAAAAACGTTTAAGCAAAGCTCAACGAGTCGCATCGCGAGCTACAGAGTCCTATGTAACCCTGACAGCCCATAAATAAATAAATCTTTATATAAATCTATTTCAATTTTAAATAAATTGTTCCGGAGCTTTTTTATTTATTGTTATTTATTGGAACAGTTTAACAGCACTTATTTTATTTCAGAGAGTATTGTTTTTAGTCATTTTGTTGCACATTTAAATATTATATTCAAGTTTTTGGTACTTGAAAGTTTTATGGTTCAAGCTTGTTCATGTATGTATATGCTCCTGAAATAAAAATTCAGAAAGATGTGATGCATTTTTTTTGTTAATATAACTCATATACAGTCTCTTTAAGGGTATGATCAAGTATTTGCCATTGTCTAATCTTTATTAAGCAAACAAAAATCACAATTTAAACAATGAATCGCAATAGCTACAGAATCGCAATATGTATTGAATCGGCACAAAAGTATCGGGATAGTATTGAATCGCCAGATTAGTAAATCGTCCCAGCCCTAGTAGCTGTGCACATGTTCGATACATGAGAGAGGGATTTTTGGCTAAATGAGTATTATGTTGATGCCACACATCTTGGCAATCCTGCAGAAAAAGTTGTTCTTTTGAGAAAAAAATAAAATGTTTCTGTAAATATTGCAGGGTTTGTTTGATTTTTGTCTTAATGTTTACAATTAAACAATTTTAAAATCCTGGAGGAACTGTAAAGATCTTCCCCTGAGGAAAAAGGAAATCTGTTTGGGGCTGGATACACGTGTGTGTGTGTGTGAGTGTGTGTGTGTGCTCACCTGCATGTTTATGGTGAGAGTGAGTCTTCTGACCCTGCGCACTGCTGCCCTGCTGCAGGAACAACGCAGCTCCCTTCACCATGAAAAAGCTCTCGCTCAGACTGCAGCACAGAGACACAGAGACACAGTTTTGAATGTACACAGATTGGATGCTCTTTTGACTCGGTCTTCCTCACACATTATGCAAAAAGCTCACACACACACACACACATACACGCAGACACACACAATTGAGTGAGAATTCTCAGAAAAGGTCAGAGGGGGAAATCCAGCACTGAGTCGGTGCTGAAACACTGAAACACTGGGTTTAATTATCGTCCGTATTATCATACGCTGCAGTTCTTTGTACTGCAAATTCTTTACAAGAGACAAAGATTAAACTCTCTGAAGTTTAACAAACACGCCACACAGAGTGATCATCATTTCTGTCAAAGCTCTTCAGGAAGTATGTGTTGATTTAGAGAGTACAGAACACTTGTAACCAGTGATGCAAGAAGGTGGCCATTATTGTGTTTGAAAGGTAAAAGGCTGTGGAAGTTAAACACTTATCAAATGTCAGTTTGGTCTGGTGGCACCTCATTTTACCGCTTTTTTTTTCTCCCTCAGACCAAGCCATCTTTCTCTACATCTTAAATCACAAGCTGCTAAGTTTTGACATCATCACAGAACCCTTCAAGAAGATAGAGGAAACCCTGTAGCAAAGAAAGCCCTGTTCAGAGACTTAAAAGAAAATCCCACAATACATTTCAGATCACAAAATGAACATGAAGTGACATGTAGAAGTCTCTGTTTCACTATTACACACAATTCAAGTCACCTTGTGGTCTTTGGGCCATAATCATTAATCTCTGAGTAAAGTAAAATAAGTTACATGCATGATCTGGTAGAGGCTGGTTTTCTTCATGTTCATGTGTGTATGCTGAAAAATGGCCTACACTATGAGAATATAAACTTATTTAGCAGCATATTGTGCACAGCACAGAAGGTCTATTTGGTGTTGTCCATCCAGTGCAATATAATCAAAAACAAAAGAAAATGGTTCGATCTAAAAACATTTAAATGTCATATAAAATCTTGTTTATTTACACCTCAGATTTTGACCAACATCCTCACAGACCAGCGCATACAGTACTCTCACTGTAATTTGAGCCTTATTCGTCTTAAAACCGATTTAGGTTGACTTACTTACAAACATTATAAAACAATGGGTGTAAAAAATACTATGTGTGTGTTTAAATGAACGAGAGAACGAAAATCCTTATATGAAAATGCAGAAACAAATTATGATTCTTATGATTCGTAATCGAGATGAATAAACAAGTTTGGTTGTTAATGGGCATGCTTGTACCCTGGCCACATATTAACATGTTTCATCTGGTTTCTTGTATCATACTGCATTGTTTCAATTAGTCTGCCTTGTTCCTTTCTTCCTCACGGCTTTGAGAACATTAGAGAATAAGGCATGTGATTAAAACGTGACCGAATCATCATTAGCCATATAACAGGGAGCAAAATGGTGGCTGAAATATTCAGAGGCCATGCTTTTTTCTCGCCCAGCTGCGGTTGTGACCTTGTGCTGAGTCAAGCTGTTCCATTTTTAAGCCATTGTCTCACTTTGAGCGGACTGGATGTCCCGAGAAAGCCTGACCACAGCAGCCGGCGGAGAAGAAGCAAACAACAGAAGCAGCTTTGTGCAAAGAGTTATGCGTCAAACTCCTCCTCCTCCTCCTCTGACTCTCCCTCTGTCCTTCTCTCATTCCCTGTTTGTCTCTGTCCCTCAAACTGAATACAAAGTTGCACTCTTAAAATGTGGATTACAGGGGCTTTTGTTTCTCTCTTTTGTTCTTTCTCTCTTTCAAGCCGCTAGCAGAGAATTATGCCACGCGTAGCATACATGTGAGGTGTTCTCAGAGCGATGTCAGCTATGTGAGGATCAAGAAAGAAAAGAGCACGAGTGATGGATGTGACAAGAATCCACAACACAGAGAGAGAGAAAGAGAGAGAGAGAGAGAGAGCAGAAAATTACAAGCCGAACAGACTGCACTCACACTTAAGGGTGTAATTATGTTAACAGTTTTGTAGCGAAACTTACAGCATAGTTTTGTGTTCTGTAAGTGAGGGGCGCTATTGTTTTACCGATCACGATGATGACATTCAAAACTTCTCTTGCAGGATTAAACACTGACCGAACTTTTCATTTCTCAGTGCATCAGTTGGAGGTTCTAAAAATCACGTGGGTGGTCAGATATGAATCTTGCACTAAACACTTTGTCCAAACAACAACACAGAATGAACAATCTAAAACTGATTGTCCCGGTCATTAATTCTGATTGGCTGAGCCACGTTCAAAGCTGTAATTCACTTTTGAAAAACCTATGTACTCCTGTAACCTCATTACATCAGTATTACTGCTTTAAATAAATTGTTTCAAAATGTCAGATTTGGTTGTCAAATAAGCATGGATGAGTTGTTGAAAGAGAGAAGGAAGATAAAATGTGTATATGGTGGATATGTAGGAAATATAACACATGAATGCAGATTGATGGCAAAACAGTATGATGATTTTAACACACCAACTGAGCAATGCCTGTGTCCAGAATAAGTCCAGAAATGTCCAGGTTGTCCTGACTGAATGATGTCCTGAGTCCAAAAACTGAAGCAAAAAAAAATTTATTGGTGTGATTCGGTTTCATGTTACAGACGGTTAAACACAACAAAGCTGCCTTGCAGAAGGGGTGGGTCAGAAACACTTTCATTAATGACAGAGAAAGCACACAGACATTTGCTGGTTGAAATGGGTAAATAATGGTGTAAATACCACAGCAGAAAAGTGATACCTTAAAGAGACTCTGAGTCTGAATCCCTACAGTGTTGCAGCTATCAATGGCCAGGAGCTGAGAAAAAAAACTGTCTGGGGTGGGAGGTTTGATATGGTGTCAATCACAGTAAAGTTGGCCAGTCGTAGGGTCTTTCCTCTTGGCATTTAGCATCTGATGAAGCTGTTCTCTATGACCTCTCTGGTTGAACTGACATGACCAAACTGGGGACTAAAATTGGAATAAAATACTGAACTAAACAGTTTAAACTATGTTGTGAACACAGCATTTATTCTGTATAAACATTGTAGTTCTGCATGTCTGCGTCACTTGATGTGAAACACACAGCATGTTTGGATTACATGCTGCACTTGTTCAGAGGTAAACTGCTTCCTCACTTCACCTGAACCTCACTGGGGCTCCAAACGACATCACCTCAGAGGTAGCTCCGATCAGGCCAGGGCTTAGTTCAATCTACAGATATGAAGAACAATGGCTGTTTTTTCCCCTTCTCTCTGGCATTATTAATTTACTGTGTTCAGCTTTCAAAACAACTAGAGCAGATAAAGGGGACATTGACTCCAAGGAAAAAAGTGTACGAGTCATCACAGGAAGCTGCTATCACACGCGGCATGATCTACAGCGAGCTAAAAATACGTTCGCTATCACAGAAAATGAGAACTTCAAGCGAGTGTGTGTGTGTTTGTGTGTGCACTCACTGACATCCACTAAAAAGCTTTTCCAGGTACCTGAGTAAGCTCAAGCTAATTTCTATACTAATTGCAGGTGAAATACATGTCAGTTAAAAAGACGTGATATGAAGATTGGTAGAAGTGCTAAAGAAAAGCTGCACTAATGATAGTGAGTCTCAAACACCTCAAGTAGTTTACTTTAGGTGCGAGAAAACATTTTTCTATGTATTTGTATTTACAACACTATTAAGAGAACTGTATTTGATTTGCCAATATTTATATTTCTATAATAGGGATTGATTTCACCTCAAGCTTTTTGAAGGCTGGTGGCTGTTCTGATACTGTATATCAGAAAGGTCAAAGTAATTTCATGTCCATCAACCACCAGACGTCATTGCCCTAACACTCTGACCGTCTGACCCCGCTCCAATAAGTAGGAATAAACCCACTTTAAGCATCACTGCTATTAAAATAGCACCAAAGTATTCTCACAATGAACCCTTTCTGATGTGGTAAATGCCCAGCCTTGTTTCTACAATGCCCTTATTCTCAATGCGGCTTGCTCACAAAGCACGCCTCGGGTCAGAAACGTTCTCCTCGGAGACATTTCAAATGTGGGTTTGTAGCATTGACGTGCAAGTAGCTTTTCACAATTACATGACCGTGCACTTGATTCCGTCCAACCCTTCCACAGATTTAGTTACAAAGTTGACGTAGGGCTATTGTCATGTTATTCAGCGATTCAGGAATTAAAAGATGCTGCAAAAAGTATTTATCTAAAATCTGTCCAGACCACTTCCAAGTGAAATCAAACCTGCTTTGAGTCTGAATCAACTCTGCTGCAAAAAGTGCAACAAGCATGACAGGAAGATGCAGCTTTATCAATTTTATTTATTTATTTTAAACATGAGAGCTGCTAAATTGAGCAAAAGGATAAAGCCGTAAACCTGCAGAAATGGCACTTCTTTTGTAAATTTGTATCGTCATACAAAATACTGAAAATAAGGTGCCAAAACTAATGTAATCGTCTCATCATTTAATGTGCAGGCAGAGAAACATATCATAGCAGCAAGGACTGACCACTGAGACAGACATACTTGCTTTTACTCCCAATTTTGAGACTTTGTGGGCGGGGCTAATGTTTACATTTCCAGTTATAATTGGTTGCTCTTAACCAAGCATCTTATTCCTGGACCTTGATGTTACTTAAAAATTTCCAAAATGCCAAAACAAGTATCAGGATAACATATTTGTCAGTTCTTGAATTCTTACACAAAGGTATTGAATTACTGAAGAAAATGCTTCAAACAGTTATGAAGGCATGTAAAAAATGGTGGCCACTTGCATGACACAAGTTAGTTTCGTACTTATTTGTAGTGAACATTAATAATTCTCTTTCACATCTCTAAAAAAAATCAAGTTCTGTTTCCAAAAAATATTGTTTGAGTGACCAGTTCTTTGCACATTTCATCAACCTTTTCTCTCCAGAGCTCCTTGTTTACTTAACCACAGGTTACTGTCTTTATGGAGTTTTCTCACATTCTCCATCTTCTCTGGTTTCATCCCACCAACCAAAGAAACAAGAAAAGTAGATGAACTGCTAAATTGCCTCTAGGGTGAAGGACACTCTGTGTGTGTGTGTGTGTGTGTGTGTGTGTGTGTGTGTGTGTGTGTGTGTGTGTGTGTGTGTGTGTGAATGGTGTTCTTCAATGACTTTACATCCCACCCCAGGGCTTATTCCTGCCTTGCATCCATCGTTCCCAGGATAGTGCCTGGATTCTCACACATACAAATCTCTTGTCGGGAAATTCACAAATTAACAAGAACATTTCTACATATACTATCAATCAGTATTAAGAATAAAACTGCATCGGTGATTCCTTTTAAACTAAGAATTTGACTAGTTTTTTCCATCATCTTATAGAAAACTGCCAATGTAACACACAATTTGTACAGAATAATGAGGATGCGTAGCAGCTTTGCTCAGTACTTAAACGTTTAACAACTCACATGCGGTAGATCTCACGCTGTGTGAGAACAGCGTTCTCCACGAAGTACGGCAGCATAGTAGGGAGCATGACCCGCCGGTGCCAGTGCAGCTCCAGGTGCATCCTGCTGTGACGCCTCAGCTCCAAACACCCAGAGCACAACACGGCCAGAGATGGACAAGAGCGTCAGAAGCAGAGACACAGTGCGTGTGTGTGTGTACGAGTGGATCCTGGTAGAATAAATGTGTTCCTGCTTGAGCAAGTTCCTTGTAGGCTGGGAATGTGTTCTCACTCCTCCCTCCCTCTCTCTCTCTCTCTCTCTCTCTCTCTCTCTCTCTCTCTCTCTCTCCTGATTGCAGAACAGAAAGATAAAGCTGCTTTGCTGTCCTCAGCCTGACTGACTGCTGGAATCTCCACCCCGAAGACTTAGGTAAGCTGAGTTGTGTGTGTGTGTGTGTGTGTGTGTGTGTGTGTGTGTGTGTGTGTGTGTGTGTGTTGTCTAGTCTCACACACACCACTGAGTGCTGAATTGGCAGTGTAAAGAAAATCCAATAGTGTTCTCTGAGTCTTTCCAAGTGAGACGTCCCAATACAGAGGCTTCCTGGATCTACTGTAGCATGCACTGTGACCAGGTCATGTCCTGTGTTTAAAAAACCTCTTCTGAGCTCACTTCCTGCATACAAAGTAAAATAAATAAATTACCAGCCAAGAGAAATAGTTCTTTAGTGATCTTCTCAGCCTCAGAGGACACCAGACGCCTGGCTCAATGCCTTCTTCTAGTGTCCAGACTACAGGTGCCACTAAATCTCATTAAGACACAAAGACATGGGAGGATATTCCCAGACTGCATGAGTAAGACAAATGATTCGTGAAAGAAAGGTTCACTTATTTGCCTGTCAGCAGAAAGAAACTAACACACACACACACACACACACACACACACACACACACACACACACACACACACACACATGCGCGCACACGCACACGCACACACACAGATATCCGAAAGTTGATAAGACTACACTGAAGGAAAGCAGAGCTGAGAAAGAAACAGAAAGGTAGAAATCACTGAAGAGGGAGAGACGAATGAAAAGATGAGGGAATGAATGTTTGTATAGTCGGGTCCCTATGTATTTTTGTATTTGTGACTCTCTGCACCACCAGAATGGATTTCAAATGAATTTGCGATGTACAATTCAGTTTTAGTTCACAGGATTCAACAAAAATACTGCATTAACAGGTAAGGAATTAAAACTTTACATCATCTAGGCCAAAAAGTAACTGGACAAACTGACCTAATTATTTAAAAAGGGTATAGTTTGTTAATACTTGGCTATAACTCATTTGAATCAATGTCTGCCTGAAATCTGGAACCCAGAATCATCACTACATGCTGAGTTTCCTCAGAGATAATTTGCCAAGCCTTAATGCCTTCAGGTTGCTGATTCTTTGTGGGTCTTTCTGCCTTCGCTATGCTCTATTGGGTTAAGGTCAGGTGGCCGACTCAGCCATTTTAGAACAGCCGTAAGAAGCTCTTGGGTTGCTTTCGTAAGTTTTGTGTTATTATCCATTTGAACTGTGAAGCGCTGGCTCAAGCTGAGCAGAAACTCTAGCATCTCTACACACTTCAGATTTCACCCTGCTCCTTCTATCTGCAGCCACTTCATTAATAAACACCAGTAATTCAGCTCCATCTGTCAACCTCAACCATGCCTGATAGATGATTCAGATCTGTCCAAAGAATGTGCTAGAACTGGGCATGTTTTTTTCTTTTTTTTTCTTTTTTTCTAGCAAAGTCTAATCTGTCATTTTGGATCTTGAATGCTACCTTCTGAATTTACATTCCATCTCTTGATTGCAGACTTTGACATCAATATTCATATCTCTTCACGAGTGTTCCTGACCTGACTAGATGTTATGATGGGATTTTTGCTTCACCAAGAAAAGACCACTTTAGTTGTCTTCTCTGGTCTTCCAGCCATTTGGTGTTGATGGGCTTTGTAAGTGCATTCCTTCTGATTTGGCCACTTCAAAAGTCTCTGCTATCTCTCTGTTAGGTCAGTTTTTTCAGCCTAGTTATGGTCTCCTTAACTTACATTGACACCTCTTTCGACAACATATTGAGAGTCCCTTTGAACAGCTACCAACTCAAACTGGAATAAATTCCAGACCTTTTATCTCCTTTGTTTGTCATTAATTTTGCCTTTGAGGCTGTGAATATGTAAAGACTACGAGAAAAAATCAGCTATGATTCCTAAACAATGAATGCAATATTTTTTGTTAAATGCTTTAAAATAAAGCTAAAAGTCTAAACTTCAATCACACCTTGACTGCAAATCCATTGCTGTGAATTTAATGCAGAAGCAAAATTATTGACCAGACTGCAGCTGCTACAATGTAAGCGATAACATTAAATGTAAACATAAATGGATTAACAAGAGGTTTTTCAGATAATAAAAATATTGTAAATGTTAGCGAACTGCTGTTGTTTGTTATTTCTGGACTGGAAGAAATAACAGACTGGCAACAAACTCAGAAAGAGACATTTAAAGCATTTTACACCACTTGGAAATACAAAGTCTCAGGCATTCAAAACCCATAATGCTTTGCAACAGCATGCATCTGCGACAAGAGCTGAAATGTTCAGGTTACAGTGAGAGAGAGAGAGAGAGAGAGAGAGAGAGAGAGAGAGAGAGAGAGAGAGAGAGAGAGAGAGAGAGAGATTATTCATAAGACCAAGGTGATGCAAACTTCATTGTGTAATAAATATAAACCCATATTATGTTGTTTTTTCAGAAGCATATCTGGATTGTATATCAGGATTGTCATCCCATGTGACTCTATGACTATTATCTCAGAGATGGTAGTTGTATTTCCACATTGCCTCTGTGACCGCCACTTAATGACCTGCATTATATTATTTTCTGCTACACAAGCAAGATATTGCTCTCTTTTTTGTGCTCTGGAGCGGTATGACCGTTCCTGGCTTGTTTTAACCTAAGGGCAGGTGCACAATGCATGAGTTCTGACAGGATCACAGAGTCGAGAGAACACGAGTGCTAGCACACATCATGAGTCATTTCATCTCTCAGGTATATCTGAGGTCAAACATTCTGAGGTTTACTGAAGTTTCATTGGACAAACTAATACAAAACAATGCACCAAATGCCTAAACCAAATATGTTCTATATTCCACAATGTTTCAAATTTAGGCTGTTGACTGAATTTAAATGATTTATTTTATTATAATACTATAGAAGCCATTACTAATAATAATACCTTACACCAGGAGTTGTATGGTATAATTGCTAATATGGTGAAACTTGTAAGAAGTCTCCAGTGCCCAGTAACAAACAGCATTTATTGCCTCATTACCTTCAAAGGAAAAGAAAATAGAGAGTCTATTTATGTCATTTGGCAGACACTCTTATCCAGAGCAACTTACATTTTTTTCATTGATACAGCTGAGCAATTGAGGGCTAAAGGCCTTGCTCAGGGGCCCAGGAGTGACCGCTTGGTGGCACTGGGATTTGAACTCATGACCTTCCAATCAGTAGTCCAACACCTTTACAACTGAGCTACCACATCCCCACATGTCTGTTATAATGTACAATACAGAAACTTTGGCTGCTTCCTAAATGACGTCCTACTCACTATGCACCGACACTATGCACTATGTATTATAGCGTTTAGCGTATGAATGTTAGAAGGGTTGTCCTAAATGAAACTCTACACCACGTCTTTTTTGAGTAACAAAAAGGATACAGCATTTCAAAGATGATAGTCTCAGCCTCAGATGCCACATCAATGAATTGCTGGCTGAATTTCTAATGGGGGCACAGTGGCTTAGTGGGTAGCACGTTCGCCTCACAGGGCCGGGGTTCGATTCCCGCCTCCGCCTTGTGTGTGCGGAGTTTGCATGTTCCTCCAGGTACTCTGGTTTCCTCCCCCGGTCCAAAGACATGCATGGTAGGTTGATTGGCATCTCTGGAAAATTGTCCGTAGTGTGTGAATGAGAGTGTGTGTGCCCTGCGATGGGTTGGCACTCCGTCCAGGGTGTATCCTGCCTTGATGCCCGATGACACCTAAGATAGGCACAGGCTCCCCGTGACCCGAGAAGTTCGGATAAGCAGTAGAAAATGAGTGAGTGAGTGAGAATTTCTAATGGAAAAAAATTTAATTCAGGAGTTTTTAAGTCATCATCTGATTGGTTGGATTCTACAAGATTTCCGGGAGACGTGCATGTTTCATTTTTTTAATGTTCTACTTCCCTCATGGAAAAAGGAACCTGTTGTGTTTACATCTGTGACCATGAGGGATTATGAGAATCAGTTAAACGCTGGATTTACAAAATTATGTGAAGATCACAGTACAAACTCATAATCTACACAATTTAAATAAAAGACCTACAGTTGCTTGTCGGTCTGTTTTTGTAGGGACATAAACTTTACATTTTCACTCCCTTAAATATGCTAAAAACGGATGCTGAACAAAAGCCAAGAATCCAAAACTTCTGCTTTCAGTCTGAACCTCAGGCTACATGAAACTACACAGATGATGGCAAATTACATAAAATGCACAGAAAACATTTTTTTTCAAAAAGGCTGAAATAAAAATTGCACAACATAACCTAATTTTTATAGACATTTTAAAGATTCTAAGAAGTTTCTTCGGTCATCTTGAATTATTTATTTTCTAACCAACATCATCACCTGGTACCTTGAAGTGCACTTTTTTGAATTTTAAGTGTGAACACACTACTGATACTCTTGCTTCTTGCATGTTCTACAACGTTAAATATTACAATAAACAGATAAAAAGTATAATATGTTGCTCTTCAATTCAAAAATAAATTGTAATTGTTAGATAAGATAAGATAAACAAATCTCTGCAGTTTTTAGAACTTAAAAAAACGTTTTATTACTTCCATATTTCACAAAGATTTACTGTATATACAGAAAATGTACTGACTACTAACCTTCTCTGGTAATGTGATGTAACTCAACAAAAGCTTAATTAAATTTTAAACAAATAATTTTTAAACAAGGGCAAACCTTAGCCTTCACTGCCTTTTTATAAAGCTTATACAACTTTAAAAACCCACTGAGAAGCACTTTGAGATGAACATGATGATCTTATTCATCAATCATTTTTTGGTATCTAACTAGAAAAATATGACTGTCAAAAGGTCGGTGAGAGTGGGAATAATTATGTAATAAGGTATTCTGGAGTATGGTGATCTGTACAGCATTTTCATTATGGAGATATATAGTCAGTGACTTATAGCAGGAGTGTGTATGTGTCGTGTGTGTCGTGGGTTAATAAACATGTTGCTGGATATTCAGATTAGACTGATGGAACACAGACTCACAGAATGCAATAAAATAAGGACTCGTGACTCAGGATTAGCAGAACAATCTTGTCCAATGGCGATGCTCAGAGCAGACTACACATCTCCTGACATACACACACACAGATAAACACACACATTCCTGCACACACAGCATCCTCTACTCAGGAGACCGATGCGCCGCAACACAGTGTTCACATGCTGACGGATGCAGGGATAAAAGATGGAAAGAAGGAAAAACACAGTGCTATCATCTCTGAACAGTCAGGCACTTTTCGGAGAAAGACTGATGGAAAAGTGAGCAAGGCACTAATGACATCAGCAGATTTTCATTCATAGAGTAATTTTAAAAAATGTCAACATTCATGAAATGCCTCAACATTCAGTAAAAGATTTTTTTTTACCACAGATCTTTTCTCAGTTATGACTGGTTGGAAGCCGTTGATTCATTCTCTATAACAGCAGCTCTAGCAATAGTTAATTAGAGGTTTGTATTTGTGTGCTTGTTTAAAAATGGTATGTTATTTTCATAGTTACAGCGTATTTGTTATTTCTTGAACAGATAGAAATTTTTTTAAATGTGTTTTACAGTTTCTGTTTAGAGCTATCATAATGTAAGTAAAAAAAAATTTGCGGATGTTTTGTAACATTTAATTAACTATAAATCTATACATAGAGTACTGTAATCAATGGGAAAATTGTTGCAGTATAAAAGGAATAAACGACAGAAATCCCAATATGTGTGACCCTTAATGTTAAAATATTTAGACAGCATACTGGTCACATGACCACATTGGTTAATGAAGCACCTACAGTATAAGATAACCGGGAATAATAAGAACTTGAAGTGAAGTGACTGCTATATATTGTAGGTTTTATGTTTACTCAACAACATTATAACAGTTAAAAACTCTTTTTGGAAACTTTTAATGTGAGCCCAGAACCTCTGCAGTGGCCTTCAGTGCCTCAAAAAGAGGCTGCGGAAGCCATTTTATCACTCCTTAGCTGCTCAGACACTCCCCTCTTTCACTTTCACTGTTTGATGGAATTCTAAACTATTTCCCAGATAAGGTTTGAACAGTCAACTACACTGTTATGCTGTTTTAGTCATAACACATTAGACATTAGAGAAAACAGGTCTCCACAAGCCATCGTACACAGAAAGTTTCTTATAGAATTTACACATCTGATGAACAAGGCACAGAGAGCATAAAGCCACAACATCATTATTTAGTCTAGGGCCAACTGGATGAAAATGGCAAGAGCAGACTGTCTGGTCCTCTCTGAGAAACCAGCCCATGCATAACCTCATAAAGCAAGCTGGATATGTTCTGATAATAGGACGTGTAAATTAGCGCAAATACAGTAGTGTAATTTAAATGATTATCTTACTTAATTTATCTTCACACTAAACCATGCAGAGATTTATAGTAAAAAGTGAGAACCTGAGAATGAAGTAGAAGAAGTAAATCAAAACTCATATTTTTCTATGAGCTATCTCTTAATATGAATACAAAGCAGTATTATTTGGACATTTTAGGACATTTTTTCTCTAAATGCACAAATACAGAAAAGATACAGAGGTGTATTACACTCAGGAGGATCTTATTTGTACCATTAGTATCGATCTTTTACCTGGAATGATGCTCAAAAAAAGAGCACATTTAAATTGTTTTTGCTACTATAGACTCCTTCATTGTTTCTAAACAAAGACTAAAAAAAAGACCTAACTATCCTTACAAGCTGATACTACTTACAGTGAGGGACAAAATTATTTGATCCCCTTCTGATTTTGTCTATAATTTTAATGGTAGGATTTTAACAGTGAAAGACAGAAAGACAGCACAACAGAAAAATATAACAAAAAAATATATAAATTGATTTGCATTATAATGAGTGAAATAACTACTTTATCCCTTCACAAAACATGACTTAGTACTTGGTGGCAAAACCCTTGTTGGCAATCACAGAGGGCAGGTGTTTCGTGTACATCCCTGTGTATCTTATATTTACAGACTACAGTTTACTTTCATGCACATTATTTTCCATTCTACAGTATACATATTTTCTATATTTTATTCTTATATTTTCATTGTTTACTTTTATCTCATTCTTTCATTGTTGTGTTTTTCTAATAAGTACAATGTCCATGGAGCGGACCTGACTCACATTTCACTGCTGGTTATACATGCCCTATATAATTGTGTATGTGACAAAAAATCTTGAATCTTGTAGTTGAGCACACATCTCAGGAGGGATTTTGTCCCTCTCTTCTTTGAAGATCCTCTCCAAAGTCATTAATTTTGACTTTTGGCAACTCAAACCTTCAGCTCCCTCCACAGATATTATACGGGCTAAAGGTCAGAAGACTGGCTAGGCCACTCCAGGACCTTAATGTGCTTCTTCTTGAGCCACTCCTTTGTTTCCTTGGCCATGTGTTTTGGGTCATTGTCATGCTGGAATACCCATCCACAACCCATTTCACTGCATCAAGGAGGTTCTCTTGATGCGGTGAAGTTGTCCCCTCCCCTTAGCAGAAAAACACCCCCATGGACCTGTACTTTCTTGAGCAGGGGGACCTTGTGGGTGTTGCAGAATTTCAGTTCTTCACAGCGTAGCTTGTTACTAATTGCTTTCTTGGTGAATATGGTTCCAGAGGCTTTGAGATCATTGACAATGTCCTACCGTGTAGTTCTGTGCTGATTCCTTACTGTTCTCATGATCATTGAAACTCCACAAGGTGAGATCTTGAATGTAGCCCCAGGTCAACAGAGAATGACAGTTATTTTGTGTTTTTTTCCATTTCCATCGCACCAATTGCTGTCACCTTCTCACCACGCTGCTTGGCGATGGTCTTGTAGCCCATTCCAGCCTTGTGTAGGTCTACAAACCTGTCCCTGATGTCTTTGGACAGCTCTTTGGTCTTAGCCATGGTGAAGAGTTTTGAATCTGATTGATTGCTTCTGTTGGCAGGTGTCTTTCATCTAATTTTCATACCATTAAAATTATAACCTGATCATTTCTTTGTCAGTGGGCAAGCATACAAAATCAGCAGGGGATCAAATAATTTTTCCCTCCCCACAGTCTGACTAAAGGAATCATACTGAAAATGTTATCCATGTACTGTATTAGAATAAAAAGTGCTGTTAAGCTAAACTAACATTTTCAAATGATGTAATTCTTAGGAGAGCCTTACAGCTTGGTATCCTGTCAGTGTTCTAATCTGCAATGACTGGACACATTCTATACATATCTCATAGAACCGCCAAGCAATTATGTTTCCACAAGCACAATGTCTTATGATTAAAACATTGAGGACATCATGACCCTAAAAGCCAAGGTGCTCTCATGTGTAAGCTAACAAAGATTTTAGCTAGTTAAACATGTATAAGTTATAGCTAGTTAAACATGTCTATTATAGTTAACTACTCAGTCAGAATGTGACCTGATTATAAGCCATTAACTAGCTACTTTTTTATTCTGGGATTTAAGTTATGACACAATTACATACGTTTGTTAAACCAATATAAAAGCTAAGCTAAGTTGATTCTTAGTTGGCAAGCCTTAGTTAAGTTCACTAATATGAGTTAGTTACATAGACTGCAAAAATGGAAATACTCAGACACACACACACACACACACACACACACACACACACACACACACACACACACACACACACAGTATATATATGAAAAAATACCAAAAAATACCCATTTGAGTACTAGCCCAATCACAATGAACAGTACGAACAAGAAGCTACAGTGTAATGAAGTAGTGAAACTTCAGCATGAGAACGTTTGTCCTGTAGTATTGCCCTACACTGTGGCCTACAGTTACAGTACAGTACAGTTACAGTTACTCTCAGAGATCTTCAGCTTTCTCTAATCCCAGGACAGCCGATCCAGCTCAAGAGGCACATGATAATGAGCTGATAAGTTGGATTAGTTGGTTTGGGATCCTAATAAAATCCAGACTGCACTGGGAATTAAATTATGAACCTAAACTGGTAGCCACATCAGCAACCTTTATTGTACTACTTGTACAACACAGTTAATTTTCAGTTCCAGTCTTATTATTGATTTGTGAAATGAATTAGTTGTTTTTTTAATTATAGATTTTTTTCAATAAGGCCCAATCCATACACCAGAGTTTGCATTTTTTCTCTCTTTAAACCAGAATGAAACACCACATTTATCTTAATCTCTAATGTGTGTGTAAAATTAAAATCCATTCTGCTAGCAAATATGAAAAACTCTTAATAAACTCCATTTCAGAATTAACAAAATAAAGGACAAGAAGACAAAAACAGTGTTACAACTATAACATTAAGGACTGTAAAGCATATCAAATTAATCTGGGACTAAACAAATTACACAAAAGCATAAGTCCCTCTGTACTGTAACACAATTTCTTCCTTTGCGATATGCATTATATATGCATTTCGGCACAAAGTCAAAAGTCCTCACGCACTCACACACACTCACATACACACTCAGATACGAGCAAGCACCCAAACAAAAACACAGATAGCTGTGCTTGGCTGCTCCATTTGCTGTACCCACATGGTGAAATCACCACCAGGCTCTAAGCCATGGAGTACTGACTGATATCATCATGTAGAACCCAAACAGACATTCTTGCTTCAACACTTTCATGTATGGTTAAATAAAAAAGTAACGGCTAAGCCTATCAGAAAAAAAAAACAAAGGTGGTAGGCTAGTCAGTGCCAGTTAGCATGACATCATGTGTATAAGGATAACAGAGGAACCTACTGCATGTCTGGAGTCAAGTAAATTTGTTATAGCCAAATAGGGTGTGTTTTAACATGGAAATTGTGCTGAACCTGACCAAATCTGTTCTCCCCTTTTTTTTGTTAATCCATGGTTGTATTTTGCTATAATCAATGGCCTATGGCTGTATCTAACCCTTGGTCCACAGTCATTGTATTAAAGTGATTTATACTTATTTGTTTCATGTTACTATAACATCGTGCTGTAATGTTGATATGCCGTCCTCTGAGCTGTACTGTACAGCACCTTGATCAACTTCGGCTGTTGTTGTACAGCATTTTGATCAACTTCGGCTGTTGTTAAAAATGTGGTGTTTTTTCAAGTCAAGTATCAGTGTGGGAGTTTGATCAATGAACAATTACAAACCTGCTCTCAACATCAGTATAAATCTAGTAATGTAGTGAAGTAACAATCCAACATATTTGATTTTTAATGTAGTCTGTTTCTGTAGTTTCAACAGTAAAAGTCCTTGCGTGTCTTGTCTCAGAGTAGATGATGAGTTCTCTCTAAACCAACCTTCCCTTTAGAACACAATGTCCTATGAGGGTTTTACAACAATCTAATTGTTCCACTTGCCATTTCAGGTTATGTAAGCGCAATGGAATTTGTAAGTGTTCAACCATTTTTATCATTGCGTAATTCTGAGCTGTACCTTCGGGGATCGATGAGATCAGCAGAGGGCAGGTCAGGACCAGTCACGGACATCTCCGCTTCTGCAGGTGTGCACATGAGTCAGTTGTATTAACCAAGCATAATTTGGCTGGTAACACTGTTTATTAACCTCACAATCAATCAAAAGGTGGAACGAACAGTTGACAGATACAAGCAGAGACCTCTGAAGATCAGCTAGGAAAAGCGAGCTTAACAAGCTTAACAGAGCTTTGTTTTTCTTGGTTACAACAAACAGGTTTTGATTGAACACATTAGCCAAATGTTTACCAGTCAAGTATATGAAGAAACAACAGATCTTAGTTAAAAACTCTTAATTTAAACTGCTAATGGTTAGCTTGAAGCTTGTTGAAAATTATAACAATCCAGTCTCCTTGAATTAGTGTAACTATAAAGTTCACAGGTTTTCAGCTTCATATCTGAACACACTTGACCCATCTCCTGTGGGATTAAAAGAAGAATTCTGAGAGTTCATCCAAACTAGAAACCCTTGCTAGTTCAGAAACTCTTTGCAAATTGGCTAATTGGTCAGGGTTTGTGTTCATACCTTTTTTTTTGACATCTTTACTGTTTGAAAAGAGATCCACCTTACTGTCATGCAATCATGTTGCTTTTGGGTGTTGGCCAAATACAAAGCATTTCCTACAGCACAACAATTACTAATTAAATAACAAATACTAAAGCAAATCTCAACATTAGCAGTCAGTTCTGTTATTGGCTTGCATCATTTTGCATAATCAAGAACAAAGGAACAAAACCATGGTTCATCCATTGAGATTACTTTGGATATTGCTATATAACCTTGAAATGTGTTCAGCTTTACAATTTTAAAAGATTTGGCAGATGGATTCACATAGCTCAGAGGAATCATGTGCTCAAGATTTAGCAAGCTAATGAAAAACTGAAGGGTAATTAAAATAATTAATAAAATAAAATCCGCAATGGGATTTTAATGCTACACTGGTAGTAACAGAAAAGCTGTTCTGTTTACGTTTAATATAGCATGTATACAACAACTCTGCTTTATTACACTAATCTGTTGAAGAAATAACTATTTCACACATTTGACCTTGATGCGACCTTGACGCTATTGATTTGGATCAAATTCTAATCAGTTAGTCGGCACTCGAGTGGACCAATAGCAAAAATGGTAGCTAGCCAACGCATGAATAACTAGTTACAAAGATATAACTGACATGATGGATTCAGATGGGACTCAGATCCCAGTGATATTTATTAGTAAATATGGGGGAAGTCATGGCCTAATGGTTAGAGAGTCTAACTCCTAACCCTAAGGTTGTGGGTTCGAGTCTCGGGCCTGCCATGACTGAGGTGCCCTTGAGCAAGGCTAAGACACCCCACGTCTGTATGTCACGTCAATTTCCGTCACTTTCCTAGTAATTACCTAGTAATTACCTACCCACCTCATAAATGAAAAAAGGTAACATAACATCTGTCATATCTCAGTATTTATCATTAAATGACCGAGAGGAAAACTTTCCCACTGAACAAAATACATTTTAATCAGAATTCGGAAAAAGCTGTTAGTCAAGTAAAACCTTTACTACAGCCGTAGTAAAGGCCATAGAGGACATAAAGCTAGACATTGCTGGCTTTGTCCTGAGCTTCACTAGCACAAGAAGCACTGACCTCTTTTCCAACATCCTGTTTTTAAGAAAAGAGAATAAAGTGATTTTCTGACCCAAGAGCTATGAGAACGATGGAAAAATGAAAGAGCAATACAGGGGTGTGAAGCCCTCTGTAGGGAACAATCCTTCTTTTGCTTTACAGATGATTTTACTTATAGTCAATAACACCTCCAGCATAAAACAGGACATTATGAATCGCTACCGACCGGAAATGAAGAATCAAACTGGTCTTTTGCTTCCAAGAAAAAACATTAACCATCCACTGCCAGGTGCTTATTCAGTAAGATGCTCATGAGGATCAGCTTTTATCAATCATAATCACACAGGGGTCACACTGGACATGTGCAAATTCATCACAGGATACAATCACACACACTCAAACACACATTTGCACACTGATGACAATCAGCCACATCTTTGGACTTGGGGAGGAAACCCTTGTATCTGGAGGAAACCCCTGAAGCACAGGAAGTAGCGTACACAAAACTCCCCAATCAGTCATGTTGGTTGGTTATCTTTGAGGAATTTTATGTATTGAATCATCAGAAATTTTGGATGGATACCCCAGATGTTTAGCAACCCAACAGTCACTTCCTTCCCTGGAATCCGTCTTTGGCATAATCTGTCGCTTCCTCTGCAGACTTCCTCTTCCTCTGCAGTCCAACCAGTACTCTGAGCTGTACTGATACAATAGTACTGATAGTGATACGCTCAGGATGTCTAATGTCATCCCCATATCACTCTTTTACACGCAAGGCTGTTTTTACTCCTGAATACATCATCAAATGATATTATGTACTGCAAAATGCATGAGCGAACCGGAAAACTTTTTCACCTCAGATTGTTTTATGTGGCTGACCCACATTCAGGATATGAAAGGACTTTTTTGGAGCACTGAATCCCACTAGTGTTCTCCCAAAGGACATGTAAACTTGCAAGGAGCTTCTAAGAAATGGCTTATCATTTTTGCCTGCCCCATTTCTCTCATATCCACAGCACTGGAATCATTTCCACTTGAAAAAAATCAGTCAAGCGATAAACTTTGTATATGCTAACATAATGGATAGAAGAAGAACATAATGTATAACCTGTTTCTATAGTGTTTATAGGACCGCTACAGTATATCTTAGTAGTGGCTCATGATGTATTGACTTTGGGGGAAAAAAGGTCAAAAGTTCTGGCTACAATTTTATACAAATTGCATTATTTTAGCTTCCTATATACACTATCTACATTATTTTTGTGTTTAAAAAAAAACAAAAAAATTGCCTAGTACAACGACTAAGGTACATAATGTCAGACAAAGAAAAATATCTATAGTTATGAAAATAGCAACCTGATATACAATAACGCAACATATACCTACATGTGGTGCCCCTTATGTTGTCCTCCCAAAGAGGAGGTGAGATCAGAAGAAGGTGAGAACCAAGGAAATGTCTTAATGCCATGCTCGCCAACAGAGAACTTGGCCGCAAGTGATATTTTGAAAGAGATCTAAATTAAAAGGCGCTTTAGATTTCTAATAAATTGAATGAAGTTGAATGACAAGTGATTGTCCGAAGCGGCGCACTCATACCCTCACCTGTACCTGGATGCCTCTTGCTGTGAATATAAAGATTTCTGGAAAGTATAAAACTTCTTATGAAGGATGAACAAACCTTTGTTGTGATCATGACAACTACATGTTTAGGGAAAGAGAATCATGTCCATAAAGGAACTGTCAATAATGTAACAAACTTCTCTCTCTCACACACACACACACGCACACGCACACACACACACACTCTTCAGGTGTCTTACCTCTGATTTAGCCTTCTGTCATCCTCACTCCCAAAATCCTAAATCAGAAACACAAAAACAGAAAGATTTAAAATGATGGAAAAACACAGCCATTAATCGGTTTTTGTGAAACAGGTAAAGACACTGCACCTTTAATCACCTGAGATAATAAATCACCAGAAATCTACATGCCTTTGTGCTAGACGTAAAACACAAAGCATACAAGCATGTTGATCTAAATGCACAGTATATCTGAGCATACTGGTTGCAGATAAAACTGGTGCCAAGCTAGGAATGTGCAGATAATTACAAGGTATGTGTTATCATGGACACTTTAAAACACTGCTGCATTCCGGGACATCACAGGGTGACAACATCTTCCCCAACATCTACAATTCCCTCCTTAGGGTAAATCTGTAGGTAGCATCGCATGTGAAGTTAATCTTTTCTCTGAGAAAGTGCTAGAAACACAGCAAAAGGATCTGACACTTCGATTAAAGGGTATGTTTTAGGTTACATATTACATATTATGTTTTAGGCAAATTTATGTGAAATCACTGCCGAATAATGTTACTATGCCCTGGAAATAGTGTGTACAATTACAGGCTTGTCTCTAAATTCGTTTCTGAGATTTATAAGGGGAATGTCTGTAAAAACGAGTGCTACTGTCAGCGAGGGGATGCTTCTAACAGGATACAAATCCAGACCCAAATGCAGGGATAGCAAACATACATAATTATTAACAAAATAACCAGGTAATAAAACAGGAAACTATAGGGGAAAAACTAGGTAAACATAACTACACAAAAAAATGAAACCGAAACTCAAAACTACAGACTGGAGGCACCAAACAGTAAACCACAAACTTGAAGAGAAGGATTCCGCTCCACAAAACACAATATGGCATAGTTATATAGGGAAACAATTAGACACACAAGAGACAGGTGTGCAGAGATGGGAAGAAATTAAATCTAGGACGGGGCAAACACACGTAAATGCACAAAACTTATACAAACCACATGGCACAACACACTGCCATAATGCCCCCTAATATTCTGGTAAGAAATTGTTCAAGCATGACCCTGACAGTACCTCCCCTCGAGGCCAAAGCCAGCTTTAATTCACATGCATCAAACATAAGTTTGTATACAAACATAAATCTTTTGGGAAAAAATCTTGCAGTATAATCAAGCATTTTTACTTTAACATTAAGAAAATAAATACACATACATAAAAAAATAAATCTGGATGAATTGATTGATGTCTAATTCTTTCTAACATTAATTACATTTAACTCCTCCTCCAAAGGTAAAAAAAAAAAAGAGGAATGCCACATAGTGTCACTGGGTTTTAACTCTCTCTTTTAGACTTTAAAAATAAATGTAAAGATATACCATTTGGATAACTGGTGAAAATATTCCTGTTCTTTTCAGCAGACTCTAACCTTGTGGCCTAATTTGTTCTGTATGTTTTTTCCCTGTTTGTGAATCTAGTAAAATATTATGTAGAAAAATAATAGCGTAAGCCTTTTCTGGAGGGACGTCTGCAGTAGATTCCTCTCTCTGAGTGAGGGGTGAGGTTTTTAGAGAACATAGTTCCTGACCCTACAAACAAAGTTTCATCAAAACAATAAAGTGTTAATATAGTTCCTCATTGTGTGGGGAGGGCAGAACACCGGTGATTAGGTTACAAGCCATAAGAGGGAACAATAAGAAACCCAGGTAGGCCAACTAGGAACAGCCGTCCCACACCTGAAGGGGGAAATGACTCAATTTAACCCAGAACTGCCCCAGGAGACACTTCCCCACAATGCAGCTTTCCACCGCGCTTTAGTCTGCAAGCAGTATCTGACCTTAAGAAGAACTGTGTTAATAAATGACCTAATTAGATCTTATAGACATACAATGAGGAGGTTAAATTTGAATGATACTATTATATTGTTACAGTGTTTGGTCTCTACCATCTTAGCTTAAAAAATCCAAACTGACCTTCAGACTGCACATCAGCTCATAATGCACTCTGTATCACTTAAAATTCTTCTTTGTCTGTAAAGTCAACTGACTTCCTCACTATCTGATCTTATTTTGGATCAAACAGAAAATGCTGAGTCAGCATCCACTTGGGGAAAACTATAATGAACAGCATGCTGTCAACATTGTGCTGTGTGAGGGAAACATGCCTATTTTGATAATGACATTTTCGGTTTATGGTACTGTTTACCTCAATATTGCACACTGGGTTTACATTCGTTTTACATAAGAATGAATGACACTGATGTTTAAGCTATTCTTGCTGCTCCTGTCATCTCTCGATTGCTCTAGGGATAACAAAATTCAAATTCACACCAAGTATTTGTTGAATTTAAGATGTGATGACTGCGCTAGGATAATTTTGAAGAAGAAAAATCTAGAAAGAAAAGTGTGAGTTTTAAATAATCCAGTACTGAAGCTAAAGTAAAGCGTTAACCCCAGGATAATGCACTCAAACACTTCATAAACACACATGAGATTAATCAGACAAATTGACAGAACAAGTCAGTTGGAATGTGAACAGGCTCTTTCCATAAAAACGCACAGGCAATGAATAACTAAAGAGTAAAATTGTTTTAAAATAGTGTTTTTTCAAAAGGTCAAGGAACAAAGATATTTGGTTTAATTTATTCATTTTCTCCTCAACTACAATATCCTTGAATAATATCCAATGCCATTTTTAAAACTGTCTAAAAGAAATAAATGCGAAATATAGACAAAATTAAAGGATAAAAAAATCCTTTAAAAAATAATTAAAAGCATTGGAACTTGCCTGAAAGACCAGGTTTAATCTTTTTCTTTCTAAATTTTATGCACTTAAAATCGAATGCACTTTAAAATGATGCACTTTGATAATAATAAGGCAGTTATTTTTTATTTTTTTTGCAACACCAGAACACTGCACCGTTTTGTTTGTAGTTATTAGTTGCGCCCTCTTGTGGACTGTTGATTGGTGTCCAGTAGTATTTTTATATGATGTGTTTATTCTGTCCCAATAAATACACTTCACCACATCTTACTGAGAAAAGAAGGTGGGGGAACAAACTGTAGATTTAAAAAAATGCCAAAAATTTTAGTAATAGTCTTTATGTTAATTTGTTGTGTTAATTCTAGCTAATATGTAACATTACACTTTTTGCCCTGAATGGCCCTTTTATTTATTCTTTTGACTGTGTGGTTTAATTTTAAGTTTTATTTTTGTATAATATTTAATTTTTAAAGCCAATTTCTCTCATTATTATGCTATAATATTATCATTATATCAGCAGCATAAAACGGTCTTAAAATTACAATAATGTTACAGATTTACAGAACTAAAACAGAAGTAGTTATTGTGACAGGCCCAGAAACAAACAGTCCTTTACACACAGTAGTATTGACATCTGACTTAGCTTTGTTTTTAACAGCCAATCAAATCAAAAACCTGTGGATAAAAATACAGAACCTCCTTAAACTTTTCCTTGTAGCCTCCATCATAGCTATTTAAAGCTAGATAACAAGCTTTGTAATCTGTCTGGTCATATTACATTAATTATCTATATTTTTAATAATCTACAAACACAAATATGACTGTGTATCAAAAAGCATACATTTTTTCAGAATGTAATTGGTTATGGGATTGACTTCAAATTGCAACAAACTAAGACATCTTGGATTACAGCTTTCTGAATGGATTCACATGAACAGTTTAAAAAAGATAAGTAAAGTTTTCTGTAAATTCATCTTCCTCATTATAGTGGACCAGTTTCTCTGTAACTTGATGGCAATGTGAACCGCCCCATTGCTAATTTATTCTGCACTTAATGAGTAAAAGTAATATATTGATTTTAACATCAGATCAGCTACTTATTGCTGAAATAGTGAAGAGTATGTTGTAAAAGTGCTAATGATATCTGCTGTGTCATCATTTACCATGATAGCGATATTACATTATTAAATAAGCCAGCTGTACTACAAAACACACACGCACACATTGTACAATGGCCTTACATACAATCATCACGTTTTCAGATTTTATAATGCTCCGGCCATTTCTTGAGTATTTTGTTACCTCTCTTTTCCTTGCTAACACTTCATCTCTATCTCACACTAATGGTGTGAAGAAATGACATCACTGCAGCTCTGTGTCCCTCTATTGGATGGATTATTCTGCAAAATCCAAGTGTGTGTGTGTGTGTGTGTGTGTGTGTGTGTGTGTGTGTGTGTGTGTGTGTGTGTGTGTGTGTGTGTGTTAGCAGTATGATGATGGAACAGCCCCACCCTCACCAGGGACAGACCACTTCACTCATTTTGAGGGGAGTAACCCCCCCTCCCTTGCTCCTAAACACTAATACAATCCCTTGGGGCACAATGACGACATTAGTACAGCAACGTAATCTTCCAGAGCCCAAATGGAACATTTGTTTCTGATGATCTAATGAAGTAGCCTTTCTCGATCAATGCTTCTTGCAGAGCCAGTTAAACACCTTAAACTGCGGTCCTGAGACCAGAAAGTGAAAACCATTATGACATACTCTTAAATGCAATATTTGGCTTAAAAAAACATCAACAAAAAACTGGAGAACATTGAACCTGTGAAGGACGTCTGACTGTAAAATTGCTGGTATAGTGCCTAATCTGCGTTGTTTACGCTGCAGCTTGACATGAGCATGTGTTGCTTGCGCCCTCTACTGATGAAACGCTCATTGTGCAGCAAAATGTCCAATGAGGTCATAGCAAGGTTTAGAAAATTACTATACACAATATATAACAATGTTAATCAATAAATCACTTGCTTTGTTACTGACATCAACGGCACTGTGGATATATTTGACTTTTGGAGATGGACGCTGTTGATTATGCTTCTCTAAATAGGTCATGTGATGCCAATGAGACACAACCTGAGCCGTTTTGCACCTTTGCAACTTTAATTTCTTCCTAAATGTATGCACAACCCTCATCAGAGAACTCTTTTTGTTACAGACTGAAGGGCGTCATGTTTATAGTTATAGTTTATAGTTATAGTCAAATTAGAAATGGAAATGTGTATTGCTATAAAGCATAACACAGTCTTAGTTACAAATCAACCCTTAGGAGGCAACAGGGAATCAGTGTATTATGTGTATATGAGGTTAATGGTTCAGTACACAGGAAAATGTCAGGTGCATATTCAAAGTCAATGGGTAAAATAGATGGTGTGTACATGTGTGCGTGGTAACATGACCAACCTTCAGCGTTTCAAAATGTCCTGAAATAAACTCAAAAAGTATTTTTTGTTAAAAGTTTATGTACAAATACAATGTTAATATATGTATTAACATAATAATCACACTATATAATACAGCCAATTATCGGTACACATACAAGAAGTGTGCAATCCACACAGCAGCATGATAAATGCCATTTAATGCCTTCTATTAGGATTCATTAGTTTTAAATATATTATTTTGTACTAAAAGTAGTTAGAAAGAAAAGATTTTGTGTACTTTTGAAAAAGGCATGTTAGTTCTATCAGTATCTCTGCTGTGAAGAGATAGAAGCAAAAGAGATATGGCATGTGTTTTTTAATTATTATTTTCTTATCTTGTTTGCTCTTAATAGCTATTTATGTCTATTTTGTTCTTGAAATTAAATGTATTGCTGTTTAATTTGGTAAAAATTAAACATTATTTATCAGTATCATGATGCTTTTAGGTGAAATCAAAAATTAAATTCAGGCCAATCTGCCTGCCTTCATTTTTACATTTTACATTTCTTCATTCTTCTATCCATGTTTTTTACAAATATGAATTATATTTGTTAGTTATACACAAAGTGATTTAAACATTTTGACATAATATTTTATACTATGTCTGTTATATATCATGTTATACTTTCTAATTTATATCTATCTATCTATCTATCTATCTATATATATATATATATATATATATATATATATATATATATATATATATGTGTGTGTGTGTGTGTGTGTGTATATATATGTATATATATATATATATATATATATATATATATATATATATATATATATATCATTGCTATATTTACTAGGGTGATTTTATTTCAGATACAATAATATAGGTGACAATTTCATCTTAAATACTATGATATACCTACTTAGATTTTAATATACTTTTATACTATTTTCCCCCTCATAAATTGTTATACATAGATTTTGTATAGAGTCTGATTTTGTTCCCTAGTTTTGTTTACTAAATCTGTTCTCTTGTCTATATTATGTACAAACACACTCTATTACTCATCCTTTATTTAACACAAAATCACGAAATCTGTACATTATGAACATGTGGGTGATTATACGATATTAAATGTTTATTTTTATACATTTTAAGGTGTATAAAATAACATTTTTGTTCCATCATTACCCCTGGCTACTTGAGATGTGAGTGACCGTATAGAACTGACAGGTAAGGGCGCTGTGCTAGTTACCGGCTAGCTCATTCACCAGAACATATAATAACGGATTAACAGTCAGACATAAGCATTCTCAGGGTTGTTTTTACGTTGAAACGTTAAAGGTGGCAGTCAACAAACTGATCCAGTCATTAATATTCAGTGTCATCTTTATTAGAGGAGATTTACGGCTATAATTACGCGTTATCAACAGACGCTAGCTGACTAGCGATTGGTTAACCAGGAAGAACGAGCTGGATTATAAACACAAGCAGAATGTTATAAGAATGTTGTTAACCCTGTTGCTTTTATAACAAATGTAATGAGCACATGTTGTTAGCGGCAGCCCGGTAAAACGAAACACACACACACGCGCGCGCGCGCGTAAGGGCCTCCTACACATCCCCGTGTCCCGTTAAACCCTGCCTTTCCTTTTCCTGTTTCCCGGCTTACCGTCTCGGCGTTCGCGGTGCCCGCGCTGGCCGTGCTCGGGGTCGGAGATCGTTGCAGAGTTACCAAAGCCATGCTGTAAAGCCTGTATTAATCCAAAAACGAGTCCAAATCTGTTCAGAAATGTGGCTCAGGTCTTTAACAGCGGGCTAAAATGGCCCCAAGCAGCTCTTGGCATCTCCGGCGGCTGAGATTTGATCACTGCGGTGCTTTACACGAAGCCTCATCTGAATTTGGTCCGAAAGGCAAGCAGCTGAAACCTCCTGTATGGTGGCATTAGATTTCTGAAATCTCTGCCTTAGATAATACAAAACGTTATTGAACTGAACTGAAGCTGAGAGAGGCTGCTGAATCTGACTCCTACAGAGTGTTCATGATGTCTCTCTCTCTCTCTCTCTCTCTCTCTCTCTCTCTCTCTCTCTCTCACACACACACACACACACACACACACACACACACACACACACACACACACACACACACACACTACAGCATTAGGACATGTGAGAAAATGCAGACGTGATGGTGATGCTATTGGCTGTCTGAGGTTTACAGCATTAAGGTCACACACTATACGTAGAGGTTGATAATTTTCCCCTCTAAATGTGCCTAATGCAGATTTGGTATTTGCATAAAATTATATATAATTTTATGCAAATACCAAATCTGCATTAGTTATTCTATATATTTTTATTTTTTTTTAATTTATAATTTTATTTATTTACAATTTTTTTTTTTGCAATGACAGCATCAAGAACAGATGGTGTACAATTTAAAAGTGGGATTTTTTTATTGTCAATCCTCTTTATTGCATGTGTACAAGGAAATCAAAGCCAGTCATTTCCGCAGTGCAATAGTGCAACACATTGACAGGTGCCACTGTAATATAATGTGAGATAATCAATGCTATTAATATCACATGTCAATGGTTTGAATATTATGGCCTATCAGTGAATACAAATGATCTAGCGGGGTTAAGCTTACTTTATGTCTTTCACAGATGAAAAAACAAATATAAGGTGTTTGCATCCATGTAGGAAGGATTTTTATCAAATCAAGTGCAATAGCACCAGCAATGGTCATACAATATATAGAATTCTATGGAGAAGTGAGGCAGGGGCTGATTTTTTTGAAGTTTATCAGTGGCATTTAAAACCCCCAAACAATCCAGGATTTCATTTGGGCTGGTATTTTTTTATTATTTCTTTAAGATTTCCATCCATTTATCCACCCATTTTCTGTACCTTTGATCTCATACACTGTTATGGGTAACCTGGAGCCTGTCCCAGGGTCTCAGGCCACAAGACAGTGGTCACCCTGGATGGGGTGCAAACACATCACATGCAGACTCCTCACACAGGGCAAAGTTGGGAATTGACCCCTCTACTCTGGAAAAAAAAAAACAATATTAGTGAAGAAATGGATCTCATCCACATCATATGGAAAATCTCACTTGGAAAACCACAGCATGTCATAATTACTGATGAGCAAGTGTAAAGAAATACACTTTTGTTGCAGCATAATGGGAAGTTAATCCCTATATGTGTGAGTCTCATCCAAGATGTATCTACAGTAACTGCATCTCTGAGCCTTGTCAGTTTTGCTTGGGTAAATTTGTGGTTTCAACCTAATTTGGCTGTGACGTTACCTAATTTGTCTATGGTAACAATGACTGTGCTCTCAATCATGCTACAAACTACAGTCTCATGAAAAGTTTCAATAAAAACTCATTAACTAATGTAACCTCTTGTGGCCAAGTTTTATGTGTTACTGTATATGAAGCAGATATCTATTAAATAAACAAAATATAGTTAAATAAATGGATATACATTATATAATCAGTGCAAGGTTATATATAAAGCAAACCCAACTTTCTAGTGTTGTTAAGTGTTGTAGCTCCACATGATGTGATGTTAGATTGAATTTTCAATATGCAGCTTGCATAATAACTGAAAGCCACTTAAGTCCAGATTGTTAACAAGTTAATCTGAGGTATAGCCTGAGGGGTAAAAAAAACAGTTTAAGGTACCAACCACATAGTACTTTATCCTATAGCTCGACAGTGTAAGTGGCCAATTGTGGCATGACAGCTAAATGGGTGGTGGGAAAATTTGCAGAATAAAAAATGAAAAAATGAATACAATGGAATAGGAAAATATTATGTAAATATTATTAAATATTAAAAGAAATGGAAGGACACAAAAACTGGAAGACATGTTAAATTAACTTTCAGTCTTCTAACATTTTACAGAATCTCCTTTAGGTAAAAGTGATGCACTTGGAATACAATGTATTACAATGTAATGCAATATAATGTAATATATGTTATGTTATGTACAGTATTTCACAAAAGTGAGTACACCCCTCACATTTCAGCAACTATTTTATGATATATTCTTAAGGGACAAAACTATAGAAATAAAAATTGGATATACTTTTAGAGTAGCTAATGTGCTGCATGTATGGCAGTATAGATTTAATGTCCTCTAAAAATAACTTAACATACAGCCATTATTGTCTAAATAACTGCCAACAAAAGTGAGCACATGTGAACATGTCAAAACTGTGTCCAAAGTGTCAATATTTTGTGTGAGCAGCATTGTTATCAACCACTGTTAATCCTCCTTGGCATGGAATTCAACAGAGGTGCATAGGATATTGCTGGGATCCTCTTTCACTCCTTCATAATGACATCACAGAGCTGCTAGATGTTAGACACATGGTGCTTCTCCACCTTCCTCTTGAGGATGCCCCACAGGTTGACAAATAGGCTTCAGGTGTGGAGACATACTTGGCCACTCCATCACCTTCACCTTCAGCTTCCTCAGCAAGGCAGTTGTCATCTTGGTGCTCCCCAATACCAGCAGTGATCATGCAGCCCCAGACCATGATGCTACCACCACCATGCTTGACTGTAGGCAGGACCCCATTTTCTTGGTACTCCTCCCCAGGGCATTTCCGCACGTGCTGAACACCATCTGAGCCAAGATGACAGGACCTCATTCTAGTAATTCATGCTCTTGGACATGTTGTCTAGAAGAAGCTTCTGGGATGTCGTCTATGCAAACTGACTTGTCGCAGTGTGCGGCATATTGTCTGAGCACTGACAAGCTGACCATTCATTTCTGTAACCTCTACAGCAATGCTGGAAACACTCATGCATCTGTTTTTTGAAGCCAACTTCTGCACCTGATGCACAGCACAAGGACTCAACGTCTTACATTGACCTTGCAAGGCCTGTTCTGAGTTGATCCTGTCTTGGAAACCTTTGTATGACCCTGGCCACTGTACTGTACTATAACTCAGTTTCAGGGTATTACCTAGGCCATCTTTGTGGTGAGCAACAATTCTAATTCTCAAATCCTCAGAGTGTTTTTTGCCATGAGGCGACATGTTCTACATGCAGTGTTGAAATTATGGAAGAATTGTACTCAAAGCACCAAAGTTTAACTGCTTTAATACAAGATACACAAATTCGTATGGTCCTGTTAGGCAGAAAAAGAGATGAACATGATGAGAAGGACACATGGCTTTGCATGGTTAAATAATGTACAGCTGTTATCACTTAGCTGAACAAATTTTTGTCGCCAGCTATTTTGACAATAAAGGCTATTTGTTAAGCAGCTTTCAGAGGACAGTAAATCTATACCACTTTATAAGTAGCACATTGACTACTCTAAAATATATCCAAATTCCATTTCTATAGTATTGTCTATTGAGAAGATGGTTGCTGAAATGTGGGGGTGTACTCACTTTTGTGAGATACTGTATAATGTTAGCAATGTAAAGTAAACAACCAAAAAATGAGCTAAGTAAAAGTAAAGAATAAATATATATATATAATAAATATATTACATAATATAAATATGTAATAAATATATAGTCTATAGAATAGGTGTGTAAATCCATTTATATATTAGCATTTTGAGGTTAAATTCAGATGCTCATTGTGAATGAAAAAGTGTTAAAAATATACGGAGTGTGCAAGTAAGGTGCAACTAGTAATACAAATGATAGGTATAATATATGATCTAGAATGCCTACCTTTCTGCTCACATTCCTTACCGATTTAGTATGAAATAATGGTATGGAAATAGGAGGCAAATCATTTAAAATTAAATGTACTACATTTGAGCTTGCAACCAAATACACTGTAGAAAACCCTGTACATACTTTCAGTTAACTGAATATAGAGGCGATATAATAAGTGTACTTGACTTTTATTGATATGGATGTATGCATTCGTGCTGAAAGGTGAAATTCATTTTCATCTTCAGCTTAAAACTACACCAAAATCTGGTATTTGTAGCTATTCATGGTTCTCTTCCCCTTGATAAAAGCCTCAATTCTGGCTGAAGAAAAGCAGCCGTAAAGCATGAGGCTATCACCACCATGCTTCACTTTGGATACACCATACTTTTAATTTTGTTGCTAGTCTCTTGGCTTTTATAAATTTGAACATCCTGCTTATGGTGCTCCGTTTCCTCTAACTGCTGATGATGTTCAATGGTACATCTAATATTTTGAAAATTATTTTATACCTCTCTCATGATCAAATCCATACATGCTTTGTAAGCGCTTTGCAGCCTTCAGCAGTCGGATCTAAACTTATTTGAGGTTAATCAGAATCTCCAAGCTAACGACTGTATGTTAATTACTTTTTAACATGAGACTGAATGTTCTGGACACAGCTTTCTGAACACATCTACATACCCAATTATTAAAAAGGTGTATGCACCAGGTTATTATATAAGTATTGTATATGTTTTTTTCCCTAAATTCCTAAATCTGTTTAGGGGGCACAGTGGCTTAGTGGTTAGCACGTTTGCCTCACTCCTCCAGGGTTGGGGTCCGAATCCCACCTCCGCCTTGTGTGTGTGGAGTTTGCATGTTCTCCTCGTGCCTCGGGGGTTTCCTCCAGGTACTCCGGTTTCCTTCCCCGGTCCAAAGACATGCATGGTAGGATGATTGGCATCTCTGGAAAATTGTCCGTAGTGTGTGAGTGAATGAGAGAGTGTGTGTGGCCTGCGATAGGTTGGCACTCCGTCCAGGGTGTATCCTGCCTTGATCCTGATGACCAGTGTTGCATAAAGTACTAGAAAGCAATACTCGAGTAAAAGTACAAGTATCGTGCTAGAAAAAGACTTTGATAGAAGTGAAAGTCACCTTTTAGAATATTACTCAAGTAAAAGTCTTGAAGTATCTGATATTTACTGTACTTAAGTATCAAAAGTCATTTTCTGATATTTAATGTACTTAAGTATTTGAAGTAAAAGTAAAAAGTTAAATATCAGTGATTTTCGGTAGGTATAAGAGCAGGGGCAGTTCTATGATTTCATCTTTAGGGGGTAAATAACCACTAAAGAGCCCTCAGTGAGAATTTAAAAAAAAGAAGAGTTTTATATTATATATTATATGACTACATAGTAAGCCAAAAGTTATGGTATTATTAAATGGCAAAAGTGGACACCAAAATGTTATACATGATGTAATGATGCCAGTCTTGAATCAGATCAGTTCATGTGTGTGTGCATTCTCTACAAACAGTGTATCCGATGAATGACGTCATTAATAAACTAATATTCACAAGACAAAGACCAAATCAATAAATGTTATTTTTATTTAGTATTGATATTGCATCACTATTTTGTTCGTGCTATCAACTCTGGTAATAAGAATAGTGACATTTCACTGGTTTTGGTTGCTTTTGGTTGCAAAATGCCTCCAGCTCTGACTGCGCGTGCACGCTGCGCGTACCTGTGCTTCTCCGTAGCGCGCGCGGACGTGCGTAATACAATCTAGGAGCAGTGATTCATCAAACCTCCCTTATTACAGTCACACACATTTCTGCTGATTTTATTTTGTAGTAACGAGTAACGAAGATGCTTAGTGGAAATATAACGGAGTAAAAGTTTACATTTTATCTCGGAAATGTAGTGGAGTAAAAGTGAAAGTTGTCATAAATTTAAATAGCGAAGTAAAGTACAGATACGTGACATTTCTACTTAAGTACGGTAACGAAGTATTTTTACTTCGTTACATTGCAACACTGCTGATGACGCACAGGCTCCCCGTGACCTGAGGTAGTTCGGATAAGCGGTAGAAAAAGAATGAATGTTTCTTGTTAATTTTATATCTTAAAATCTGCTGTATTTTCCATTTTGTACTGTTTTCTGGTGACACTTTACAGTAGAGTACTTTTAACACTTATAACCTCTACAAGATAGATCTACAGTCTTTGGCATAAAACACATGAAGATCAAAAGGACAAAAAACAAATATTCAGTATAGTTTAGTGCAATATTTTCCTCTTCATATTAAATAATTGTCCCCCTTAAACTTTTTAAGACAACAGGCTTATTAAAAATCTCTTCTACTGCAATATCATATCAATCATAGTTTTTAATCATGTAAAATGGTAACATGTAATTTTAAAACAAAATAAATCTCCAGGCTGCCAGTTCTGTCTATTCTCTGTATTGGAGAATGGGAATTAAGGCGATTGGATTGTAGTGAACTTGGTATCGAGATTGGAGCTCTTGAACACTGCACCGTGTTACTGTTTACGGTCTTGTGTAACACAGCTGCTGCTTGTTAGTTTGCTGACTGAACTTAAAGCGAGACCAAGCTCGGGTAAGTCAAAATGTTAACACAAATGTTCAGTATTTGGATTTATGCCCTGCACATTGCTAGTAAAATAATAGGCTGTCTTAAGAAACCATGTAATTCTACAATGTTGGTTTTGTTAAATAGTTTTAATATTCAGCATAAAACAAAGTGTTTGCAAACTATCTAAGTCACCAGAATTGTCAACTTAAACTAGCATATAAATCACGTTGACTTTAAAAAATATATATATATATATTTTTTTTAAATGATTTTTTTTTTTTTTTTGCAACAGTGTCAGCAGCTGTAGCATATGGTGTTTTAAATGTCAGGTTTCATATCATTTGTCCATGTTTTGTATGTAAAGCAGTTTTTTGGTGTTATTTGTGAGTGAATTCACACAAAACACAATTGTAACAAACTGAGTTTTGTGATGTCTTTGACAGATACAAATCTCTTGTAGAGATGAGATTAACTCAATATAGACTCTATGTATTGTCACTCTAGTAATGATGAGTGTTACTGTGCAATATAATAAGTAATAAAAGCACAATAGTTCAAGGACTATTTAACATACAGTACAGCTGGACTAATAAAACTGTGGAAATCATGCTGACTACTGGTATTCTCTAGCTCCAATGTTAGGAGGAAAAAGAAACTAAATTTAAACATTTTTAGTTTCAGGTTATTAACAGATGCATAGAATTTTGTAGGATTGATACTAAATCAATAGCCATTGATTTTATACAGCAATAAAGAGGGTATTGTCTGCCTTTTGCGAAGCTTAGTCACTGAGACAACTGGTATAGTCAGGGAGACAGCTGGTATAGTCAGTGAGACAGCCGGTATAGTCAGTGAGAAAGCCGGTATAGTCAGTGAGACAGCCGGTATAGTCAGTGAGACAGCCGGTAGTCTATGAGATAGCCAGTAAAGTCACTGAGATAGCCGGTATAGCCACTGAGATAGCCGGTATAGTCACTGAGATAGCCGGTAAAGGCCCTGAGATAGCCGGTATGGCCCTGAGATAGCCGGTATCGCCACTGAGATAGCCGGTAAAGGCCCTGAGATAGCCGGTAAAGGCCCTGAGATAGCTGGTAAAGGCCCTGAGATAGCTGGTAAAGGCCCTGAGATAGCTGGTAAAGGCCCTGAGATAGCTGGTAAAGGCCCTGAGATAGCTGGTAAAGGCCCTGAGATACTGTAGCTGGTATAGTCACTGAGATAGCTGGTATAGTCACTGAGATAGCTGGTAAAGGCCCTGAGATAGCTGGTACTGTCAAAAAGCTGCTACTTTTGCTAGTTATCCCTGGCGGCCTTCTCACCATGCAGATCTCCCGTTCCGAATAGATGGAGAGATTTAGCCCCCTCAGCCGGGACACTTTGCCTATTGGCCTCTGACCTGCTGCATATTCCTCTAATATCTTTGGTTTAATATTTTCTCTTTACAGCCATGCGTGTAGCGGTAATCGGAGCTGGGGTCATTGGTCTTTCCACAGCTCAGAGCATTTATGAGCATTACCATGACAAAGTCAATCCCTTGTATATAGATGTCTACGCAGATGTCTTTACTCCTTTGACCACCAGCGATGGAGCAGCAGGACTCTGGCAGCCATACCTCTATGATAAAGGCAATGTCCAAGAAACGTAAGGGCAGAGATGAGTGGATTTTTGTCAAATTTCAATCCCAGGGGGCCAAACATACAACTACTGCTTAGTTATAAATCTAATTGCCTTATTAGAAACAAAAAAGATCATCAAATGTTGATTTGTTGTCCTGAGGATGGTTTTTCAGACAAAGTCTAATTTTTATCTTGAACATGGGTACATCATAGAAGTGAAATTGTGAGAAGCCAATTGATGTGGCTGGATTCACATTGTACATGGTTAAATGACCCAAAAAGTGTCTTTTACATTTGTAGGAATTGACATTTTTAATGCAATTTCCAAATCATGTATTTATTTATTTATTTTTTTAATCTGTTTCTGGGACCTTTTCACATCACTGCAAATTTTCTTTTAAATTTTGGTGCATACATATTTTAAGAAAAACATTGCTACACTACTTCTGTGATTTTGGGTTATAGCTTATACTGAATATATTGTTTTACTATTTCTCCCAATATCAAGCAGTTTACTGACTAATTTGGGTATACAGATGAAAATATGGCCACTAAGGAACCAGTAAGGAAAAGTTCTTGTAGTCAAAGCATACATAAATTTAAGCATAATTCATGAAAAGCAATGACATACTTTGTGCTCATGTGGTATGTAAAAAAAGTCTGCAGAGATTGAGACTGTTTGAGTAGTTATGAATGATGCAGCAGATTCATGTCTCTTTCATTCCTTTCTTTTTTTTTCAGAAAATGGAACAAAGAAACATTTGATTACCTTCTGAGTTTCCTTGGCTCTCCTGAATCTATTGAAATGGGAATATTCCTGCAGTCGGGATACAACCTTTGCACCCAACATGCCCCGGTAAAACTCTATCTTTTTTTATGAGATATACTGTACAGTAGTTCCATTATAAGAAAGATTATAATAAATCACAGCATGGGGATTATAATGATACATGTTTTTTACACAGAATAGCATATACGTTTTTGTTTTTAACATACTCTGAAATTAAACAAATGTTATCATGTTAGCTGTAGAATGGTAGCTTTAATCTCATTAGGTACCAATATATGAGTGGACCAAAATGAATGTTACTGCCAGGATAAAATATGCTGGAATTGATACATTTATTTAGTGCCAATATGTACATTTCTGGTAAAAGGTTTGAGCAGAAGGTTTTCTTGATTTTTACTTTCTTTGCTAACACACAAAACATTTAATGAAACCAAATTGGAAGAGGCTTGTTGTTATAGGAAAATAATCAACAGATGATGGGATCTTTACCACAACTAGTAGATCATTGTTCACAACAATTGGCCAGTATTTCAAATTCATTAATAAATTACCTGCCATAGATTTTATCTGTTCATTGTTCTTTCTCTTACTTTAAGTCAATAAAACAAAAGAAACACAGCTTGAAACAGGAAAGATGATCCTTTTGCACTTTAACCTTTGACTGTTGATAAGAGCTGTTCATAAATGTTAAATGTCTCCTATTTCAACCATAAGCCAAATGTCAAAGAGTATTCAAAATATTATATTTATGCATATATACAAAATATTCATTCTACATATACAGTATACTGTCCAAACCTTTTACTGGAAATGCTGTTTTACAGCAGTTTGTTTTCCCCCACAGTTTAAAGCTGGAAAATTTTTCTCTCATTTCTCAATAAGACTTTGTCCCAAACTGCATTAGGCCTACTTTTAAAAGTAACGTTTAACTAGTGTTAACCTGACATTCCTGAGTTCCTGGTCCTGAGTTTATTAGCTAGTTTACAACATATGAACATTCTAAGGTCATATTGCTGCAAAGTTTTTGGCTATTTTTCAGTTTTCCCTAGTGCCACTGCTGTAAGTGAACAATTTATTAGTAATAAATGCAAGGAATAATATACTTTAAGGTTTATACCTTGATAAAAATCTGAGATTTGAAGGAGTTATACCCAGGATGTGGTAATTCCTTGTGTCTGTGCTTCATAAATAAACTTTTTCAACCAAGGAAACAAAGAACCAGTAAAACACCATAAATTAAATAGGGAGACACATATGAACAATACAAAAAAGTGGACACGATCAAGCATAAATTGAACAAACAACAAATTAAACTGTGAGTAAGGGTGCCCTCTGGTGGTCTGATGGAGAGCCTGTGGTAACTGTGGCAGGTGTCTGACCTCCCTAATGCACATGTAGTAATGAATGAACACAAATCACGTAGAAATCTTTAATCATCCCCAAAAGAATGGAGAGTGATATAGCAGTAAAGGAGGGACCAGGCCTGTATTATTGTCAATGGCTTTGAAAAGGGATTTTCAAGGACAGATATGAATGTGATAGTCAGGTTTCCACAAACCTTTGTCTATGGTGAACATCATATCACACCTTATCATTACATTACTACAGTTTGTACAAATGCAAATATTGTGTTAAAGTAAAAAAAGTAAAGAGCAGAATAAGTCAAATTTAATACAAACCACATACAGTTTCACTTTCATCCTTTGACCCATGCACTGAGGATCAACTGAGGACGAACTTTTTTCTACAATTCAGTGCTTTGGCTGGTTAAATCTCAGACAATTTTTTTTCAATTCCATCCCAATTTCATTTTTTACAGGTTATAACAAAGCAGCTTTACCAAAATCCAAATGTAGATTTAGATCCAAAAGTCAGAGGTGATTTGTGGAAAAGAAAAAACTCTCCAATAATATGATAAAGAAATCTTGAGATAAACAAGACTGTAACATGGGACAATTCAACAAATTCGACAATTCTTGATATGTTTCCCTTTTCAACTGTTCCATGTGACAGATAATGGGATTATACTGTACAGTGAACCATTACAGGATATGTACAGGTGTTGAACTGTAAAGACAAATGTGTTAAAAGGATATATTACGTTTAAGCATATTGTAAATGGATGGATGAGCACAGGGCAGTCTGTTTTCCACAGTTATTCAGTACAGTGTCTAATTTCCCCCCAAAGAAATAAATGTGGGACTCCAGTTGCTTATAAAATTGTGGGTCACACCTTTGTGTTTTCAGAGCACTCCAACATATGTATATACAAATTAGTATATACAGAAAACAGTTCACATATACTGTAGCACCACTGACACTTCCTCACCTAAATTAGCACCGTAACACCAGCTAGCACTTTTTTGGTATCTGGAATTTCTTTGGCTAAATCATGCCTAATTAATTTTTATTAGTGTAATGCAAATTTGTATTAAATGAGTTTGGCCATAACTGGGAGTTTGCTTTACTTATTTCTTTTAAAAAAGTTGTGCATATTTATTTAAAATCCCATTAACACAGATATTATTTTGTTTCCCAGCCCTGATGCACACCACCTGTCTTTTTAAGAAAATTCCTTTCTGTTAAAAATGTTTAAAAAACATTCCTAATGTGTATATATACTATACGGATTAATGCACAGTTTTATGAATACAGCTGTTAAACTATTAAAACTAAAGCTTATTCACTACTTAATTTTAATTATGCTGTAAAATTCTATTACAGTTACTTAGATTCTACACTATTTCACATTTCACTGGCTCTACATCTCAAAAGTGGGTTCTAATTTAAGGAAAATTATTGTAATGTTATCTCTTTCTCAGCAGGAACCATCATTTAGAGACATTGTGTTGGGTTTTCGGGAACTCACCCATCGTGAGCTTGATATGTTTCCAGGATACAGGTACATACAGTTAAATCATCAGCAATAAACTAAAATCCCTGCTAAAAAAAAACAGCATTTCTGGTCATCAGCATAAGGTTTTGCATGTTTTGCATGCTGGGACCAGCTTGGGATGGTGGTATGCTGGTCCAGCATTAGGTACTGGTTGCTGGTGTGCTGGCCGACCAGCCAGGGATGGTGGTATGCTGGTCCATCATTAGGTGCTGGTTGCTGGTGTGCTTGCTGACCAGCCAGGAATGGTGGTATGCTGTTCAACATATGGTCAGCCCAGCAAGACCACAACAAAACCCATTTGTTACATAACACATTTCTTAGTGCATATTCATAGTTAAATGAAGACCAAGACAATTTTCTAGAGAATTGCAATCCACTTTTTAATAAAGAAAAACATTCTGGATATTCCTATCATTTACATGGCTTTCTATTTACATGGCTTTCTTTCTTTATATATATATATATATATATATATATATATATATATATATATATATATATATATATATATATATATAAAAACACACACACACACACACACACACACACACAGTACAGACCAAAAGTTTGGACACACCTTCTCATTCAAAGAGAACATTTAGTTCATAACAAAAAAGTGTGAAACAACTGAAAATATGTCATATTCTAGGTTCTTCAAAGTAGCCACCTTTTGCTTTGATTACTGCTTTGCACACTCTTGGCATTCTCTTGATGAGCTTCAAGAGGTAGTCACCTGAAATGGTCTTCCAACAGTCTTGAAGGAGTTCCGAGTGATGCTTAGCACTTGGCCCTTTTGCCTTCACTCTGCGGTCCAGCTCACCCCAAACCATCTCGATTGGGTTCAGGTCCAGTGACTGTGGAGGCCAGGTGCAGCACCCCATCACTCTCCTTCATGGTCAAATAGCCCTTACACAGCCTGGAGGTGTGTTTGGGGTCTTTTTTCTTCACAATTTTTTGTTATGTATATAATTCCACATGTGTTAATTCATAGTTTTGATGCCTTCAGTGTGAATCTACAATATTCTTAGTCATGAAAATAAAGAAAACTCTTTGAATGAGAAGGTGTGTCCAAACTTTTGGTCTGTACTGTTTGTGTGTGTGTATGTATGTATGTATAAGTGTGTGTATATATATATATATATATATATGTATATATATATATATATATATATATATATATATATATATATATATATATATATATATATATATATATGTATATGTGTTTGTTTAAAGTATTTATTGGACAATGATATTTGCCATCACACTGTAATATACACAAATAATGTTACACAATATAACCTTTTCAACACACATTTTTGATCTTAGCTTCCGCTCTCTCTTTTAGCGAGTAACAAGTAGTATGTGGTGGCGATGACCGTGTTTTTTTTTAAGAGCTAGGCTACCCGGAGTCGTTTGCCTTTAGACAATTCCTGCTCTGTCTTCTTTATTCTCTGAAAAATTATAGAAACAAAATAAGAAACAAAACTATATATCCCTCATTTGTTTATATTGTGCAGTGAATGAGTTACGATAAAACAGCTTCTGCTTACGTTACATACCTTTAAGCATTAGTATTTGTCCCCTGAAGAAGTCTTGCTTCCATCGTAGCTACCCAATAAACCTGAGTTTGGTCAAACATGTCATAGTTAAAGTGCTTAATTTCGCTAATTGAAACAACTGCCGTGCAGCCGTCATCCAGGTACCTCACATATGCAAACATTCTGATTCCCAGTGATCAGCAGATTTGTCGTGTACAAGCGGAAGCTTTTTATTTACCCCAAAACAAATGATGATGTGCTGGCCACCCAGCTATACCAGCACTATACCAGCACTATACCAGCATTATACCAGCACTATACCAGCACGAACCAGTAAAAACCAGCCTGGACCAGCATGGAATTCATGATGGTTTATGCTGGATTTTTCAGCAGGGATTAGCATTATTTTAAAGCATTATGATAAAAGCAAATATGTTTAAAATGCATTACTGGAAACTGGATAATCATTTAGATCTTCCTTGTGCTCAAGTTTTATCTTTGTTTGTGACTGTGTCTATAAAATGTATGTGTTTTTCAATGGATGCTACAGCTGAGATTTTGACTGTGGCTTGATTGTTAGTTCCAGGTGGTTTGGTTTGTGTATTTCTGTAACTGTAACTGCTAGTATTTCTGTAAAGGCAGTTCTTCAGACAGAATTGCCTTGTTGTTGCCTTGCTTAAAGAAAGGCTGCAACAAGACCACATGTCACACCTTGAGTTGGATGGGCTACAACAGCAGACTATTACCATTACACCACCTTCACCAGGCTCAACTGTTGACAAAAGGCAGGTTGGGCCAGTGGATTTTTGCTGTTGGCACCAAATCCTGACTGTATAGATTCAGTCTGGCAATTGCTGACTTCTAACTTTTCTCATCAACAAGGCTTTTTCATCCACAGAACTATTGCTCACTGGATGTTTTTATTTATTAAGTCTGTTTGTGCATGAAGATAAAAATAATATACCGTAGCTATATATTTTTATTATTTTAGATTTGTTATTAGGATTCTAAGCAATATAGATTTGGAACAACTTTCAACAACTGTGTTTAGGGAGTTTCATGATCTGCACAGGAAGAGGAAATAAGACATTAATGAAATGAGACTTGATCACTTTTGGGTTTTATATTTACAAAGATTTTCCATTCATCAAACTTTGATTACCTTGACAGCCTAGAAAAGTAATAAAAATGTGCAAATTTGTAAAAAAAAAATAATTAAAAAAAATTTTTTTTTAAATTATTTAAATTTTTTTAAAAATTATTTATGGTGGCAAACCTGTGGCTGTTTTATTACTCTGTAATTCAGTTACTGGATTTATTACCAGCTTTACTTGTTACTTTACTATAATTATACACATTAATATTTTTATTCACTCAGCTTTTGAGCATTAAATGTTAATTTAGCTGCACCTGTTCCCCATGATAAAGTGTTACTGTGTTTTCTCTATTTAAGCATGGGTTGGTTTAACACTTCAATAATGCTGGAAGGGAAGACGTATCTGCCCTGGCTCATGAACTGGTGAGAGTTCAGCCTTTATCTCAGTGCTATTCAAACTATATTTATACCATAAAAAGTTTATTTGTCCCCTTGGTAATGTTTTACCAGGCTGACACAAATGTTCACTTTTTATTTACCTAGTAAAACGTAAGCAACAAGTTAATAAATAAGAAATAAAATGTTATGATGTTATCATTGTCACTGGATCTTAACAAAAATGCAGAGACAAGAAAACAAGGATAAATGTTTTTAGACTTTAAGAGAAGTTCTTTTCCTTTATTCAGGTTGACCAAAAGAGGAGTAAAGTTTTACCACAGAAAGATCCATTCATTCCAAGAGGTCAGGCTAATTTTTTTATTAACGTGTATGTCAGATGCTTAAAATAATTTCAATTGTTTCCAATTTAAGTGTTCAGGTTGGAAGGAAAATTCATTTTCACAGGAGGTTGGTGCAGCACATAACAGTACACAAGTCTACAAGACCACATTAAGTGAATGCACACAACGGTGTGAGATAAATGCACAACACAATAGCTACATAGCATGGGCTGTAAACTATAAATCATTGGTAGGGTAATAGCAGTAGGTTTAGATAAAGAGTCTTATGTTACTTTGTGTAATGTAGGCCTGTAGTTGTATTTAGTAATACTGGGCTAAGAATTAGACTAAGCCAGGTGAGCACTGGGAGACAGCAGGGGATAAATAATCTGACTGCCTCAGAATCTTTTGTGGTGGTGGTATGTATCCTGCACCTTGTGTCTGAAGTCAGGACAGTGAAAAGTTCATGAGATGGATGAGAATGGTCGTGGTCAGAAAACTCTATTGTCCTTCTGTGGTGAGGATGGGAGGGGAGGTTTGGTCTCGATAGTCTCCGTTGAGCTTTCTTGGCTGGGTGGAGGGTGTTCAGGTGAGGTCCTCTGTCATGTGTACACCAATAAATTTGGATCTTCTGACTCCACACCTGTACTGTTGATGTACAGTGGTGAGTGGTCCACTCGAGTTCTCCTCATCTTTCATCAATTTAGTCTTATCAACATTAATAGATAGGTTGTTGTCTAGACACTACTCTGCACCTGGTTCAAGTCCTCTCTGTATGTGACTCATCATTGTTGCTGACGAGGCTCACAACTGTAGTGTAATTAGCGAGTATAATGTTTGGTTTATAGTACAGTCATAAGTAATCAGGTTAAAACAGCAGTGGACTGTGCACACATCCCTGGGGTGTACTGGTGTTCAGTTTGGTAGTGCTGGATGTGGAGTTGTTAATTTGCAGAGTGTATGCTCAGACCCAGCAGGTGCAGATTTCTTATGAGTATTAACAGCTTTTTGTGTAAAGTAAATTTTGTGTAAATCTTTGACATAAGTCTAGTAAGTCTAGCAAAAATAGTTTTTATCAAAAATGAATATTATGCTATTCCTCAGTTCATTATTCAGGTCTTATGCCATTTGCTTGAAATGAATTCTAAAAAAGTATTACTAGTTCAGGAAAATAAACAATTTAATGGTTCTGGGCTCAGACATTATTAACATTTGTCATACCTTTTAGCTGGCAGAGAGTGGAGCAGACATTATTGTTAACTGCTCAGGTGTACGATCAGGTGACCTCCAACCTGATCCTGAGCTGACTCCAGGCCGAGGACAGATCATCAAGGTCAGAGATAAAGAATGAGCAGTTACTCATGACTATGAGTATCTATGTATGTAGGCCTGGGTAACATGATTTAATAAATGTGGGTCTATCTGCCTTTCTGCTTTATTAGGTGGATGCTCCTTGGATAAAGCACTTTATTCTGACACACAATTTTACATCTGGAGTTTACAGTTCACCGTACATCATTCCAGGGTGAGTGTTCATGCTGGCTTAATAAGACTAAAGGATTCAAATTAGATCTTTTGCATAATAATTGCCATATTAAATACATTAATTTAATAACTTCACTTTTCCATGATTGTTCACACATTACTTTGCACGAGCATGTGCTAGTGTTAGTTGTCTAATGGATAAGTTGTTTCTGTCATAACAAAATGTCCTATAAATGTTCATCGGCAAAACAGCAAAAACAAATAAAATTGTAAGATGACAATATATTTTTAATATTAAATCTTAATCTTACAGTTAAATCTGAACATATTTGCTCTTTGCAATTCTAATGCATCCTGAGTCGATAAAAACATCTACTAATTAATGCTTTTAAAATTTGAAACTTGTCACTTTGCTAGAGTTCAATAAAAATACTCATGTAAACAAATTGTAAATTTATATCTGATCCCTAACTAAAAATAACTGAAATAGAAGAAAATGTGTATTTTATTAATGCCCCGGACTCGTTATAACAGTGGGCAGTATTTAGAGTTGAGTTACTAAAACATTGAGGCATCTAAATAGTAAGTGTTATTAAAAAGGTACATGAGAATTACAGACATGTAGTGGAGTTTAAGAAAAAATGCTTCTGTTAATTACACGCGACTCTGAAATTGAGCAACAAGATATAGGCTTCTGCAAAGTTCAATATTAAAATAAGTGCTGTTGTAAAAGCTTGTGAATAATGAGAGGAAGCCATATTGTATATCAAATTTGTATTTAACTAGTACTAGTGTAAAAATGAGTTTCATAAAATATTGTATATCAAACTTGTATTTAACTAGTACTAGTGTAAAAATGAGTCATAAAAACCTGAAAGTCTGATCTGACCTGGTAAAAGTTCTAAAAAATTTTCTAAATCTTTTGCAGTATCAGTATCCTTTAGAACCTTTGTTTGATATTTCAGCTGTCTGAAATTCACAGAAAAGATGATGTTCTTAGAGCATGATTAATAGATGATAGAGTTAGTGAACATTTGTAAATCAGATGGCGTTACTGGTTTAAAAACTGTACACTGCTGCACTGAAGACTCTTAACTGGTTGACTGAGAGAAGATATCTTGATATCTTCACTTTGGATTACTTCATCTGTTCCTCTTTGTCTTTTTTTGCTGTATGAGGTCAGACTTCACTGATTTTTTTTATTGGAGATTATATTTTTGTTTGTTTGTTTGTTTGTTTTTTCAAGTTCAATCTGTCATTTATTATATGAGCAGAAATGGAACAGTTTTTATTATGGTTACACATTGAGAGCTGTGTGCAGTATTTTGTGTGAACCTTAGGTTTAGGTTGCATAGACACATGATCAAACTGCATTGTACTTGGACCCAAAAGTATAATACTTTCTGTATTGAAAAAACGTCCTCCTGACCCAGTGCTACACTGAATATCTGCCTGTTCTACTTTTTCAGGAGTCGTCTAGTGACTGTTGGGGGAATTTTCCAAGTGGGAAACTGGAGTGAGCAGAACAATTCTATCGACCACAAATTCATTTGGGAAAGAGCCTGTGCACTGGAGCCCAGCTTAAAAGTAAGAGAATTATAGTATGTTCTAGTTCAATTCAATTCAAGTTTACTTGTATGGCGCTTTTTACAATTGACATTGTCTCAAAGCAGCTTTACAGAACATACAGTAAACATAGAACAAAAGTTTAATATAAAGAATAATATAAAGATTAATAGAATGCAAAATTCAAGATTAATATTAGATAGAGTTAGTTCATAATGTGTATGTATTTATCAAAATGAGCAAGTCTGAGGTGACTCAGGCAGCAGTAGCAAGGAAAAACTCCCTTAGATGGTAAACAGACTCAAAGGGGAACCCATCCTCATATGGGTGACACTGGAGGGTGTGATTAAAAAATACAGTCAAACAGATGTTGTATAGATGGAAAAGATCACATGGAGTTCACATCTCCTCTAGTCAGTTCATCCATCACAATCCAATCATATCTAATCGAATCATATATATATATATATATATATATATATATATATATATATATATATATATATATATATATATATATATATACATCTAGGGTTTCACTAATTGACAAATTTGAAACAATTCAATAATAAAAATAGCAGACTGCAAATTTTATTATTGATTAGTTGGTATGTCTTATGAATCACATCATGCCATTTTATAGCAAAATCAACAAAGTTATTTGAATAAATCTTAAGTGGCTAAATAATTTTTTATGTGGGTAAAAGCCACAGCATTTCATATTCTTAACATATCCAATATCTTTTAAATATATGTTATGCGTCATCACATTCAAGTTGCCTTCTTGCTTTTGGTTCCCATGAAATTAGTCCCAAAAACACGATTGCAGGCATTTTTAACTAGGCATCAACCCCAAAGATGTTGAGACTTAAATGTTGCAAGTTTGTAGAATTTGGAAAGATAATTTTGGAATTTTTCCCATTCCCATTCCAGGAGACAGGAGATTTCTTTTAAAAATTTCATGGAGTTGTGGTGTTTTTTATAGTAAGTAAGTTATTGTATCTGTTAAGGGTAAGTTTTTTGTTGTTGTTTTGGTTTTTTAACATTAAGTGAATTAGAAATGTCCTAACTTTTTAAAAGAAATTTCCTGTCTCCTGATGCACCTGATATTGTTAAATATTCGAAGTGAACGGGAATGTTCTTCATGGAATATCTTGATTCCAAACTCTGTAAAATCTTTCCAGATTTTTGATGAACTCAAATATTCATTCAGATTTAGTCAAACGTGCATTATGACCTACTCTGAACTGTTTCAAATAGTTGGATTGGTATGAATGATTAATAGATCAGGATACATGTGCATATTTGTTTGCCTTGTCAGCATGCTCGCATAGTTGAGGACTGGACAGGTCTCAGACCTGTACGCAGTAAGGTCAGGCTGGAGAGAGAGACCATCGGTTACAGACCCAGCATGATCGAGGTGAGCTTTTATAGCAGAACCATACACTAACTGATCTGCAAGGCAGAAATTGTGAAATCTAATTGGATTTATTTCAGGCTGTTCTGGTAAAACTTCGTGATCAAATGTCTGTTTTTGGGCAATGGTTTGAGACATAACCCTACTTGTACTAATTTTTGTCATCAGAAATATAAGTTATAAGAATAACTAACCAGGCTCACTGAATTTCCACAACATTTATTAAATGTAACTATAAATTGATAGAATATAGGATGTTCATTAATAAATTAAAAGGTATTTGTTGCCAAACTGCTATAAGGAATAAAACACTTTGAAACATTCTATAACAAAAAACAAGATGCGTGTCAAATTTAAAAAATTAAAAATTATTTTGTTCAGTAAACATTCTAAATTCTAAAATATTGGAACTTAAGTTTTACTTAAATAAGTCACACAATCTAAACTTGATTATGCGCATTGTTTTTTTTTTCTTATATGCACTACCAGGTAATCCATAACTATGGTCACGGGGGCTACGGACTGACGATCCATCGTGGCTGTGCTGAAGAAGCTGCCCGTCTTTTCGGTGAAATCTTGCAGCAGCAAGCTAAAGCAAGCCAAGCCAAATCCCGACTCTAATTCACCAGTTTTATAAGATGTAACTTTTTAATCTGTTTACAGGTCTATTAGTCACTCTGTTAGTGAAAACTTTGCAATTGGTTCATTTTGCAATCTAAATCAGCATGGTAACAGAAATAGATTTTAAAAGATTTTACAGATTTTAACATGACACTATTTTAATAATATGGCACAGTTTAATATGCCAGTCTTCAGTTAGTCATAATATGAAATGCATGATTAAACGAGACAAATCAATCAAGCAGTCCAATGATGCGATAAATATAATTACAAACACAAAGTTTTCTCATTTGAAATATAGTTTATTGTAGATACACATGGATAAAGTGTGGAGTAGGATATCTGCACGCACAGACACTAAATAGCTGATGGGCATCATGTATGTATGCTATCATTTCAACAAGGTTAGTTAAACCGATCATTAATAAATCATGAATTCACTCACTGTACAACTAAAAACTTTAGTTACATATGTGATTAACCCAAATTCTTGTTAAAAAAATACAGTACAATATACTGACAATAGATAACAAGAAAGCTAAAGATGAATTTTGATGATGTTGAGATGAACTGAATGAATTAATATTCTGTGAAATTTGTTTTAAAAACTTTTCATACCATGTATTCCATCAAATAAAAGCCAAGTTTGATGTCCAACATTTATGACTGTTAATGAATAAAATAGAAATTAATGTTACTTATATGTATTTGTATGATGTGTGTGTTCAGAGGCCTTAACTGTACCCTGCCAGTTTCAATTACTTCATATATTATAAACAAATAAATAAAAATTAAAACTTTCCTTACAATCATGGGCAGTGTTTAATAAATAACTACATTCAACAAATAAAGGCTTTTGATATGCTTAAGCTTAATAAGCAAGGAATATGTTCATATCCAAGTGATGGCAAGTGCTGTTTGGCTAAACACCCAGACTCACTAAATGCCAGCAAATGGCATTTAGAGATGTGCTGCTGTGACATGGTGGTTAAAAATAACAGCTTTGCTGTGCACAACAAATTTTCACTTTACTATTGGTGGTGAATGGGGTATGGGCCCTCCAGCTGAGAGTATGTGTGATTAAAATGTATCATTTATCCAGATTTGTGCTGCAAAGCTTGTTTTTTTTAGTAAAATAAACTCCCCCCTATTCCACTGTTTCTGTTCCAAAAGCTTTTTACTTTCATTAATCCTGACACTAATCCCTTGCTTTTCACTGCTGCTAAACTCCATAAAGGAGATCACTAGTTTTTGTCGAACTAGTTTGGATGTCCATCAAATTGCGGATGCTGATTGAAACAAGAAGTAATGCACTAGCATGTCCACACACGGCCACCCACAATCACCCTCGCTGTAGAGGTGAATATTAATATTATGTTTTAGTTATTTGGACTGCAAATAGAGCCAACATATTTCCTCTTAATGGACAATTTTTTCACTTAAAGTGCAAAATATACAATTTTATCTTCTGACTCAATTCTAATCAGTCAGCTAATTTGTTTGGTATCTCAAAATTGTTGAGCTAAAAATTTAGGAGGCTTACATAACGGTTTAGCACTGTGCAAATATTTTGGTTCTGTAATACATGGTATTAAAATAAACTCTACAAAATCAACCCATTTTTTAATGATTCAATTCATTCAAATGACATCATTTCTAATGTACAATTCTGCTGTGTTGAGGAAGAAAGAGACTGAGCTTCAAGATGGCTGGTTAACAGTTTTTTTGTTTTGTTTTTTTTAAATAAAGTGGTGTCATTTTTGTTTAACGGTGAATATTTGCTGTTCAAAGGAAATTTGAGCAATCCTACCTGGTCCTGGAGTTAGTGAGTTCCATTTTGATGACTAGTTCTATGCAAAAGAGTGTATTACGGCTTCTGAGGCCAGAGTTTAACATGAGCGTTCCATACCCAAGTCATTGTTTCACCCTTGAAAAAAATCCTCCCTGAAACTGCTCTGTTGATTATTGGTACATCCTTTAATAGCATAATTTGATACACAGATGTATTGTTTGGCACTGATTACTTTATTTACTTTATATTAACAGGCTACATTACGGCTACATGACTGAAAAAGCAGTTTAAAATGTTTTTGCACAGTGCTAAATGCTAGAAGCTTCTATTCCTTCTGCATTAACCACATAAATCTAGTGCAAAAAATTAGAAGCAATATACAGACACCAAACATTGCTAATTGCCAAACATTTTGGAAGTGTAAAATGGTCTAAATCTCATTTTTGCTTTAATTCTTGGTTTATTCTCCCATAAGAGATATTTAACTCTTTAAAATGAAAAAGGCTAAAAAGGTCAGCAAAGAAAAGTTGCAGAGGTCTGTTTGCACAACCTCATGAGCATCATGCTAATCCTAATGGCCAACATTTTTTATTAATATCTGCATGAAGTAGACACTGAATGGTGAACCTATCCACAGTGAACAGTAGAGCATCTGAGATAATTAACAAAGGTGGATTAGTGTGATTACAGTCATCAGGCAGCTGATGTGAGTGTGTCTGCTTTCAGTAACTGGGATACTCACACATCCACTATATGATAATATAAAATCCAAAAAGCATTTTTGCCACTGAATCACTGACTCGCTGAAACAAGTAGTCTTATGTGACTACATGAATCATATGATTCATAATTCAGACTTTGATGCTTAACCCATTTACTTTTTCAAAAAAACAAAAAACTTCTCTTTTGCCACCTCTATCAGTCTCTCTGCCCCATTTTTTTAATATACTTTTCCTGTTATCATTTCCTTTCTCAGTCTTTTTACTGACCCTTTGTCTATCAACCATTTTCTTCATCTGTCCTTTTTTTCCAGCAGCTCACTTTTATTCCCTCATTCTGTCCTACCCTCTGTCCTCGTCTTTCATCGTTTGGGAGGTGGATGAGGAGTTAGACCGAGGGATGGAGTCTCTGCCCTTCATTTCCTGACCCCACTCTCTGTGGCTGGACTCCTGGAGGCCTCGGCCAGTCGTCTCGATGGGTAAAGCACACGAGGCCACAGCGGCAAGGAGGCAGCAGCAACAGTATACTGACAGAGTCAGATACACTGACCACTCCAACATGACCTGAACAACACACACAGTCTCTTAACACAGCCAGTTTTTCATTAGTCAGTTTTGTAGATTATCATATTTTAAGATGGACAGATGGTGTTGCATGATTTAGGAATGGGGCTCTTTAAATGCCCTTTTAAGCATTATTTTCACACATTTTAAAATTAATTCAATAGATTAAATTTAACTATTACATATAACTTTTTTACATTTCAAAAAATTGCATTTTACGCTAACTATTATTGATATACATCCTCAGACAGTTTGGATCTGTCAATTGACACCAGAATAAGAGATCATTTTAGGGCACCTGAGCCACGAAGGGTGTGATGAGAGCCCCAACACGGGCCATGCCACTACTTGTGCCCAGACCTAGAGCCCGAGTCGCTGTCGGATATACCTATGGGGAGAGAGAGTAGAATCTTTGAACTATGTAATAAGTAGTAAACTACAGTATCTATGTATAGCATTTTATATTTCCAAATACAAACTCTGTGTGAAGATTTGGGAACAAAAAAATGCTGCATGAAAAAAAAAAAAAAAAAAAAAAAGGATAAAGATTAACAAAACGTGTTTTTAAATGTTTTTTTACTGATTGATTGATTTATTTATTGCACCAAGTTTCTTTAGAGGTCAAATTGTACAAGAGCCTCTAAAATATGGATGTAACAGTTACTCTGTCTAATGATTTCTAAATCATGCGAGCTACAGTAAGAATAGTATAGAACGGGGGATAGAAGCCTTCATTATCGCTACATATAGATTACAGCACAGTGGAATTTTTTTCTTCACATACTCCAACTGAGGAGGTTGGGGTCAGAGGGCAGGGGCAGCTATGATACAATGCCCCTGGAGGGCCTTGCTCAAGGGCTCAGCAGTGGCAGCTTGGCTGTGCTGGGCCTTGAACCCCAATCCTCTGATCAACAACCCAGAGCCTTAACCAGTTGAGCCACCACTGCCCCAGTAAGTGTGATTTTCAATTCTATTGTAGAAAGACAGTTTTTTAACTGCAGTTTTTTAAGGTGCTTAATTGCATTTTGTAATTTTAATGTTTGTAAATCAGAAACCAGCTGTCAAAATGTCAGTAACGCAGAATTTCTCAGTCATTATTTTCCCTAAAAAGAGCAAACAGTAAACAGTTCAACCAACTTACTGTATATCTTGGATATTGAGACCTGGCTGAGAATTCACCCTTCCCTCACAAAATACAAACCTATAAAATTCCTTGCAGCCATGCTCCAAAATCTAGTGAACAACCTTCACAGAATTATGACTTATAACAGCAATATGGGGAACCGTTGTTGGAACATTCTTTTCAACAAGAACAAGAAATGGTCAGTTGTCCACATACTTTTGGCCATATAGAGTATAATAAATAGATTTAGAGGATTTAGGAAGCAAAAAGGAACAAACTGAATTTGTGAGGTTTAAGTACTGCCCATTTACACAATTGTTAATGAATTTTGGTAAAGGAAGGAGTGTAATATGTATGTAACAAAGTACCTCAGGTGTGTAAACGTAAGCTGCCTGGAAACCTCCAGCAATAAACGCCCTCGCAATAAAGATGAGCACTGTTAAAGACGTCCTGAAACATGCGTGCACACACACAGAATACAAAGCGGAACTCTTACAGAACTGCTTTGAGCTGTTGGCACAGTTATACATATATGTGTAATTAAAATAAACATTAAAACCTCAAATCATTTAAAAATGGTCAGCTTTAGAAATCCAAAAACATTGTAACCTTAATTTCAAGTCAAGTCAAGTCACCTTTATTGTCACATCACCACGGCGAGTGAAATTCTTGGGAGCGAGCTCCAGAAATTGCAGAACCATTTACATACTCTACACTAAAACTAAAATCTTAACTGCTAACATTTCAGTCCAAACCTTACGAATGTGAGAATAAGTGGTCAATGATCCCACTATTGGGTGTCACCCTGAAGATGGGGTTCCTTTGGAATCTGGTTCCTCTCAAGCTTCTCATCATAATCTCAGAGTTTTATTAAAATCTACATCTTGCATTCAGTAAAGCTGCTATGTAACAATGCTAAAACTGAATTAGGAAAAAAATGTAAACCCTCAGACAGAGGCCACATCTCTTTCACTAGTCATGACACGTCTTGATGCCTTGAATGCATTAACTGTAAATAGCGTTTGAGAAACTTTGACCATCATTCAACTTTTAAAAAAAAGAATCCTATATCCTACAATCACAGTTAGCATTTACATTAAGATATACAGCCAAAACCTTCAAAATTATTATTCACAATATAAGGATCAACTGAGTAGGAAGAACAGAAAGATAAAAATAAATAATAAATTAATCTTATCTACCTGCCCACACAGGCATAGAGTGGCACGATGCAGAGTGAAAAGACAAAGAAACACAGTGCCATGGTCTTTCTCCTCCCCAGCCTATCGATCGCCCACAGAGTCACCAGAAGACCTGAAAGATGTTAATTAGGAATGAAGCTCCTTCAGGGCTATGTGCACGTGACAGTATTATAAGGATGTGATTTGCTTTTACCGCTTGAGATACTGGTACAGAAAATTTATCTGAATCTTGATATTTATCTGACCAACAAGAATAGTGAATTCCAGAGTGAAATGGTATAATCCATTAGACTGACTGTATATAATAATGGAATGGATTATTTCCTCTATAATGAGAATCTTTCAGAAAGAAATGATTACAGGATCATAAATTCCAGTGTCAGATTCCCAAATTTACCTGGAAATTCTGAAAGCGTTGTCCACAGCAGGTCTTTGTAATCATCTGTGTTTAGGTACTTGCACTCCAAATTACAGCTTGGCTCTGTTTTACTGCCGTTATTCCCTAGGGGTGGGGGGGTGGGGTAAAGAACTACATTTAAAAACTTTTGTTTTGCTTGATCTGGATTGTTAAGAGCTGAAGAACAATCCTCAACAATGTGTATAAACATTTATGAAAGCGGGACTCACGTCCACAGGCACCACCCTCCTGGAAAAGCTCTGTGGTCAGCAGCACAAGGCCATAGTAGGAGAATGCATTAGAGAACCTGAAACAAAGAACAGTTTAAGCTGTGTAACATTAAAACCACTGTACATATTTAAATCTACAAACCAAACACTTCTTTTAAGTCAGTGGTGTGTACAATTTTCAGTCAATAACAGGAATTTACAATAACAAAAAGTCATTCAGTGAGCTTTCTGTACTCTAATTACAGTTGTGTTACGATGTGTGTAATGCGTCTCACACCAAATGAACCAGAGAAGAACTGTAGTCCAACGGAAATGAGGCAAGAAGAGATCTTTAAGCTTCCCTCTTTCCTCCTGATGAGGAGATAAAGAGAAAAGCTCACAAAACATCTGCCATTCAAAGGGTAAGAACACATAAGTAACTGGCATAAACAAAAAAAAAAGAAAATATTCTCATGGGAGCACACTTTTAAACCAAATTTCAGAATAAAATACAACAGTATAGAATTAGTAGATCATGGTGGAAGCGTAGTAATTATGACAGATCAGTGTATAATATAAATTATAGAAATTAAAATAACTGAATAGAACAGAGTCACTTTTCTTTGCTACCTGCCGTGCCACTATGAGTTTGCCCAGTGGCATGGGGACTTTGTTCTCTTTAGCGATGCGTTTGAGCGTGTTCAGAGCTTTCTCCTGGTTTCCAGACAGAACATCATAGCGAGCACTCTCAGGCAGCCACTAAGATCACACACACACACAAAATTAGGTGTCTGCTGTAGATCTGCTGTAGTTTTTTTTACGAGTCTGCAGCAGAACATACAAAGCAGAGGATGGCAAAGATGAAGAGTGGGATTGTGGACAGAGCAAGTAGCCAACGCCATCCCAATGTCGGCATGACCAAAATCGCCAGCAGCACCTCAAACACTGTGCCCAGAGCCCAGAACACCTAAACACACATTCACACATACAGGTAAAAACTACAATAAAGATCCACCAGCCTAAGCCATCAATATTTAAGACATCAAATAATAATTGCTATGTATTAGGTGTATACCTGTTTTACCATTTTAATTTATAACACTAGATTATAGTTTTCATAGAAGATTTTTTTGCTAATAAATTTGAATGGGACATTCTCTTTTGTTTCCTTGTCATGTGGGAAGACCCATCTTCAGTGTTCTGGCTGAGGCCAGGAGGTTCTTATCCAGGATTCTATGGTACATACACAGACAGACCTGTACAAACTTCAGACAGGCCTGTAAATGTGCCTTGTGGGCACTGCATTATCTCAATCCACTATGGTGATGGGTGTTACCAATGGTTTTCTTGGTGAATGTGGTCCCAGCTCCCTTGAGATCATTAACAAGCATCTCTTATGGGCTCATCCCTCACCTCCTCAGAATCATTAGGTGAGATCTTGCTTGGAGCTCCAGAGTGAGGGTGACTGACTTACCTTGTATTTCTTACATTTTCAAATTATTGGTCTTGCCCATGGTAGTAGAGAAGTTTGAATAGAAGAGATTGATTCTGTGACGGGTGTCTTTTATACACATAATGAATTGAGACTGGCCTTTTCTTTGTGTGCCTTGCCGGTCTGTGGGGGTCAGAATTCTCGTTGGTTGGTAGGGGGAAAAATACTTACTTTACTTGATCAAATATAATTTAGAACCCTTTTTAATGTTTTTATTTTATTTTTAGTTAAAATAAAACTAGCATAAAAATTCTAGACCATAAATCAGCAGGGGATCAAATAATTATTTCCACTGTGCATAAAGACAATATAAAATGACCTCAATGAGCAGAATGCAGGTTGCTCTGGAGCGCATCGGCAGAAACTCTGCATACAGTGTCACACTGGAATAAAAATTAAGAAAAAAAATAAATCGTCATGTAAACAAACTGCACTGCAAAAGGTACCAATTGTTGTAGATAAGATCAAAATGTTTTCAAATATTTCCATTTCTACAAAGAGGTCCTCCTTATTACAGGTATAATTTTATAAAGAGTACAAGTGTTTGAAATTTTTTAAATCAGTTTGAAATATTTATTTTAAAAAAATTAATAAAGAGTAAAAACATGTTAATGTTAGGAATTAAGTTAATAATAGTCAATTTTTAATAGTACAAATAAAAAGATTATTTAAATGTCCAATACTCAGTATTTACTACCAGAGGGAAAAAGTATGTTCAAATGTAATAAACACAGAAGCACTAAATGCATAATAAACATAACATTGTATTATTAAGATATTGAAAGACAATAGCAAATTATGTTTCAAAAGGAAATTCAGATAGAGTTCAGTTTCAGGTATAATGAATGATTGATCCCAAAATTATACCTGATCAATTTGTTACCATTTTTTTATACATTATTGAACATATCATAAACAATTATAGTTCAATTTATTGTTGAATTCAAACAAAGTTCCGGTTTATATTTTGTGTTATAACAGCTATAAACAGCTCAAAAATCAATCTCTCATTTCTTTTTACAATGTTCATAATACAAAATATTTCCTGTGGTAAAATACTAGTAGAAAATAGAGACAATTTCATGTGAAAGTACTTACTACAATACCAATAACACCCTATTTGAACACCCGTGTGTGTGTGTGTGTGTGTGTGTGTGTGTGTGTGTGTGTGCGTGCATATATATCATGTACTATAAACCTGTGACTTGCTTTAAAGCTGAAGCTACAGTCAGAGCTTCTGTTAACAGATTTTCAGATTATTAAGAATATTTGTCAAACAAGTTTAATAAATTCCGAGAGCCACTATAATAAAAAAAAATGTTCTGAATGCAGGCTCAGACTTTTGATCCCATCTGTAAAGCAGAATGGTCTGATGAATGTACAGTGCTTTTCAGAAAACAGTTTTGCTTTAAATTTGGTCATTTTGCCAATCATGAGCTACTTCTCCTATCACACATAGATCAACCAGATGGGTTAAATTAAGGGTTAGAATGTGCTTTCTCTGAAATACATACTGTAAAGCCAGCCACTGCATTACAACAATCCTGTAAATATGGTGTCCTGACTGTGATGTACACTTACGACTGAGGAGCTCCTCCAATACCGAAACCAACCAGAGCTCGGAGAAACAAAATCCAGCCATAAATAGGGGCAAATGCACTGAGGATTCCATAGAATAGAGTCCACAGAACACTCATCTTCAGACCCTGAAACACAGAGACACACATACATAGGCATAAATTATTAAAATTGTATTTAATTAGAATCTATTGCAGGTCTCTTGTTCCTCAATCCAGATAAACACTCACGTCAGTCAAGATTGCACACTCACATACATCGCATACTGTAACTAGCAAAGACAATACAGATAACCAAGTAATTACCAAATACCTCCTCCACATTTGGTCTTAATAATGGTGATCGTACATATACATAAGGTCTCTAACAAATTCAGGAACAAGGGAATTTACTGTATATTGAGACACTAATTGCAAACCAGGTCAACTCTCTTCAGTTAATTATGTACTGTACCTAATGACGACAAATGGTTGCAGCAGAACCAATTTATGGATTTCAAAGCGACAAAGGTGAATGCTTGTGAAATCAAGTAAAAAAAATGCTTAAATCTATATTTCATAACATGTATACATATATGTATACATGTTATGAAATATACATTTAAGCATTTTTTTTTACTTGATATATAAAAGTCTTCAGGATGATGGTGCTAGAACAAAAGAGGGGTACATAAGACAGCACAGAGCTACATAAAACAAACAGAGATGAGCTCAAGTAAGTCCATATGTTAGGGCAGTGGTGGCTCAAGCAGTTAAGGCTCTGGTTGTTGATTAGAAGATCAGGGTTCAAGCCCCAGCACTGCCATACTGCTACTGTTGCGCTCTTGCACAAGGCCCTTCCTGCTCCAGTGGTGCTGTATCATGGCTGACCCTGTACTCTCACCTGAACCACCAAAGCTTTGATATGTGACGTAAAGGATTTCATGGTACTGAAATGTATACTGTATATGACAAAGGCTTCAATAATTAACTGTACTTATTAAAGGCACTAAAATGTCCAGTTTGTTTTCTAAAAAGGCCTTTTTGTCAAACCGAGTCGGATGGTCTGAGTCACTGAAAAATGCTTGAAATTCCATCACTGTATAATGATTCAGACACTTTCTCCACCTATAAGGTATTTTTCTAATTTGCCAATCACTAGTACCCAGAATTTAAGAGCAGGGTGAAAACAAAAGCTAGTTTGTTTTGAAGCAGACAGTGTGGAGAGTTAAGCTTCATAATTAACCTACAATTTTGTTTCAATCTATTTGAAAAGACACAGCTGCCTTTTTGTGTTCTTAAAATTTGATGTAGATTTTCATACAATTTGTGTGTCCTGTTTTTTTTTTTTTTTGGGACACCTTGTTTCATGAAATGACTTATTGCATAACAAAAACTTTATACTTAAAGCATATCAGAACAAAACTACTTTGACCACATAACAGCTAGGCTGCCAAGCAGGTGGTGACCAGCTGTGAAACTGTCCTTCCAGATTTCAGGTCTATATTAAATTAGGACAATGCATAAAATAAATAAAAGGCAAGTAGTAATAAACAAAACAATCCAATATAATTTTGACCCAAGACCAGTTGATGCTGATCATTTAAAATGTCAATTGTTACTCACTGTTTTTCTCCCATACTTGTCAGATATGTTCCCCCATAATGAAGAGCTGATCATCATGCCAATGAACACCACCTACACCAGAGAAAGAGAGAGATAAAAATAGTGAACAAAAAGACTGACACACACAAAAAGAAAGACTAAAGGGATTAGGAGAGAAACAAAGGCAATGTAGCAAAAATTGAGAAATAATGAAAGAAAATATAAACAAAAGAAATACAGAAGGTGAAGAGGCTATAAAATGTCAGAAAAAAGATTCCTTTTCCAACTATGTTAAATTGCAACCCATATATTACAGTGAAAAACACATTTTAGCAGGAAAAAATGGAAACAAAAAAATATATATAATAACCTGGCTGCTTAAGTGTGCATACCATTTAAAAATAAAGAATGTGGAGGTGTTCAGAATTGACCAATCTTCTTGGTGCCAAAAAAAAAAAAAAAGGTACAATACTATGTACAGACAATCAGCAATATGGCACAAGTGTCACAATACTTAGAACAAGACATCCTCTAAACTTAATGAGTAGACCAGGATGCTGCCAAGAGGCCTACAGGAACATTAATAGAATTGCAGCAAAATACTGGTTTCGCTGTACATGAAACCACAAAAAGAGAAGAATGAATAAATGAATAAATAAATAAATAAATAAATAAATAAATAAATAAATAAATAAACAATCTCCCCAAACCATGTGGAATAATGTGTTATGGTCTGATGAAACAAAAGTTAAACTTTTTGCACATGAAAACAGCACATCATTAAAAGAACACCATCCCCAATCTGAAACATGGAGTTAGCAGCATCATGCTTCAAGGCTACTTTTCTTCAGCTGGACCTAGCTTAAAACAATAAAGAATTGCTTAAGATACCAGTCAACATTGGCACAAAACTTCTTTTAAAGCATTTAAGATGAAGAGAAATTTCAGTTTCACAAGATGAAGGTTTTGGAATGGCCCAGCCAGAGGCCAGATCTAAATCAAATGGAAAATCTGTGTGGTGACCTGAAGAGGGCTATGCACAGGAGATGCCCAAACAATGACAGTTAACATGCTTTTGAGGGAAGAATGGCAAAACAGTCAAGATATGCCAAAGTGATCAAAATTTACCCCCAAAAAATTGAATGCTGTGATAAAATCTGAAGGTATTTCAATTAAGTATTGATTTAGGTTTGTGCACACTTAAGAAAAATGTACACTAACCTGGTTGCACATCTTTTTTCCTTATAAAAATCACATTGTTTTTTACTTTAATATATATTTTGCAATTTCACATTAAAAGGTGGAAAAAGTTCTGACATGATTTAGCTCCACCCCCACACCCCCACCCCATCACAAAAACATGCCATTTCAACAGGGATGTGTAGACTTTTTAATATTTATTGTAGATAGAAAATGAGTGCACAAAACACCACTTCACCGAAGTTAGCAGAGCCACCTCCCAGTTGGGGAGCCTCCATTCACAGTGTAGCTGAGGAGCCAAGATACTGAGTATCATCATCTCCATGGCATCTGCCATCTACAGATAAAAAAAAACAACAACAAAAAACACGCAACACAAACACTTGCAGATACTGTGTGTGAAAAATTACAGATAATAAGCATGATTACTAAATATGCAAACCATCTCGTCTGGCACTGACAACCATGTCACTGACATCCCTGAGGAAATATTTCTCATTCTGATTGATGTGAATATTAACAGCTGTTGAACGGTATCTGCATGACTATATGCTGCTGCACTGTAATTGGCTTTTTGCCTAATGACATGAAGGAATTGGGATACAAATGTTTCTATTAAAGCTGTACATTCTAAAGATGGATCTATTTACAGTTCCACCACTCAGCATGCCTGCATTACCACCTTCACTGGAGGTCCAGAAAACACTCACTGTAGCTGCCACTAGAGGCAACTCTCATATATAATATATATTCAGTTTGTAATATATGCACTTTACAGTTTTAGGAAAATAAATGAAATAATAATAATAAATTAATAATAATAATAAAATAAAATGTTCAAATTGTTAGAATGGAACAGCAGTGTATTTTTTTTGTTGATTGTTGATTTATTTATTAGTTAAAACCATAGAAGGGTGAAAGGGAACTTATAATTTTGTTTCACTGGGGAATTATTTAATTGTTGCTGTCACTTCCGGGGGGCGCATGAGGTAGAAGAGAAGCACGAGGTATGCGCTAATGTCTGTACGAGTTGCAAGTACTTTTACATTTAGAAGTATTATGAAGTTAATTTTGATGTTCTTTGTTTTAAGAAGAAGAAGCTGTTAACCCTCAAGTTTATTCCTCTTGAGTTAGAGAGGCCAATGAGGTATGTGTTTGTTAATTGCCTTTTTTGTATGTAACTGTTTATTTAGAAGCAGCCATTTTCTTACTTGTTGAATGTGCACTTTATTTAAGTTATGTACTGTATGTCCTTCCATAGTTCTGACGGCATTTCGGCATTGTGGCATTTTGTCATTATTGGCATTATTGAAACATAAGGCTACAAAGACTTGTTATTTTGAAGACTTGTCCAAAATAAATGTCTGTTAAAAACCAAGAACGACCTGAGCCTTTTATTCAACTTGAGGGGAGTAACACTCACCACCATGATTATGTATAATGTGTTAAATGAAGTGACAAATAACAAAATCATGACTACACTGTGACAGTGATACTATTGCAATATTATTTTTTTACCCTTGACCTTACATAAGTGTCAAACTAGAGGAGTGAATTAATATATCGATAGCAGTCCAAAACATTAACAAAAATAGGAGAATAGAAAATGCCACTTTTGTAGTGGGTTGTATGGTTAAAACGTAACATTAGCTGAAACGAGGTATGGCTTTTGCAAATACTACTCTGATTTGTGTTTTTAGCAATAAAATATACATTTTAAACTGCAACCACTGTACAGAACCAGTTGGTCAACAGTCTGCTATAATACCACAAACTGCAAACATTGAAAGAAAAAAATCCACCATGAACAACTTGCATATTAACATTTAACATATAGAAAAAGTGGTATCAAATGCTTATAATTATTATAAAAAGGTGTTTTATTATAAATTCTCAGTATAGACTTTTATGTCGGTTTCTTTTCACTTTTTAAATTTTTTTCCCCACAAGATTCTTACTGCTGTTCATGGCAGTATGCTAGTAGATCATTAACTGTGGCATGTAGCTGCACTGTTGGACTCAGGGTTCCATACAAAGTTTTCATTACATTTCAATTTCGTATTCATTTGACATTAAACATAATTTTAAATGCTGTTTTAGGCTCAAACGGTGAAACCTGGTTAGTATCCTTTTTTGCTTGTAATTGTTTGTCCCCATCAGCACAGCATGCAACCACTAACTTAACCAAGAACAGCACCAGCTTGTAATTGCTAAAAAAAAAAAAAAATAGATATTTCATTCCAAATATATTTAATGAGATTCTGTGCAGGGTTTTTGTTTTAAACACTCTCAGAATTTACAGGACTCATAAAAAAGGTCAAGAAAGGCAACCTTACCCAGGAAAGGCCTGTGAGGACAGAAAGCTTCCATTGAAATTGACCAAAGCCGATGGCCTCCACAGCATCTTCCACCATGAAGGTATCTACAGCCAGATGGAGAGATAATCAGTGAGCCTACATCCAGAAGAATGAAACAATTGTCTGTGGAAATGTTTATATTGCCTTTGATCTTTTGATATTTAAGGTGATAATGGACAATTTACACTGTGTAATTCATATTGTTTGATTAAAACACTTGTCCTTATCTTCAAAAACACTCATGTCAAACCTCGTGTTCAGACTCTAAGCTTGATAATCTGACATCAACCCACAGAATACTTTTATCTACATACACTTTAAACTTTAGCCTTGTAGCTTTAGTATAAAACTTCAGAAACCAGACTTATCTTAAATTATTAATATTAACTAGCTGATTACATTTGGATGAGCACATATTTACATCTGAGAGATTATCAGTCTTCTTTCTATTTAAACTATCGTTATAAATAACAATCTTTGTCAGCAACTTCAGTGACTATATTTAAGATCAACAGAACCTTCTTATTGAGTTTGTTTTTGTCATTTGCTCCTATGGCTCTGATTTGCTGAGGTCCCCTGATTGTTATTAGCACCTGTGGGGTGTTTGACTCACCTGTGTCTTGTTTGCTTCTAACCACTTCTTTACACCTTTGTTTCTTTTTGGGAGGACTTGAATGTGTGAAGCAAGGCAGTTCTTAATCATGTTCCCTTGTCTCCCTTATCTGTTACTCTTGATATTAGTCCTAGTGATAATGCTGATCCTGTACTGTGACAGTTTATGCTGCTGTAGATGGTTCTATATGGATAACCTACAAATGAACACTTACCAAAGACCAAGTATCACCCATGCATAATAATCTCACTTAATCATAATCTCACTTAAATATTGTAGAGTTGTACTTAAGAACTTATGGTGTAATCATAAAGACTGAATAGACTTTGTGTCAGATGTACAAATATTTTCTACAACATTTGCATATTGAGCTGTGAGCATATTGTACTATGTGACTGGTGGGGCAGTTTTGTATTGTGTGCTTGGAACGACTATTTCAAGTATAAAATTAGTACAAAAAAACAGAAAAATTAGAAATAGGTTTCTATAGAAATCTTATGAGAAATACATAATTATGAACACAGAAATTGGGTTTAATTTGTGTTCTTTAATATATAATAGAAGAGGTGTACCATCAGTAGGGTTGGCAAACTCTTGTGGTACTGGAGCTCCATCAGACAGAGCCACAGATCCTGTATCAGTGTTTATGCTTTCGACCTGTACCATCTGATCCCTCGTTCCACACTCATATTCTGAATATGTGCTATCGCCAGTACGCCGAAACTTCACCACACTGCAGGAGAGATTAAGAGACAAACATATAACTGTTTATTTATAACTTTTAACATATAACCGACATCCTGCATCCTGTCTGATCAAACTGTGTTCTAACTTTAAAAACCTGTTAATTTCAATCAATCAATCAATCAAAATTTATTTGTATAGCACTTTCGACACCATAACAATGGATCAAATTGCTTTACATGGTAAAAATCATTATATAAAATATAATAAAATAGTCATAAAATATATAATCATAAAACACATCAAACTAACAATAAAATAAAAGTACAAAAAAGAGAAAAAAAGAAAGTCTTCAATTGTCCTTTAAAACTACCCATAGAGGGAGATGATTTCAAAGACAATGGTAGCCCATTCCATAACACAGGAGCTGCCACGGTAAATGCACAATCTCCACTCCTCCTCAACTGTGTTCACGGAACAGACAACAACATATGTTCATTTGCTCTCAAAGACCAAGAAGTTTTGTATGGGCTCAACATAGCTTTGATGTAGTCGGGAGCCTGTTGATGTAAGGCCTTATACACGATGATCAGGACCTTATATTCTATCCTATATAACAGTGGAAGCCAGTGTAAAGAAATTAACACAGGTGCTATGTGATCTCTCTTCTTAGTGCCAGTTAAAAGCCTTCAGGTTGCAGCAGCATTTTGAATATACAGAAGGCAAGCTATGAGAGATGCATTCAAACCCAGGTACAGGGCACTACAATAGTCCAATCTCGTAGAAATTAAAGCACGAACAACAGATTCTAAATCTTTTCTGGAAAGAATAGATTTCAGCTTGGACAACTTCCTTAACTGATAAAAGAATGATTTCATGACAGCATTTACTTGTCGGTCAAAGCAAAGTTCTGTGTCAAAAATGACACCCGTGTTCCTAACATAACCATTTATGCTGGGAGCAAAATCCTCACTCACAAATATAACCTCAGTTTTTTTCTCATTTAATTGCAGAATTACTCGCAAACCATACCTTCAACTCATTTAAGCATTGAATGTTGAAGCTGTCCCATGCAGCACGCTTGTCCAAAGAAAAATATAATTGCAAATAATCTGCATAGATGTGGTAATTAATATTGTGGTGTCTAAAAAGATAAAAATTTATATCAAGAGCAAACTGCCAAAGATATAACAAGTAAAGAACCACACATGGTTTGTGCCATTATATTAAACAGTACCATGTTGTATGATGTGGCCCAATACAAATTGTTTATGGTACCACCGAAAAGCATTAACTCTAAATGCAGGACACAGGGACTCTGTCCATAAATGCTATATAAATGACTCCTTACAGAAAACTTCACCATGTTAATAATTAATTTTTGTTTATCTTTAAGAACATTATCCATACAAGTTACAGTGAATTAGATTATAATAAAAAAAATCATGATTAGAATTATCAAATAATACAATCCTGTGGTTTGTCTTGCAACTATTGCCAGAGGTGTTGTTATAGTAAAATTATCAACACTTTCTAAACAATTAGAGTACAACATTCTTCAATAATACCTCACACATAATGGGAAAAATACTTCCACGTTGCCAACTGATAGCCACAACCCCAAACTGCTCATTAAGACAAGTTTCTCTACTTCTAATGCTCTACTTCAGCACACAATTTTCTACAGTACTGTATTTGCATTGATGAGATATCTAGCTTGTAGTGTGTAGTACACTGCTCATTGCTAATACAAACAGTATTTTACTGGGAGAGAATGAGGGGGAGGAAGTGCAATAAAGTAGCAAGTCAGAGGGGAAGAGATGTTTGAAGAAGGAGAGGTAGACAGCCAAAGAAAAGAAAAATTGTAGAGAAGAGATAGAAAATAAAATGATGAAGTGAGAAATAGAGGGAGAGAGGTGGACAGAAAATAAAATAGACAAACAGGAACCAAGATAATAGCAAGAGGTGAAAAAGCAAGATTTTCATAGAGTGAAAATAACAGGCCGTCAGAGAAGAAAGAGAACAGAACAGAATTAGAGAACAACTTGACACAACATAAAACATTGCGGCACATGCATGGGCATGGGACTTAAAAATCTTGAATATTTTTGGAAAAACACGTATATTGGACTGTGAATTTGTTGGGCCAAATATGACACCAATGCTTAAGGGCCACCTTTATTCCAGATACCAGAATAATCCAGACAGAACCTGGTCCATCCAGCGCCAGATCTCTGCAGCATTGGAGAGCATACATCAGGACTATCATCAGAGATTTTAATGACATAAGGCAATGGATAATGAGATAATGTGATAGCATGAATAGAGAATAGAAAGTCCACTGTGACTGCTATCTTTGATCATTTACCAAGATATCGTTCTTGTCTAATTTGTGTGTGATTTAATAGCAACTGTTAACAAATAACAAATTGTGTGATTGACTGAATATAGGTTCTCACAATAGACAATTTTATTTCAATAACCGAGATGGGAAAGATAGACTGGGGACTAGGAGGCACATTGTAGCAGCTGTAATGCCTACTCTACCACCTCATTTAGTGCACCTCCCCATGTGTTTGCACTGGGATGTTCACATATTTCAAGATGCTTGACATTGTCTTGTTTCTTCCTACACATATCAAATATTCACTCTCCAGTACCTGCACTTTTGACAACAGTGGCACTTATCTTTAGAAATTATCCAGCTTTTGCCCTGAGTTTGTTGACTACTTGCCAGAGCACTGTTTCACAGCATATATGTGCAATTTGTCAGTGGAGTCTCTATCAAAAATGCACAGTTGTGCCAAGTAAGCTTTAAAACAGGAGCTCTCTATGCAAGTCATGATTTACACCAGCTCACTGACTAACAGGAGCCAAAAATGTAATCAACTCCATGCAACAGTAATTCATTCATTCATTTTCTACTGCTTATCCGAACTTCTCGGGTCACGGGGAGCCTGTGCCTATCTCAGGCTTCATCGGGCATCAAGGCAGGAAACACCCTGGATGGAGTGCCAACCCATCACAGGGCACACACACTCTCATTCACTCACGCAATCACACACTACGGACAATTTTGCAAGGATGCCAATCAACCTACCATGCATGTCTTTGGACTGGGGGAGGAAACCGGAGTACCCAGAGGAAACCCCCGAGGCACGGGAAGAAAATGCAAACTCCACACACATAAGGCGGAGGCAGGAATCGAAGGTGGAGGTGTAAGGCAAACGTATTTCAGCAAAATGCTAAGTATACTATTCAATTGACTCAATCTTATTGCAGTGACAAACAACTTTACAACAGAACTCAGTGGAACCTGTTTTTACTCAAAGTCCATTTTCCAAAAAAAATATTCTCTCCACTATGCTGGCTCTGTGAGTTTAAACTTGCACAGTTTTGCCTTTTTCCTTCAAGCACAGCATAACTAACATCAGCCATAATCCTTTTAAATCAACATTTTCAAAAGTGCAGGGAGGCAACCTCCTTGGGAATACTTAACCATACAATCCTGATACAATCCTTTTTTTTTGCAACAATTTAAACCCTCCTAATCAAAAACTTCACTAAAACAATAAAACCAGAATACTGATTCATTTTTAGAGAGATATACAGAATAAAGGAGGCACAGATAGAGGAGGGAAAGAAATGCAGAGAAAAGTGTTATAGAAAGAAAGATCTATGATTGGTTCTGTTCTAACCATGAATCAGCAGGAGGAAAGACATACAGTACATGTTTATGAAGCTTTTTGTCTGAGATTGAGAAAGACAGCCTGGGTTTTATTTACTGTAACTCTGCACTGTGAAGTGTGAGGCAAATGCTGAGCACTGATCTGAGAGCTGTTAAACAAAGCGAGCGTACTGAGAACTGCTGGTGATCCTAATTACTGTAATCACACCTCTCAGTCTTATCACGTGCACATAAAGGGCAGATGCAGAGACAGGCAGTTATTAAGCAGAAGCCTTCATTTAGTAGCTCTAAAACAAAAGCATCTTCATCTATCACCATCGATCTGAATACAGCATAGAATGAGACTAGTGAAAGAAACAGAGCACAACAGTATACTACATTCCTATTGTACTTTGCCTCAGGCTTATTTTATTTCTATCAATATCTAAAATATCTTAAAAATTATGGGAAGGGCTTCATTTTGGGGCAGCAGTGTGGTTCCCGACTTAATATTGAAGGTGATTACATTTTTTGCTGACATAGCCAGAACAGATGATTGAAGGAGGTTGGGGGGTTCACCCCATACTTCATGGATTTCCTCCCAGAGTGCGAAGACATGTTTGTGTGTGAATGCACAGTGTGTGAATGCATGAGTGAGAATGTTTGTGCCCTGTGATGTGTCCCCAAGGATTAATTTCCAGGTCCCTTATCCCTTTCCAGGTCCACTGTGTAAGATATTTAGTTCAGAAAATAGACTGGTTTAAAATAGGCTGGTATAATGGGATCCCTTTTTCAAACTTGTTTTACAAAATGTTTTGTAAAACAGATGCATCAAATGCAGCTTTCCTATATACCAAGCCTGCTATTCAGAAGAGACCTGGCATGATTAAGGGCTTAAAAATCAATTTTCAGTCACTATCAATTTCTTTTTTTGAAAACACATTAACTTATTAAAAGAATTAAGAATTGTGTGTTAGGATTTAAGCTTTCTGAGGTCAATGCAAGTTTTAGATCTTAGGTAGGTCAGATAAAAGGTAATTACATGAATCCATTTTAGTTGTCATGTAAAAGTGGATCTACAACTTGGAAAATCTTGCCAGGTCAGATTACACCATATGCTCTTATATATTACATCAAACATTTGCTTGGAAAAAAACAAACGTTATATGCTATCAATGTGTTGGGCCACTACCAACTTCAGTGCTCCCTGACATCGATTGTACAAGTCTCTGAAAGTAGACAAATAAACACCTGTTCTTCTAAAAGATTTTCAGTGAACAGCATTGTCTAACGTGTCCGGTCGATCTACGTTCCCTCCCTCATCTATGGTCATGAGCTTTGGGTCATGACCGAAAAGACAAGATCCCAGATACAGGCGGCCGAAATGAGTTTCCTCCGTAGGGTGGCTGGGCGCTCCCTTAGAGATAGGGTGAGGAGCTCAGTCACTCGGGAGGAGCTCAGAGTAGAGCCGCTGCTCCTCCACATCGAGAGGAGTCAGTTGAGGTGGCTCGGGCATCTGTTTCGGATGCCTCCTGGACGCCTCCCTGGGGAGGTGTTCCGGGCATGCCCAACCGGGAGGAGGCCCAGGGGAAGACCTAAGACACGCTGGAGGGACTATGTCTCTTGGCTGGCCTGAGAAACGCCTGGGTATTCCCCCGGAAGAGCTGGAGGAAGTGTCTGGGGAGAGGGAAGTCTGGGCATCCCTGCTTAGTCTGCTGCCCCCGCGACCCGGCCCCGGATAAAGCGGTAGCAGATGGATGGATGGATGGATGGATGGATGGAGCATTGTCTAACTTCATCCCACTTATTGCAGTTCAGCTGAGTTTCACATGTTTTACCTGTATTAAACTGGTAAACCCTTGGCTCTGAGGCTTCAGTCCAAAAAATGTATGCATTTACATGTATTTGCTTTAATAAACTGCCCATAAGCATGAATTAGGGTATGAATGTGTATGCTGTTTGTTGAATGAGTGTATAAATGGAGCCCTGGAACCATTGGTGTGATTTGTGCCCAGTTTTAACAGGACATGCTTCAGATCCACTACAACAAGTGTTAGTGATCAATTCTCTCCTAATGTTTTGATTGAAGACACTCAGAACTAAATGTTAGGAGCAGTATGACTTGGTTTGTGATTAATAACTGAATTGCTTTAAAAAGCATATAATATTTTGTAGAAAGGTTGTAAGAAAACTAGTTGCAATATGGATTTGAACACTAATGAGTGCTGTAAAAACACTGGTTTGATCAGCTGAAAAATAATTATAGGTTGTTTTTTTCATATATATCTTTGGCCATCTAAACTGCATTTTTGTATGTACAACAAAACAACAAGAAGTCACTGAGTGGGACAGGGACAGACATGGTGAAGATGCTTGATGGTCACTTGTCTTAAGGTCTTAAGACACAACTTGGTAGTAGGCTTTAATCCATTTTTTACATTTTCATTTCAAAGAAGATTCAATACAGATCAGACATTGCCACATGTAATAAACTAAATAGCTATAGATATGTGAACACCTGAACAACACCACCATACAGTACAGTATGTCATCCTTTCCAAAACTGTTGCCACAAAGTAATAAGAACACAATTGTCTAGAATATCTGTGTTTGCCCTAGCCTTAAGTTTTCCCTAAAATTATTTTTTAAATACTTTGACTGCATATCAGACCCAAAATCATGAATATTCCAAAATCTAGAGAACAGCCTTTCCTAAAGATTGGAGGTTGTTATATCAGTAAGAGGGAGATAAAATCCAAATTTGGTAAAAGGAAAAAAACAAAATAGTTAACAGCCATCTTGTGCTATTTACAAAGCACACACATGCACTTCTCCCATTGTTCTGAAGAAATTAAAGCAAAAAATATATGAATTATAGAATTAACAGGGTTAATGCTCAAGTCAAGCTACACTAATACTTTTCAATTAACTGTCGTAATATCAATAATTTATTGGTCAAACACACTAAAATTGTCATAGATGGTTTAGACTAATTCCTGTCTGAACACCAGGGGGACATTCTAGCAAGCTCTGTTTATGTCTTGTGCAATATGTTTTTTTTTTTTGTGCTCATGTGTGATTTGCCTTGCCTGATCCCTAATCCATTTCCACCTCTACACACCTTTTCCTTACGTCTAAATTATTGTACTCCCTATATACCTGGTGTCTTGTGCGTGTTGCTTGTTGTGCCTCCAGGTCTCTGTTTTTGAAAATTTGTAGTTGCCTAGTCATCCCTAGTGTTTTCCATGTGTTTGTATTTTTCATGTTTTTCTTACGTTTACTTTACTATACCTCTTTTTTCATGTTATGCATTTGGGTCACACAGATTTTGCTCCATGGAGATACCAGATACATGACCGAAGTACTCAGTCCTTTACAGACCCAGTGGGATAGCCTCAAGCCTGGCACCTAACGATTTTTGGAGCAACTATTCTGGACTGATCTTTCTAGGGTTTTTTGGAACGTAGCTGGACTTTTGGATTACTTTTGTTTCAGTTGACTTCACTCTTCATCTGTTCTTCCACACTTCCTGTTTCCCATGGAGGATGCCACCTCACTTCTTGCCTGCAAAGGATGTCACCAGCCTGATTTGCTTGTTTGTTTTCTCGGTGCCTTGCTACATCGCTCTGCATGTATTCCTGCGGGAGGCGGGGCTTTGCTTCCTGCTTTCTCATGGAGGACGCTGCCTCACTTTATGTTGCAGGCCTGATCTGACCTTTTGCTTGGCTGTGAATGACTTCAGCTATTCTGTTCTGTTTATGCCTTGTCCCAAGTATCTTTTTGTTTTGTGCTGAGGTGTGTTTGTCCTGCCCGATCCCTAATCCGTTCCTGCCTCTGCACACCTGTTCCTTGTGTCTCAATGATTGTCCCCGCTATAAACACACCTGTTGTCTTGTCTTTGTTGTGTTATAAACAGACCTGTTGTCTTGTCTTCGTTTTGTTATGCCTAGTCTGCATTTGGGTCTGATTCCGAGATATCGAGATACCTAATCCTTGACAAAGATACTGGTAATGAATTTAATTTCTTTGTGTCTTTCATCAGTAATACATTTTACAACTATTTAAAATTATTTTTAATAAACTGTGTCTTCAGTTTCTCTCAGCCTTCTTACCTAGCATAAATTCAAGGATCATCCTGAAAAGTATCCTGCTCTTTGGTTATTTACTTACTGCATTTTCAATCCCTAGGAATAGAGTCTACAGGCTTTAGTGCTTGCTGTTGGACCTGCTAATATCACTGATAGGCAGATTTTAATAAGAGACTTACCAAAAGCATTTGTTTTCTCACACTCAAAATAAAACACATCAGCTTTAAGCACAGCTTTGTGATTACAAAACATCTTCAGAAAATCACTGGAAAATCACTAAAAAATACAGGTGTGGATCAATAATAATAATTTATGGCTGATGGTCCAGGTACCTAAAGGAAATATTTTATTTTGTCAAGTTCAGATTTTTAGATTTCATTTGCAGATTTTCAGATCAGTGACCACACACTGCAAATTACCTTTTGTAATGACCTGAGATGCTGAGTATCTTATTATATTGGTGATCTGACTGACCACTGAATGCCCTACCCCTTCTAGGTCAGATAGCATCTGGACACCATTTCAATGTCACAGTTTCAGAGCAGAAATAGCTTCAGCAATATTTTAATTCCTCTGTTTCATGTAGGAGGCTCTCAGTGCATCCAAATGATCGTCATTGCCTGTCATGATCAGCACACCTGCCTCACCTCCGCACCCACAACGGAGAGAATCGTCTCCGGAGTACTAAGCGCTCCCGGACTACACTTCCCACTACACCCCGCTCAGCCTAATCAGTGCACCAGCTGTTCTCTATCAGCTGGCGCACTTAAATAAGCAAACAAACTTGATCCCATTGCGAAGTCTTGATTTGCTACGGCTATCATTCTGAGCGTTGTCTGATTATTCCTGTTTCTGGTTTTTGATCTGTTTCTGTATTTTGCCTCACGACTGATTTCTGCCTGCCCTGACCTTTTGCCTGTTGTTCTGACTACGTTTTTGCCTTACCCACACTGTCGTGTTTACCGGTACTGAACTCTGCCTGTTGTTTCCGAGATTATCTATTAAAGCTGCAAATGGATCCTCAGTCTTACGACTCATCATTACAGAAGACTTCGCCACCAAGCGATCCAGCAGCCGTCTCTCAGCTTGCCACCCAGCTCTCCGCTCAAGCCCAGCAGCTCGCCGGACACCACCAACAACTAACGCGACTTACCTCGCTCATCGGAGAGCTCGCTGCGGCGTTACAAGGTCTGCGAGGCTCCGCTGCGGCTCCGAACCCTCCGGCACCGGCGCCCCGTCCGCCGACCGATCTACAAGCCGAGCTCGCCTGCCGTGATGAAGGGAGAGATTTGACGGAGTTCATTGACCTGTCCATCCGCATTGACAATTTGATGCGGACACGTCGACCTCCTACGCACACCGCCCGACACGCGCACGAGACACTTCGCACAGCCCGACCGGCGGACCCCGAGCCCATGCAGCTCGACGCCACGCACCTCACGCCTGAGGAGAGAGCAAGACGCTTCCGCTTCCAACTCTGCCTCTACTGCGGAGAAGCCGGTCACAGACTGGCCGCCTGCCCCAACAAGCCGCCCGGCAGACGGAACACATCGGTGAGTCCTGACCCGCTCATTCCTCAATCTTCGAACTGCGCGGTAGTACAAGTACAAGTTGAAATACGGGGGAAAATGATTAATCTGTCTGCTCTAATCGACTCCGGCGCCGCGGGCAATTTCATGTCAAGGGAGTTTGCGCAAGCCTATAACGTGCCAGTGACCCCATGTGCTTTTCCTTTGGCAGTGGAGGCGGTAGACGGCAGGCCGCTCAGTGAGGGCCACATCACGCACATCTCCAGGCGTCTCCGGCTGCAGGTGGGCCCTCACCATCAAGAATACCTGCCTTTCCACATCATCCGCTCCCCGCGTCACACCCTCATCCTAGGCTTCCCCTGGCTCCAACTTCACAACCCCGTCATCTCCTGGAGAGACCTGCACATCTCAAGCTGGGGCGAAGCATGCCACCGACACCAGCCACTGCCTCCGAAAACCCCACGACCCAACACCACGCTCTCTGTATGCTCCACTTCCACCACCTCTAATCTCCCAGCGGAATACCAAGACCTTTCGGCGGCCTTCAGCAAGACTCGGGCCACTGAACTGCCACCGCACCGGCCCAGTGACTGCGCCATAGAACTTCTGCCTGGATCCACTCCACCCAGAGGGAGAATCTTCCCGCTGTCGCAACCAGAGACGGCAGCCATGAAAACCTACATCGAGGAGGAGCTCCAGAAGGGCTTCATCCGACCCTCTGTCTCCCCGGCATCCTCCGGGTTCTTCTTCGTGAAGAAAAAAGATGGAGGCCTCCGCCCATGCATTGACTACCGGGCTCTGAACGACATGACAGTCAAGTTCCGGTATCCTCTCCCCCTCGTGCCGTCGGCTCTCGAACAGCTCCGCCAGGCCCGATACTTCACGAAATTGGACTTACGCAGCGCTTACAACCTCATCCGGATCAGAGAGGGGGATGAATGGAAGACCGCCTTTTCGACCCAATCAGGCCATTATGAATATTTAGTCATGCCGTTCGGCCTTTCGAACAGTCCCGCGGTGTTCCAGTCATTCATTAATGACGTGTTCCGCGACATGCTGGACCGCTGGGTGGTCGTATACATCGATGACATCCTTATATATTCAGAGACCATGGAGGAACACACCCAGCACGTGCGGGCAGTCCTTAAACGTCTCATCCAACACCGTCTGTACGCCAAGGCCGAAAAATGCGAATTCCACCAGACCTCCACGACCTTCCTAGGCTACGTCATCTCAGCCGAGGGGGTCGCCATGGACGACTCCAAGGTGCGCGCAGTACTACAGTGGCCCCGACCACAGAGCCTGAAGGAGTTACAGCGCTTCCTGGGGTTCGCTAATTTCTATCGCCGCTTCATCCGTGGTTTCAGCACGATTGCGGCCCCGCTCACCTCGATGACCAAAAAAGCATCCACTCGGCTTACCTGGTCCCTTGAAGCTATAACGGCATTCCGGCGCTTGAAAGCGAGCTTCACCTCAGCTCCCATTCTCCACCACCCGGATCCAGACCGGCCGTTCATAGTAGAGGTGGACGCCTCTAATACGGGGGTGGGAGCCATACTGTCTCAACGCCAGGGCCCGGCCAACAAGATGTTCCCGTGTGCATACTTCTCTCGCAAGCTATCTCCGACGGAACGCAACTACGACGTGGGGGACCGAGAGCTGCTAGCCATGAAGGTAGCATTCGAGGAGTGGCGGCACTGGCTAGAGGGCGCGGTACACCCGTTCACCGTGCTCACCGACCACCGGAACTTGGAATACCTTCGCGCCGCCAAACGCCTGAATCCCCGTCAATCGAGGTGGGCCATGTTCTTCACGAGGTTCAGATTCACGGTGACCTACAGGCCGGGGACCAAGAATATCAAGGCCGATGCCCTGTCCCGCATGTTCCGTGAACCCGGCCCGGACACAAGCCCTGAACCCATCATCTCCGAAGCCCACATCCTCGCGCCCATCCAGTGGGACATCATGACGGAAATAACCCAGGCCAACGCCCACACACCACCACCTGCCAATTGCCCTCCATCCCGGACCTATGTGCCCGAGAACTGGCGCACGAACCTCCTGGAGCTCCTACACTCCAACCCCAGCGCCGGCCATCCCGGCGTCGCAGGCACCCTACACCTGGCTCAGAACCAGTTTTGGTGGCCGACTCTAGCCACAGACGTGCGCGAATTCGTCCGAGCCTGTACAATCTGCAATACCTCTAAGCCCTCTCATCAGCTCCCCGCGGGCTTACTGCTTCCTCTGCCCACGCCTCAACGCCCCTGGTCCCACATTGCAATTGACTTTGTCACCGACCTTCCCCGTTCCAACAACCACACGGTTATCCTCACCGTGATCGACCGATTCTCCAAAGCCTGCCGTCTGATCCCCATGCCGAAACTTCCCACAGCCTTCGAGACCGCGGAGGCATTGTGCAACTTTGTCTTCCGCTACTATGGCCTGCCTGAGGATATCGTGTCCGACCGCGGTCCCCAGTTCACCTCACGAGTCTGGGCGGCATTCTTCAAACAGCTCAACGTGAACATCTGCCTCACCTCGGGGTACCACCCGCAAGCCAACGGACAGACGGAACGGTTGAACCAAGATCTCGTCCGGTTCCTACGCTCCTACTGCCACGATAACCAGACCGACTGGAGCACATACTTGATGTGGGCTGAGTATGCTCAGAATTCTCTCCTCAAACCCGCCACGGGTCTAACCCCATTCCAGTGCGTCCTGGGATTTCAACCTCCTTTGTTCCCCTGGTCCGACACACCCTCGGACTTACCGGCCGTTGACGAGTGGTTTCATCGCAGCGGGGACACGTGGAGCGCGGCGCACCGGCAGCTACGGCGAGCCATTCGCAGGCAAAAGACACAGGCCGACAGACGCCGCCGTGAGCACCCCGACTACCAACCCGGACAGTGGGTCTGGCTGTCCACCCGCGACCTCCGCCTCCGTCTGCCCTGTCGTAAGCTCAGCCCACGGTTTGTGGGCCCATTCCGAATCATCAGACGGATTAATCCAGTCTCCTACCGCCTGGCACTACCCCCGTCATACCGCGTATCTCCCACCTTTCACGCCTCACTGCTGAAACCCGCGGAGAGACCACCGAGAGACCCAGAAACCTCCGCCGAACCACCAGCACCCCTCTTGGTCGACGAGGGAGAGGCATACCAGGTCCACGAATTGCTGGACTCCAGGCGCCGACGGGGCCGCCTGGAATACCTAGCCGACTGGGTGGGGTACGGCCCGGAAGAACGCTCCTGGGTCAAGGCAGGGGACATCCTGGACCCTTCACTCACCACTGACTTCCACCTACGCCACCCAGACAGGCCCGCTCCCCGGTCTCGTGGTAGACCTCGACGTCGCACACGTCCTCGCGTCAGGAGCCGCTCGCAGGGGGGGGCTCTGTCATGATCAGCACACCTGCCTCACCTCCGCACCCACAACGGAGAGAATTGTCTCCGGAGTACTAAGCGCTCCCGGACTACACTTCCCACTACACCCCGCTCAGCCTAATCAGTGCACCAGCTGTTCTCTATCAGCTGGCGCACTTAAATAAGCAAACGAACTTGATCCCATTGCGAAGTCTTGATTTGCTACGGCTATCATTCTGAGCGTTGTCTGATTATTCCTGTTTCTGGTTTTTGATCTGTTTCTGTATTTTGCCTCACGACTGATTTCTGCCTGCCCTGACCTTTTGCCTGTTGTTCTGACTACGTTTTTGCCTTACCCACACTGTCGTGTTTACCGGTACTGAACTCTGCCTGTTGTTTCCGAGATTATCTATTAAAGCTGCAAATGGATCCTCAGTCTTACGACTCATCATTACATTGCCTGAACACTAAAATTTTTTCTTAACTAGTAATAAAAGCATTGTGGGGAAGTGTGAAAAGGTTTAGTTTAGTAGACAGTGTTTGGGGTTAATGAATGAAATATAAGAGTATTCAATAAGGCATGACATGTTTTTTGTGTGAAATGTGATTCTTCATTCAATATCAAGTATTGGAAGAATCAAAGATTTTGCTTGTTAAATCTGAACAAAACTAAAGGCATTTACAATGGATATAAAAAGTCTAAATACCTCTGTTAAAATAGCAGGTTTTTAATGTAAATTTTTTTTTAACCTTTTACCTTTATTTTGCAATTGCAATCAGTAAATTGAAGTAAAAATAAAAAATTTAATAATTACAGAAAATGTTCAAAATATAAAGATGCCTCGACTAAATATTAGTGTTTTTTTATTTTAATTTAAAAAAAAAACACTAATATTTAGTCGAGGCATCTTTATCTTTAACATTTTGTGGTAAGAGTCAATCAGTTTGGCACATCATGACTTAGCTGTATTTTGCCATTTATCCTTGAAAAAATATTCGGACTCTCTCAAATCACCTAGGCATTTGCTGTACACATCCCTCTTCAAATCACCATCACATGTAGGGAAAAGTAGTACTTGTTAGAAATGCCTACAATTTGTTTAATGCAGCTTTATGCCCTTTTGACAGCCTCCTTTTACAGTTTTCTCCTGACATTTTCATAGGTGTATGTAGACTTTTATACCATTTGTAGATACATGGTAGAGCAGTTTACAGGCTAATGCACAGCAAATGTTCACATACCTTGTAGTTTATCTTATGAACATTACAACTGACAGATTTGAAGCTTATTTAGAGAATAATAAAATAAGAAAAGATGGCATTATTAAGAGGATTAACGTCATCTATGAACTTATTGAAGGTATAAAACATGCATATTTGATAGTGCCTCCCCAGCAACAAAGGAAAAATACTGTACAATGTGCAATTTATTTCTGCACATTTGTCTTTTTTTTAGCTACTGTATAATGTTTGCAAACATTTACACTCAAATATTCATTCAACTGTGAATACAAGAAATATGATATAACCTCAATTGAGTGGTTAAATTAATAATGTGGGGTAAAGTAGTGAGTTGTAATGAGTTGCAGTGTCTGGGTCTCTCTGAGTATTACTGGTTCACAGACCTCAGGTATATACCAACATACTAAGCTTAATGCCTTCACCGTTTTTCCACGGAAATGTTCTGAAATACTACTGGAGTACAAGTCCAGGAGTCAAGTCAACTAGCTGGCTAGCTGTCAGTAAGAATATGGGGGCAATAATTTATCGAATTGATTGGTTCTGATTACACCCATTAATTAATGCTTGTGTGGCCTAAACAACCTTTTGTTTGTGACACATACAGGCTAGCAACAATCTGACACTGTTTACAGAGCTCGCTCTCTCTCTCTCTCTCTCTCTCTCTCTCTCTCTCTCTCTCTCTCTCTCTCTCTCTCTCTGACACACACATAAACACATCTGCGTGGTTCTGAAGAAATGAAGGCAAGCATATATTAACAGAAAACAGCATTAACCATGCTGTACTGAATCATTTACATTAATGGATTCTGTAAAAACAGAATTAAAAGAAAACAGAGAATAACTAATAAAAGGACGAGAAGGCAGTATATCCTGCAGTATGGCCCAGGTTTAAATAAACATAAATAAAAATAAATAAGTGCCTTTCACTTACGGTAGCTGTCTTAGCTGGAACAGATCATCGTCCATGATGTATATTTCCGCATGTATCTTTCATCTCCGTTACATTGTTGTTTGCGCGCCGTGATTTCAGCACCGCGGACAGCAAACGGCTACACGCACGCACGCACGCACGCACACGCACACACACACACACACACACACACACACACACACACACACACACACACACACACACACACACACACACACACACACACACACACAGAGAGAGAGAGAGAGAGAGCCTGCTGGGGGCGGGCCGGTGGATGGGCCGATTGTTGTCTTAGTCGCATCAGCTCGAAAGCTCGAAAGAAACACTACGGATGTTTATTACTTCCCCGAGTACGTTTTTATATACGTCTATAATAAATCTAGTCAATTACGATGTATGCACATTAAAACAAAACAAAAAAGTTTAGTCTGTTCAGGCAATATGCCAGGACACCTATACACAAAAATCCATTCAGAGGTCGAGAAAAAAGGCCAATCAGATTACTTCTTGGGCGGGACAAAACCACAGTGTAAATATAACACACGTGAATATTCGTTCATTCGTATATAATCATTTTTATATATCTCCGAAATATCTTGACTAACGTTTCCTAAAGTGTATATTTTTCACGCCATAAATCTTGTTTACAGTATCCTGCCTTTCCATAATAATCGGTTCATGTTTGTGCATGTAAATCTTTATATAAATAAAGATTTTGTTCTAAAATAGCATATCTGCGTTAATAAAAATCCAATCACCAGTGAGTGTCCCAATGTGCAAGCTATCCTTCTTTATGCATGCTTTTTAAACATGCTACACGTATAAAAATCACCATTATCGTAAATCATGCTAATATTAGCAGAAACAAAAAGTAGATTATTGACTGTATTGAGTCTCCAATACAACTGACGTTGTAATTATTTTTTAAGGAAAAACTGGACAAAGTGTCATCTATAACTCAGTACCTGGATTGTAGAAGAAAATTGTTTTTTGAAGATGTTTGTGAAGCATACACACTTTTTTTGATGATGTTTGTGAAGCATAGCAGTCTTCTGGAACTTAACCCAAACTTAACCCAAACTTTCCTCATATTGGGTTTTATGGTTGAGTTAAATTAACAGTTTGATGTTAAAAAATCTGCTTTTTATCTCCTCCATTGGGTTGGATAGAGGCTGGGCCTAAGTGAGTGGCTGGCTGACTCTACAGTAGTGGAGTTTCTCTCCCCTATCTTTGTGCTGTTATGCACCTACTGTTTGGTGTTTTCTGGTGTGTATTTTGTGTGTTCACCAGAGGTATGCTGTCTAAGATTTCTTCTTCAATTCTATTTAATCAATGGATCATCCATGGAGATCATCAAGTGCACCAAATTCCTTGATGTCCACCTGACAGAGAGCCTCATCTGGTCCCTCAACCCCAGCTCCATCCCAAGAAAAGCCCAACAGTGTAGACCTCTTCTGAAAGTAGAGAGCTCTACTTAATGTACTGAAAAAGCCCAGATACCACACCCCACCCTGATCTATTGAGAGCATCCTGAGCAGCTTCATCACTGCCTGGTTTGGGAATCACAGTCTCAGTCCACAAGACCCTGCAGCAGCTAAGGAGGAAGCTGAGAAGATCATCAGAGTATCAGCTCCATCCATAACAGACATTTACACTACATGCTGCATCCACAAATCCAACATAATTGTTCAATATGGATGACAACATGCACCCCTCAAACACACACTTCACCCTCCTGCCGTCTGGTAAAAGGTATCCAGGTTCAGGCCCTCACAACCAAAATTATATAACAATTTCTTCCCCACCAGACCCAATAATTCCCAGAGAGTGGACTGATAACACCACACACACACACACAAACCCACAACCCACTTGCCATCTTCAGGAGCAGACTTTTATTTTATATTTGTATTTTTGTTTTTTGTTTTTTCTGTTTTGTGCCAGTGGCCTCACCTTATTCCTGTTCCTTTGTGGGACGGAAGCATCCTTCCTGGTTTTCTGTGGGGGATGCAGCCTCCCTTCTGTCAGGCTGTTATGTTTTTTTTATTATTAATATATATATATATATATATATATATATATATATATATATATATATATATATATATATATATATATATATATATATATATATATATTTCTGCTGGATATGTCCTTTTTTTCCCTTTCCCTTCTTCTCTGGTGGGGACGCAGTCCAGTTTGGGCAAGCTGTGGACGAAGCCATATACAGTCAGGAATTTTGCTTGGACATTGCCAGAACATTGGGGGGAGTTCCGACAGTGTGTTTTGTTTGAAGTGTCTCATATATACTCACCTGTTCATAATGGACTCATTATTACGTCTATTTATTTCCCCAGCATTGTGTGTAGCTTCGTGGAATTCTTGTGTTTGGTGTGTTGGTTAATGTATCATGTTTTTCCGGTTCTTGTTTTCGTTTATGTTCGCTGTCTGATTCTTATTTATATTTATATATATATATATATATACACACAAACAAAATTGTATTGCTCTGTTAGTAATCTGATCATGGGGGACCGACTTCACACACATCCCCAAAGAATCTTTTCACCAAACTGGCCAGCATGAAATATGGTTGTGACCATTTGGGCTGCAATATCATAGTATTCCCAAGGCCCAATAGTGGTGCTAAATGGATGGTGGTGCCATGTGTCAGAATAATCCTGCACCAATACACACAGCAAGACAGGTGACAGAGAGATTACATGACCATGAAATCGAAGTTAAATGTTTCCCATGATCTGTACTGTCAGCATATCTGAATACTTTTGAGCAATTTTGGGGTGTTTTGGAGGATAGTGTTTGGGAACCTTTTCCTCCACCAGTTTTATGTAGTGATCTGGCCCCTGTTTTGCAAGAGAAATGGCTCAAAATAGATAAATAGATTCTTTATTGTAAAGGGTACAAAATGAAGTGTTAGTCCTTATGATGTATAAAATGAAAAGAAAAAAGTATACACCTAAATCTAAAAATATCAATATTAACATAAGTGATACAATAAAGACTTAGTAAACAGCTGAAATATTGCACTTAACATATAGTACAGTAAAGTTTACAGTAAACAAAGTAACAATAAAAGTTAGACTTTTTTTTACTCTGTGTTAAATTTGTTTAAAGAATTTCAAATGTGTTTGTAGCGGCAACCTATAACCGCCGAGAGGCGAATTAGCAGAAAGAAACGTTGCTGAAGCGTTCCACTTGTTCCTTGATCACATTTATTGACGAGATGACATACATGTTGTACAGACTGATGAAAACCACAAACTCATAAACAAAAAAGCATACGATTATGCAAAACACTGAAGACACTTGTTGACTGATTATGTTGAAGTCTATATAAAAGCCACATTAAAATACACCAATAAAGGTTATGGTCAACAGAAAGTAAGCTTTCCTGCTTACTTCCCCCTCTTCCCATACACACTACCAAACAGGAAATGGAGTGAGATACTTATACACTTGAACCCCAATGAAGCAATATGACCCGGAAATGCATTCCCAAAATACAAAATAAAAGTCAAACATATAGTGCACTTACATTCCAGCCCCTGATTATTCATTCATTTTCTACCGCTTATCTGAACTATTCTCGGGTCACGGGGAGCCTATGCCTATCTCAGGCGTCATCGGGCATCAAGGCAGGATTCACCCTGGACGGAGTGCCAACCCATCACAGGGCACACACACTCTCATTCACTCACGCAATCACACACTACGGACAATTGCCCCTGATTATTACACCATAAATCTGTAATAATCAAGCATAATTATGAATAAATAAAACATTTACACTGCAGTATGGGACATAAATTCACATTGAGTATTTTAGTCAATAAGAGTCTGTTTTGTTCATCCTTGTAGCTATAAAGTTAGTCTTCAATAATGTAAGAATTATGTCATATCTGTTGAGAGCTCTCAAAATGTCACTATAAGAAGTTAGTCCATAGATTTTTTATGTCCCTCCGCTTCAAGAAGACAACACATTTTTGTAATTGGTCTAGTTAAAAGGGAACTCATAGTCTTGATTTTGACTTGTATAAATCCTTTTTTGTCCTTTATGGTGTCCACAATTCTACCCATATTCCAGGAGCTCCATGGTGCATTGTTGTCCACTAGAAGCACAACATCTCCCAACTGAAAGTTGCGCGTTTTTACAATCCACTTCTGTTGTTCCAGTAGTAGAGGTAGGTAATCAGTTATCCATTGCTTCCAAAATAGATTTGACATGTACTGAACTTGACTCCACCTTCTATGTGTATACAAGTCCTCTTTAGTGAATGTTCCAGGAGGTAATGTCAAATTCGTCTTCAACAGGAGAAGATGAGTAGGTGTTAAAACTTCTAAATCATTAGGATCAGAAGAAGCTTTTGTTATAGCTCGATTGTTACGTATGGACTCCACTTCACAAAAGAATGTAAGAAGACCTTCATCCAAGAGCTGACCTTGAACAATAGCATTCAGAATTTCCTTATTGATCGAATAAGTCTAACCCAGATTGGTGTGAACCAGTCGTGCAATGAAGTGTCTTAATGCATGAATAAATGAATCTGCATCTAATGATGCAGCCATTTCAATGTGAACAGCTCTAATGGCAAGACATGTAAAGATAACCCCATAGTGTTTTAGGGTGACTCTTCCCCGTTTTATTTCAAAGGGACCAAAACAATCTACTCCAACATGAGTAAAAGGTGGCTTACCTGGTAAAACTCGATCTGGTGGTAAATCTGCCATTTGTTGATGTCCTGCAGTTCCATGGAACCTTCTACTGTACATACTACACATTTTGATAGAATTCTTCTTATGGCTACAGTAGCTCCAGTGATCCAATATTGTTGTCAAAGGCTAGCCAGCATGTACTGTAGTTTCGCCCACTATGTCCAACTTGTTCATGAATGTGGTGCAAAATCAGGTTAGAAATGTGCATATCCTTAGTCAGTACGATTGGATGTTTAGCTTCCTCAGGAATTTTTGCATTACCAAGACGACCACCAACTCTTATAATACCAGAGTGAAGTATGGGATTAAGATTGTAGAGAGAACTACTTCTCTTGATTATTCCATTATTTTGCAAACTTGCTGGATTTTGTTCTGTGAGAGACAGACAGTTGATTATAGACAATGCGTTCAAGAATTTTTGAAAGAAATGAGAGAAGTGATACCGGTCTGTAGTTACTGTCTGATGGATCCAGTGCAGGTTTCTTTAGGACGGGAATAACCCTTTCTCTCTTAAAGTAGTTGGTACCTGACCAGATGTTATGGATCTATTGATGATAGTGGTAATGAAGGGCAGAAGATCTTACGAGATGGTCTAGAGCATAGTAGAAGGGGAGTAGAGAAGAGATGATGTTGTGGAGCTTCAAATGGACATCAAATATACCACTCAAGGGAAAAACACGCTGGACAAAGCCTACTCAAACATCAAGACAAAATTTGTTTTTGTTTTGTGTGGACAAATTAGGAAGATTTTATAGTTTTATAGAGTTTGTGTACATCAAGTGAAGTACTACATAAAAATTTTTTTTGACAATGTCACTGTGGACAAACAAATCAGCATGTACCCCAATCAGATGCCCTGAATGGTGAGAGGGACCAACAAACACAATGCCTCACTGGCAGAGGAACTCAATTGTTTCTTTGCCTGCTATGAGGTAACAACAGCAGAGACTGCTTCGACATTAGTCTCCAACGACCACATCCTCATAGTGCAGGAGCTTGAGAAGTGTGTGCTCAAAGCAATAAACTCAAGGAAGCTGCTGGCTATGGTGGTGTGACAGTAAGGGTTCTGAAGAAATTTGCAAACCAACTCTCTGCTGTCTTTACTAAGATCTTCAACCTATGGGTAGACTTCAAATCTGCCTTAAATATTGTCATCCCAACTAGATTTGTCACCAAACTTGATAACCTTGGACTTTATCAACCCACTTTGCCATTGGATTAAGGACTTTATAAAAGATCGCCACTAGTCTGTTAGACTAGGCCACCACCTCTCCTCCACACTACTCCGCACTCAGCACTGGTACCCCACAAGTGTGTGTTGAACACCATTCTTTATGACTAGGACTGGGCATACACTCATCCCACCGACAAAAATGACACAATTGTAGGTGTCTCATCTCAGAGAGTGAAGAAACCTACAGGCATGAAGTCCAAAAACTGGCTTTATGGTTCCAGAAAACAATCTCATCCTGAACAATGCAAAAACAAAAGACCTTATCACAGACCTCATATGACATCATAGAAGCATATCACAGTTCCTGATCCGATCTAAAACAATGGTGAATGTGTGGGAAGGGTCCCCACTTTCAGGTTCTTGGGTATACATATTGATTATACTCTCTCCTGGACTGCGAACACCACAGTATTGGTAAAGAAGGCACAATAGTGACTCTACTTCTTGAGGATTCATAGGAAAAACAATTTACAAGAGGATCCACTCTCCACAGCTGTGGAAGTCGTTCAGACCTTCTGCTTGGCCCTTCTACTAGGCTGTGGACATCGCTTGTCCCTTTTGCTTGGCTGTGGATGACACTTGGAACATCTGCTTGGCTTTGGACGTTGCTCAGCCCATCTGGCTATGCCTGTGTGTTCCTTGCTTCCCCCAAATGCCTCACCATGTTTCTCGCTCCTCCCACTTATCTTGCCGTCTTCCTCTCTATCCTCCCTTGTGCCTTGCCATTTTCCACACTCCCCCCCATGTGCCTCACCATGTTCCTTGCTTCCTTGCTGTGTAAATCACTCTGCCCTTCTGCTTGGCTCTTCTGCTCGGCTGTGGACATCGCTCAGAAATTCTGCTTGGCTGTGGACGTCGTTCAGCACATCTGGCTATGCCTCTGTGTTCCTCACTCCTCCCAAGTGCCTCGCCATGTTCCTTGCTCCCCCATTTACCTTGCAGTCTTCTTCTCTACCCCCATGTGCCTCACCATGTTTATCACTCCCCCAACGTGCCTGACTGTGTTTCTTGCTTCCCCTAAGTGCCTTGCTGTGCTCATTGCTCCCCCCAAGTGCCTCACCATGTTCCTTGCTCCTCCCACATGCCTCACTGTGCTCATCACTCCCCCTACATGCCTCGCCGTGTCCCTACACATGATACAAATGACCACAGGTGCCCCTTTTCCACCGAGGCAGTTCGAGTGCTGGTTCGGAGCCAGAGCCTAATTTAGAACCAGTTCTTTCTGTTTCGACTGCCAAAGCACTACTGTTAGCGCATTTGATAATGTACCTTAAGTATACTAATGTTTAATACATTTTTACTTTATCGCGATATGATACATTATCAGCACACATGATAGTAGGTAGCTACATGCTAAGGCTAAATTTTTTTTCTGTGTTAACGATAAAATAACGTTATGTACTTTATTGATTAAAACCTCCGTTTATACAGATTACATGGAGCTGCACATACACGTTTTATTCGCCACATTTGGATGCCAATGTAGGTTCGCAAAGCCATGAGCATAAACAGTAAAGCAACATCCGCCATTGTTGTTGTGTTTGTGTTTGCCGCTGCTGCGCTAACGTTGCTGGGACACGTGACACGTATACAGTGACGTCACACGGCGCTGTGATGGCTCTCTAGCCAGTGGAAAGGCAAACCTGTTCTTAGAAGGTTCGCCAGTGGAACCAAATTTGAACCAGCACTAGCGCTAGCTCTGAACCAGCACCCGGTTCTTTCCGGTGGAAAAGAGGCAAGGGTGGAGTGGTGCCCGGAAGGAGGGCGATACTACAATACAACCTATGGGGTGGCAGCGAAGATGCTTGGGTTGTGATGCATAGCTGTTTTATTTCTGTAGACATCTCTCTGCATCTTCCTTTTGTCCCGTGGAGGATGCCACCTCACATCTTGCCTGTGGGGGATGGTACAGGCATGTATCTGTTTGTATTTTTTCTTTTTTTTTGCTCCTGTGGCTCAGTTCCGGCCTTTGGCAGAGGATCTTTCTGTCCCTTTCTCCCTTTCTGGATGTGGGTCGGGCTGTGGTTCAGCTGTGGACATTGCTTGGAACTTCTGCTCGGCTGTGGACATTGCTTGGCCCATCTGGCTATGCCTCAATGTTTTTCGCTCCCCTCACGTGTCCTGCCGCATTACTCGCCTCCTCCAATTCTCTCGCCGTGTTCCTTGCTCCACACACGTGCCTCGCCGTGTTTTTCGCTCCTTCCACATGCCTCGCCGTGTTCTTCGATATCTCCACGTGCCTCGCCATGTTCCATGCTTCCCCCACTTGCTTCGATGTGTTCCTTGTTCCCTGCATGTGCCTCACCGTGTTCCTCACTTCCCCCACATGCCTCGCTGTGTTCTGCTCTCCCCACATGTCTCACCATGTTCTTTACTCCCCCCCACATGTCTCACCGTGTTCCTTACTCCCCCCACATGCCTTGCCATGTTCTTCACTCCCTCCACGTGCCTCACAGGTAATACAACAACGACAGGGTGGAGTGGTGCCCAGAAGAAGGTCGATAGTACAATAATACAAGCTATGGGGTGGCAGCAAAGATACTTAGGTTGATACTTAGATACTTAGGCCGGGCTGTGGCTCAGCTGGGGTCAGGGGTGTGTTCCTTGCGTGTAGAGTAACACGGCATGTGTTCCTTGCTACCCCCACGTGTCTGGCAGTGTTCTTTGGTCCATCCACGTGCCCCCACTTTCCTTGCCGTGTTCCTAGGTCCGCCCACGTGCTTTGCTGTGTTTTTCACTTCCTCCACGTGCATTGCCGTGTTCCTCACTTCCCCACTTGCCTCGCCGCGTTCTTTGTTCCCCTCGTGTGCCTTGCAGTGGTCCTCGCTCCCCACACGTGCCTCGTCGTGTTCACTCCTTCCACATGCCTCACCGTGTCCCTCGCACCCCCCACTTTCCTAATCGTGTTCCTTGTTCCCCTCATGTGCCTTGCCCTGTTCCTAGATACCCCCATGTGCTTTGCTGTGTTCTTCACTCCCTCCATGTGCCTTGTTGTGTTCCTTGCTTCCCCCAATTGCGTCTACGTGTTCTTTGTTCCCAGCATGCGCCTCACCATGTTCCATGCTTCCCCCACTTGCTTCGATGTGTTCCTTGTTCCCTGCATGTGCCTCACCGTGTTCCTCACTTCCCCCACATGCCTCGCTGTGTTCTGCTCTCCCCACATGTCTCACCATGTTCTTGCTCCCTCAACTTGCCTCGCTGTGTTCCTCACTTTCCCCACATGTGTTCCCCCCCCCATGTCACTCACCGTGTTCCATGCTCCCTCCACATGCCTCACTGTGGTTATCGCTCCCCCCACTTGCCTCGCCGTGTTCCTCACTCCCCCCACATGCCTTGCCATGTTCCTCACTCCACCCCCACATGCCTCACCATGTTTCTTGCTCCCTCTATGTGCCTCACTGTGTTCCTTGCTACCCCCACATGCTTTCTTGTGCTCATCGCTCCCCCACATGCCTCGCCCGGAAGGAGGTCGTTAGTACAATAATACGAGCTGTGGGGTGGCAGCGAAGATGCTTAGGTTGTGATACATGGCTGTTTGTAATTTTTTTCAGTAGACATCTCTCTGCATCTTTCTGTTGTCCTGTGGAAGATGTCACCTCACTTCTTGCCTGCCGGGGACGGTACAGGCCTGTATCTGCCTTATTTCATTTTTTTTCCTCCTGTGGTGGAGGTGGCTCAGTACCAGCCTTTGGTGGAGGATCTTTGCATCCCTTACTCCATTTCTGGATGTGGGTCGGGCTGTGGCTCAGCTGGGGTCGTCGTACAGACATCTGCTCGTCTGTGGATGTCACTTGACCCATCTGGCTATGCCTCCATGTTTCTGTTTGCCTTTTTTGCCTTTTCAATGGCAAACTCAGAGACGGAATGTCTGCCTTGAGATGATTCGAATAGGGTCCTTGTGCCATTAAGCTTAGCATCCATGGAGTTGAACACCTTGCGCAGTTCTAGAGAGAAAGCATAGCTGGAGAACCACACAGGAGGGAGATGACATGCCACCTTGGAGGACTCCGAGGGAAATAATATCTGGATTTCGAAGATGACCTAGCATTGCATCAGAAAGGCTCAATAGAACCCTGGCTCGCCTGAAAAATGTTCAGGATGGGGACAATGTGGTTAATGAAGTGTAACAATGGCTCATGCCAGCAGGGAAGACATGGTCAGAGTTCGAGAGACTGGAGTGGAGAGGTTGAGTTGTACAGAAGGTACAGAAGGGTACAGTGAGGCCTAATAGCCATCGCTTGTGGGCCAGGTCTGGCAGAGAGTGCTAAGGAGGGCCTATACACTTGAGTGTCTGCTGTAGGGCCTGCTCATATCTCCATGTTGCTGGCCAGCACTTGCATCTATAAAGGGCCATAGGTGGACAACTATTTAAGGCGGACCTTTTGGTCACCCTTCGATAACTCAGGACGCACCAGTTGAGGATGAACCTAAAAGTCTGTAAAAACTGCTGCGCTAACATTGACACAAATTCGTAACATTGGTCTGTAGGCATAAAATTGAATAGATAGATTAAAGGGTGCCAAATCACCAAAATCCACAAAATAATGCAATTTTTAAGTCCATACTGATATTCAGTCAGTGTGGGACAACATCACTAATATGCTTTAGGCCAGCAATTAAATCAACATAGACATCTTCAGAGACACTTGCCTTGACATTTGCAAGATAGATTTTGAGGTGAAGAAATGCCTGTTGGCCATGTTGAAAGGACATATGCCCTGTGCCTGTAGATCTTGTGGATGTTGTGCCATCTTTGGAATTATGATTGACCAGATTGGCCAAAAAACATTCACCAACATTTAAATCTAAACTATTGTCTCACTCCTGTTGATATGATATTCACAAGATGTATTTTGTCACATAATGGTGACAAAAGGTCAATTGTGTGGGGACAAAATCTTACCCTAATTTGAAAAATTATTTGCCAATCTTGGTCTTAAATTGTACAACCAGTCAAAACAGACGTCCTCCATCTTGAAATGTTTAGCCAACTTCATCAAAACATTCACTTTCTTTGCCATGTTGGGATCAAATTGGTTCAGCAAAGCCAACAGACTTTTAGTTTGCTTGCTGTAAATGGGAGGAAATCTTAACCTGGTAATGTGCTGGGCCATTTTCATCTCCTGCTGCAATGCTTTCATTTGAGAAATGGAGCAGATTTCATATCAGACAGCAACTCTACAGGTTATAAGGTCTCAGTGATCTCTTTTCTTTATTTATTTATACATGGAAATAAATAAAGAATTTATTTATTTATAAATGGAAATAAATACATTTATACATGGAAACGGTGTCTCATTTCACTATGTACTGTGTCAGCTATATATGGTTGAAATGACAATAAGAGCTTCTTGACTTGACTTGGCTAGAGTCTCTACACTGGTAGACGATGCAGGCAGGGGACCAGGACCAGGTGCCATGAATTACTGTAGAGTAGCTGCTGCAGAACATCCTAGAGAGCAGTGTCTATGAGCACACGGTCACCCAGGAGCTGGCAAAGTGTTTCCAAGCAGCTACCAAGAAACTAGTGGACCTGAAAAAGGTTTCCACGGCTGCTGCTGTTTCCATGGATGCCACCATCCATCTCCCTAACTCTGGCTGTGGAGGCTTTCCTGATCATTTTCAAGCAAACCGCAAGCCAGGAGGGCTGGCAGAGAGGTTTCGTCGATCTTCCATGTGGCCACTTTTCTTGGTTACTCAGGTACATGACTGTCCTGGCTGATGACTGTCAGCACCTGGTGTGACATGCCCATAACATCTTACTCTCACCTCCTGCATCTTGATGATCAGTGCTACTCTTATTCGCTTCCTGACATCTTTGTTTGTTGTGTGGTCCCATCTGGTTAGCCCAAGGCTCAATCAAAACACTTGGCAGACATGAAAAGACAGTGGTTTTGCATTTTGCATATTTCTGCATTCAGGTGTATGGGCATCCTTCAATCACAAAGGATACTTGTGATTTCTGTACACTTGGCACAGGCAGAACTAACTCAAGAATCGGCAAAAATACTTGACAGACATATACTTGTCTTTATGTAAGTCAGCAATGCTGCCATAAAATTGGCAAGGTGGATTTGAAAGTTAAGAAATACCTGCCAGGAAAATTCTCAATTTTCTCCAGGGGATATTTAAAGGCAGCTGAATGAATTTTGGCCCTGTGGGCATAACATTGCAAAGGTGGATTTCATGGTGCCAAAAAAGCCTGTCAGCCCTGTTTGGGCCACATGAATTTAAAGTCAACCTTGCCAATGTTAGGCCAACTTTATCTCCATCTTGCTATTTAGTCATCATTGGACAACAATAAAATACGTCTTGCCAACTTTAAAGGTGCTAGGCTGGTACATGTTCCCTTAACTTTAAGCATTTTAGCCCTGTTGCCATGACATTGATCCACAAAGCACATGTGGACTGGTTGGGCAAACTCCCATGAACCCTCCAGCGACTGTGTCCCTCGTGGTGACCTGTGGGGGGTGCTCTGGGAGTATTGGGTCCGGAGCCCTCTGCTAATGGCTGTCCGGTCTGTATATGACCAGAGCAGGAGTTTGGTTCACATTGCCGGCAGTAAGTCAGACTTGTTCCCGGTGCATGTTGAACAGGGCTGCTCTTTTTCACCGGTCCTGTTCATTATTTATATGGACAGGATTTCTAGGTGCAGTCGGGGGCCGGAGGGAGTCCGGTATGGGGACCACGGGATTTCGTCTCTGCTTTTTGCAGATGATGTTGTCCTGTTGGCTTCCTCAAATCAGGACCTCCAGAGTGCACTGGGACGGTTTGCAGCCGAGTGTGAAGCGGCGGGGATGAGAATCAGCACCTCCATGTCCAAGCCCCTGGTTCTCAGCCGGAAAAGGGTGACTTGTCTCCTTCAGGTTGGTGGGTATCTTGGTGTCTTGTTCACGAGTGAGGGAAGGATGGAGCAGGAGATCGTCAGCCGGATCGGTGTATCTTCTGCAGTGATGCGGTCGATATACTGGTCTGTTGTGGTGAAGAAAGAGCTGAGCTGCAAGGCGAAGCTCTTTATTTACCAGTCGACCTATGTTCCTACCCTCACCGAAAGGACAAGAACCCGGATACAGGCGGCCGAAATGAGTTTCCTCCGCAGGGTGGCTGGGCGCTCCCTTAGAGGTAGGATGAGGAGCTCAGAGTAGAGCCGCTGCTCCTCCACATCGAGAGGAGTCACCAGAGGTGGCTCGGGAATCTGTTACAGATGCCTCCTGGACGTCTCCCTGGGAGGTGTTCTGGGCATGTCCAACTGGGAGGAAGACCTAGGACACGCTGGAGGGACTATGTCTTTCAGCTGGCCTGGGAATGCCTCGGTATTCCCCTGGAAGAGCTGGAGGAAGTGTCTGGAGAGAGGGAAGTCTGGGCATCCCTGCTTAGACTGCTGCTCCCGCGACCCGGCCCCGGATAAGCGCTAGAAAATGGGTGGATGCCGTGACATTGGCAAAGTGACATAAAGGTGACAAGTGTCACCTGCCAGCCCTCTTAGGACAATTTTTTCACCCAAAATTTCACCCAGCTTCGTCATAGCACTCACGCAAATCAACTTTGCCGATGTTAGGATTACAATTGCTCCAACAGTCTTTCAGCTAACACTAAATACAACACATCTGGCCAAAGAGCTCAGAAGGCTTGAACTGGATAAACGTTGTGAAAAAATTGTGTTCACCATGTATAAATAAATAAAGAAAAGAGATCACTGAGACCTTCTAACCTGTAGAGTTGCTGTCTGATATGAAATCTGCTCCATTTCTCAAATGAAAGCATTGCAGCAGGAGATGAAAATTTCCCAGCACATTACCAGGTTAAGATTTCCTTCCATTTACAGCAAGCACCATATAATAAAGGTGATTCAGTTTCCACTGCACTTTAAACAGAAAATTCTGAACTGATTCCTCCCCTTCCTCTCTTTCCTGTAATAGAAAAAGTCACTTAAAAAAACTAACAGCTGAAAATCAAAGCATACAAACAATGTGTATTCCTGCCACTGACAAGCATACAGTGTCAACATATTTCTCCTCTATGCTTCAGTAAAACATATCACAGTCTAATATCATTAGGCTATAATCACAATCATGGGTAAACCAAATGAGCAAAACAAATAATCAATCGATGGTAATATTTGTGATGTTTATTAGGATATCTATTATGTCTATTTGGAACAACATCTCGAATAATAATGTATATCTAAGTAACTCTTCCATGGTCATTTCTGCTGTAGTGTTCCAGTGGAATTTTTACACTTTTTAGTAGTGAGGAACCGGATCAGTTTAGGTATAAACAGGCTAATTGTAATCAAGCTCAGGTTTTGACAGCTCCAGTCAGAGATAACATACTTTAATGCTAAAAGCCTATTTCATAAAGCAAAATATTGTGCAATACAATTTTTCAGACAAAAACCATAATGAAGGCTGTTTACTTGCATGCAACATGCGATAGTCAAGGTCACTATAGCAAGACTCTCCAAGATGCTCAATGTATATATATATATATATATATATATATATATATATATATATATATATATATATATATATATATATATATAAAGTTTTATGAACATTCATAGAAATGTTGTTAAGCAAAGATGCTTTAAAATTAATTAAATAAAAACAATAAAATTAAACAGTGATAAACTGAAGCCAATATTTGGTGTTACAATATTTGCTTTAGTAAACTAATACTAAAGTTAGTACTTTCAGGTACAAGTTGCGCAGTTTTAATAGGAAATTAGCCGGTAATATTTAACTAAATTTGTAAAGTTCATCGTGACAAACGTTGATGTTGGCTTTGACGAGGCAAGTATTCACAAAGGCTGGTGCTTTTTAGAGGCGAGTGGACATAAGGGTCAGTGTTACTTTTGGAGGCAAGTGGACAGAAATATAGGGTGCCAAAACATTTGGAGGCAAGTGGAGACAAGCATGTGATGTCATCCAAATAATCCTGAGAAAGTTCCCCTCATTGGGTGTTTTGATATGTCACATGCCCATTTATATTCATATATATATTCACTGCTTCATAAGTACTGCATTATCAGTACTGTCAGTCACCAAATCATCTGTATATTACACACCACTGCTGCTGTATATTGCACAAAAAGCATAATATTGCACAATATTGTTATTTGCACTCCCACACTTTATGTACATTACTGAACATTCATATTCCATATTCATATTTTATATATTTTATTCATTCTATATCCACATTTTATACTCATTCTGTCTACATTGTATCTCATCATCTGCATTGTTTTCTTGTATAGTATTGTATTATTTATGTCTGTACCTTTGAGAGTCACAAACTGCTGGAACCAAATTCCTTGTGTGTGTCAACACACTTGGCCAATAAATCTGATTCTGATTCTGATGTTGTGCAAAATTATTTATTTTCACATGACATCACATGACATCATGTGACATCATCAGAATACCCGTGAGGAAGTTCCCCACATTGGGCTGAGTGTTTTGATATGTCACATGTCCATGTTGTAAAAAATTGTTTGATTTTGCATATTTTGGAGGCGGGGCTGCGGCACAATATGAAAGGCAAATCGGTACACCAATTTAAAACTTTGTTCAGAGTATCACCCTAAAGGAGCCGGCTGAGTTTGGTGTAGATAGCTTGCCGAGTTATAAACCTCCAAAATTTATAATGGGAGTCTATGGGAAAAAAGGCCATTTTGAGACCAGGTACCGGAAGTATCGGTACTAAGATCGCTTAGAAAAGTAATAGCAACAAACTTCGGACCAGGGTCTACGACATATCCGAATTAGGTGCATGTGGCTCGAAAGCCCTAGGCCTCATTAAATTTTATGCATTTTTGTCTAAGCTTAAATAGGAAAACAGAATGTTGGCTTCTGCAAAGAGCTGGAGTCATTTATCTATTTAGTCTATTTTAAATGAGGACCATGTTCACAGTTCAAAGTATGCCCAGGTCTTTTTCTGTTGAGTTAGGTAAGTTTTCATCATCTGTTGCTCCTATTACCTGTGGAGTGCCTCAAGGATCCATTTTAGGGCCACTTCTTTTTAATTTATATATGCGACCTTTGGGGGACATTATTAGGAGACACAATGTTCCATTTCATTTATATGCTGATGATACCCAGTTGTACATACCATTGAAAGCTGGCGATACCATTCAACCCTTATTGGCCTGCCTTGGGGACATCAAGAAATGGCTGTCCAATAGCTTTCTTCAACTAAATGAAAATAAAACAGAAGTAATCATCTTTGACCCCCCTACAGTAAGTTGAAAAGTGGTCTTATAAATGAGCTTGGCAAGCATTTCCCCTCAGTCTCCTTCCAGGTTAGGAATCTTGGTGTCATTCTGGACTCTGAACTTTGCTTAACTAAGCAAATTAATACAGTTGTCAAGAACAGTTTTTATCAGTTACGGATCATCTCAAGACTGAAATCTTTTTTAACTTTTAATGACCTGGAGAAAGTCATTCATGCTTTTATAACCTCCCGCCTTGACTATTGTAATTCATTATATTTGGGTCTTCCTCAGTACACAATGCAGCTGCGAGACTCTTGACCAGGGCAAAGAAAACAGATCACATTACACCAATTTTAGCCTCTCTTCATTGGCTTCCTGTCTATTTTAGAATTCAATTTAAAATTTTGTTGTTTGTTTTTAAAGCTCTTAATGGTCAAGCCCCATCTTATCTCACAGATCATCTTATTCCTCCTTCATCCACCAGATCTCTAAGATCTTCTGATAGAACTCTCTTGGTTGTCCCTCGTTCACGCTTAAAAACTAAGGGTGATAGGGCTTTTTCTATTGCGGCCCCCCATCTCTGGAACCAACTTCCACTGGACATTCGCCTTGCACCTTCCAGTACAATTTTTAAAATGAAGTTGAAAACATATTTTTATTCCCAGGCATTTTAATTGGATTTTTGTCTATGTTTTATTGTTTTATTGTATCATCTGTTTTATTTATTTTATGTTTATCTTTGACTTTGTTCAGCACTTTGGTCAGCTCTGCTGTGATAAATGTGCTATATAAATAAACTTTACTTACTTACTTACTTACTTACTTCACATATGGCTGACATTTTGGCGATAGAACTTTAGTTGGCATCTGCAGATGGCAAGGTGGATTTCATTTACCGATAGTGGTTTCTGGAAGTATTCCAAACATGCCAATGAGTTATGTAGTGTCGTCTGAGGGCCCAAAGATCACAGACAAGGTCTTCAGCCTTGTCCCTTCTCCTGTTTCTCTGAATCTTTTGATGATGTCATGTGCTGTAGATGATGAGATTTGCAAAGTTTATGCAATTTGATGTTGAGGAACATTGTTCTTAAAGTATTCCTTTTTATGCACTCTTTCACAGATTGGAGAGCCTCTGCCCATCTTTACTTCTGAGAGACTATGCCTCTCTAAGACACCCCTTTTATAGCTAATCATGTTACAGTCCTGATATCAATTAACTTAAATAGTTGCTATATGTTTTCCCAGCTGAATCTTTTCAGAATTTCTTGCCTTTTATTTGTGGGCCAATTAAATAAAAAAAAATTATATTAAGCAGAATTAAGTTCAGCCTTTTGGTTTGGTCCATGCAAACAGTTTCACATGTGGCCCCTTGGGAATATTCATTTCCCACCATTGCCTTAAAAGTTGCCACTGTGGTTTTAATGTTATGGCTGATAATTGTATATTCCTCTTTACTGTACCAACATAATATTAATTTTGCATTCTTGATTCAATTTTTCTGTCATTCCACATTTAGGAACATTAAAATATGGAACAATTTTGCAAACATTTCCTACAGTAAAAACTGTGACATAATTCAAATCCAAATACAAACCATTTGCATTTCCATTTACTCAAAGGCACAATGTATGCCAAATTTCAAATTGAAAGCAAAGTCCATCTTCATTTAGACTTCAATATGTCTTTTGAGTTATGACGCTGCCATATTTTAATCTCAATTACCCATTTGTTTTTTTACTTCCTCTGGTATCGCATGCCTGCCAAAACTCAAATGCAATCGCAATTCCTTTTGCATTTGCGTTTCCAATGTATGCACATAAACCAGCCAATCATTGTTTGGGTGGGATTATATTATGGTGCGTGTTTGTATCTGAAAGTGACGTCATTCACTGTCGACCATCGGCCCAAACAGAATATATTTACATTTACATTTACATAATTAAGCACACTATATGCAGAATATAGCAGAATATATGACTCGGGACAGTTTATATTTACACTTTAACACAGTGTAATGGCAACCTATTCTGAATTTCTGTCTAAATATAACATACCATTTTCTCCTAAAAACTATACTATTAGACTATGCTATTCCCTCTGGTCTAAAAAAAAATTATTTAAAAAAAAACCTGTCCTCAGACTCCTGCATACTCCTTTAATCCTGCTGATACTGAAATTGGTTGCATTTGTTTCTTCCATTCCCCAATAAAAAACAATAATAGCTCTTATCTAAGAGTATTACCCTTGCAATTATTATCTCGTAAACAGATTTAATTGTGACATTGACATATGCTGTACATATTGTGATTTCATGATGAAATATTTTTTCACTTATTTTGGAGTTGCTCTCACTCAGTCTGGTTTCTGCTATTTTATTAAGGCCGCATCTTGTCCAATGTTCAGCTGTGCTTTAAAAATATTTTATTCAGCTTTTTCTCCTTTGACAAATGTTATCATAAGGAATATTTCTTAATTAACTTGCTACTTCAGTTGGATAAATTTAGTATTCATAAATGTAAATGGGTTAAAGCCCTTGTTCTTTATTTTAAAAGCAGAAATTCAACAATATTAAAATACATTAGGAAATAAAAAAGCATTTTTGCTTGGCTATAGTTATTGACGTAATATTTTGCCCTTTTTTAATTTATATATTCTTGTTTCTGTAATTCACTTTTATCCTAATGTCCTCAACAACTTCACCAATCATGTCCATCGTAAATAATTCACACGTGTTCTGTCCTGTTCTCTGACCGCGAGGGTGAATGACGTCATTTTCAGATACAAACACGCCCCATAATATAATCCCGCCCCCAACGATGATTGACAGGTATACGTGAAGGTTTACAATTAAATTGGAGATTAAAATATGTTCGTAACTCGAAAGACAGAAGAAATAGACATTTTCAAACGGTTCGCATTTGCGTTTGTGTCAATATTTTAAAAACAACTCAAAATCAGCCTTCATAAAATTTTTATGTTTTTGTTACATAATAATAATAATAATAATAATAATAATAAGAAGAAGAAGAAGAAGAAGAAGAAGAAGAAGAAGAAGAAGAAGAAGAAGAAGAAGAAGAAAAAAAAAAAAGAATAATCATGATCATCGTCATCAGCATAATAATAATGCCCATTTTCTAATCAATAAGTATACACCAGGATATCCTTAAGATCTCAGCACATCATGCAAGTGTCACATGATAAAAGGAAAATCTGTAAATTTGTGTGTATTTGAAAACATGAAGGCAAAAATTTTGGATGATGTTACAAATAAATTATTTAATTCATAGTAAAAACATTCAATATGTCCCTTGCAATACATTGCTTTGATTAACAAATGAAACATAAAGTTTAAAATAAATCTTGTAATATTCTTCGAAATATGGATACAACTGGACTTGTCAAATTTCATGAAATTTGGTCATTTGGAACCTGTATTTTGATTCTGGGAAAAAGGATTTGGTTTACATTTTAAGGGATTTTTTAATGGTTCATTGAGCTTATACTCTAGTTATTGTGATTTAATTTCTAAAATCAAGTGAATTACATATTGTTATGACAATTTATTTGTCAGACATGACGCAATTGTGCCAAACACACAGAGCTTAAAGGTTTCCTCAAAGATGCTCGGTTTCAGGTAATGCAGTAGACATGAGGGGAGGAAAAACATTCAGTTAAAGACTTTTGCATTTTGTAAACAAATATAAAACAAAATAATTATACAATTGTAAAAATCTATAAAAATGTTTCCACTTTAGAATTTGAGTAAATAACAAATAAAATAAATAAATTTTGAAATTTTATGAGTTGCTTAATCTGTTCACTATTTCTTCCTTTTTTCTTTACTCGCTTGCTGCACTGCATGTAGGTCTAAAGCAATTATGTCATTTTTTCTCTTCTAGATTTCTCCTGTTTTCTAACTTAATCTTTTGTTAATTTCAAAAAGTATTTTTTTCTGATGCCAATATTTCTGTAATGCTTATGAGACAGAAACACTGTTATTACTAGTACTGTTATTTGCAATATACTCTATATTCCTATTTAATACTTGTACTGTCTATATTGTCACATTGTCTATATTGTCTTGTATAGTCTGTTTTGTCTTGTCTTGTTTGTTTTTTGTCTTTTTGCCTGAGAGTCATCAACAGGAAACAGGAGCAAATTCCTTGTCTGTGTCAACACACTTGGCCCATAAACCTGATTCTGATTCTGAATAGACAAAATTCTTTTAAGTGATTTATAGTGATGTAAGAATAAACATTTATTTTATATGCAAAAAAAGGGGGGCATTGTCTGGTTTTCATATTAGATAAGTGACCCCAGGATTCCACTGAAAATTGAAGAAAAAAAATACATAATTTACATAAATTATGCTGACAGAAAATGTTAAACATGCAGAAAGTTGGTTTGCTGCAGCATATCAAAATTATGAATGCACTAAAACTTCATCATCCAGATACAATTTTAAATACAGTACCCAGTGTTAGCTCTAGCCAATCCCATATTAAACATTCCCAATATCTCTCATAGGTGATGCACTTGAAGTCAGTAATGGTGTGTTTAGAAAAACTTGTTTTTCATTAATTTAACAGGGTCAGAACAGAGTTGTTGCACTTCTTTCTCCCATTTGAGCTAGTCTCTCATACTCCTTGTGCATGAACAAAGGCATAAATAATGGAATAAAACACAACAGCACATTCTGTAAAATCAACAAGAATACTGTGGATTTGACTAAAGACTGTCCTGTGCTCATCCCAGGTCTCTTGTTCACACTATGCTCATACTGAATACCCTTTCAACAGATTTACTGCTGTTAGTGGGATCATTAGGTGCAAAGACCATCAGGTCTTGAATTTAATAAAAAAGATTACCTGGTGCATAACAGGTTTTAAACTTACTGAAATACAACCTCAAATGAACAACAACAAATTATATATTATACCATGTTATTATTTATTTAACAAAGCCAAGATGTAGTGTGGCTAAGTACATATTACTGTTTCCATAGAATTTACTGTATACATTTACATTTACTCATGATATGTTTAGGGCACTGTTCATGGTTCACAGAGCTTTTAGGCAGAAAAAGTTGGTCACTTAAACACATAGCTACAACCGGTACAAATTTCAAATATAGGAGAAATGTAATATATTTGTAATATCAACCCTCAAATGATGTTAGTGTTTTGAGAGCTGATGCAAATATTGTGGGTTTGCAAGCTTGGGAGTGAGGAACAAAATGTTTTTTAGCATTATTTAATCAGTGGATAAAATGTAATGTAATATAGAATGTTACATACTGTATATATAGTATATGTGTTTGTAGTCATGTTACGATAAATTTCAATTTACATCAATCAAAGATGAAAAACTGCTTGAAATGAGCAATGGTGTGAGAGCCCAGAGCTTGGAAAGGTCCAACGTAGCTGAGAGAGCTTCCTGAGCATTTTCAGAAGTATTTTCCCAGCTGCTCTGAGATTTTTCCAGTAAAAATAATGACATTTTATTCTATAGTACTTTTAACAATTCACATTGTCTCAAAGCAGCTTTACATAAGTATAGAAAATTCTGGTCCTGTCTTTTGTTCTAGACCAACACACAGATATATCTGTGGCTGTTATTCCCCCTCCTCTCCTTAAGGAGTCTGAATTTTGGACTTATCATACACATGTAATGTGCTACTATTATTTGGCACACTGATAAAGAACAGTCCAAAGTATTCATGCATGACATTTGGGGTCAATCCATCCATCTCTATAGTGCCACCAATAGGCCAAACTTCAAGGTACATATTTGCTTATAACCTGAACCATTTGTCCTTGAGTTGTGATCTTTTGAACAGAGAAAACACATATAATGCCTATAATATTGTGGTTTTATAGTTTTTTCAATGGTTTTCTATAGCAGATTATAGGAGCCCTAGATGGAAACTGGTTCCCTAGTAGAGCATAGTCCAAGGTATCCAGGCACCATATTTGAAGTCAAGCCATCAATCCCTATAGCATCACCAACAGATGTATTTACAGTTTTGCTTTTGAACCATTTGTCCTAGAATTGTGATCCTTAATTCCCTTGAATGCCTGGGTCACTGTGGCTCATCCACTGTATTGGATTCTTGGCGGAAATTTTTTTTTCAAAATACCTATTTTTGCACACTAGTTCTAGACTGTTGATCCTATCACCAAACAAATTTACATATGGTTTTGACCACAATTTATTTAAAGACTTTTCTAGGGTAAATGATACGGTCACTGTTGTCCAATGACTCTGGTAAAAACACGAAAATGGAAATGCGTCATATCTCAGGAGTACTCTGTTGGCGTGATGCCAAATACGACATGCTTTGTTGGTATAAGCATAATGAAACTTGGCTACTTAGTGGCACTATAACATTAAAAACAATGACATTTTGTATATTACTTCTTGAGACTATTGTCTTTAGGACTTGATAAAAGATAACTGCCAGGCTGACTAATATGGCTGCAGTGTACCCACAAATATGCTTTGAAAGTGACATTAAGAAAAAGTGTCCATATCTCTGTTCATTGGCATAAAAGTGCTTACTATAGGGCCTGGGAGGCACACACAAAGTTTCGCAAAATTTGTCCACTTTGGGGTGCTCTACTGAAAAACACGTTTAATTTGTCCATGTACTTAGTTGTCTACCTGCTGTGATTATCCCCTTCATTGCTGCATGCAGCTACTATTATTATTATAGCACTTTTTTTGCTCATATTCAATAATTCTGATTAATTCCAAAAAGCTTTACATAAGAATTAAACAAAAACAAAATGTATATTTAAAAGAAACTGTCAAACAAAGCAGTGAAGATAAACAGTAAACAAAATTATTAAAAAAATATAGTAAATAAAACAATTAATCTTTATTAGAAGTGTTAAAAACTAGGATCACAATCACATATAATAAAGTTTGAGCATGTAGGTCTATTTTTTATACCTGGATTCACAATTCTTAAGGACACATATTGCTCTGTACCCAGGGCAGCCTTGGGGAACTCTGGTCACTGCTTGGTTCATCTTATTCCAACATACAGGCAGAAACTAAAATCTACTAAGCCTTTAGTCAAAACAGTGAAGATATGGACCAGTGAGGCAAAGCAGGAACTACAAGACTGTTTTGACTGCACTTGGAGTATTGGAGTATCTTTGAGGCTGGAACTGACAGCCTGGATGAACTGACTGACACCGTGACATCGTACTGTATATCAGTTTTTGTGAAGACGTCTGTGTGCCAACCAAAACCTTCTACAAATACAGTAACAACAAGCCATGGTTCACAGCCAAACTGAAAAAAATGCCAAGGAAGATGCCTACAAAGGGGAGGACAAAACTGTATAAGCATGCCAGGAACCTACTGACAAAGGATATCAAAATAGCCAAAAGAAGCTACTCTGCAAAGCTGAAAAGCAGGTTTTCAGATAACAACCCTGCGTCAGTGTGGAAAGGCCTGCAAGACATCACAAACTACAAGAGTCGTCCCCACCTCCCACTGAAGCAAAGACCTGGCTGACGACCTCAACACATTCTACTGCAGATTTGAGAACAACATCTTCACATGTCCCATCCAATCCAGCTCACTGACTGCCATCACACCTCTGGGAACCCCATCAACAACTCCTTCAGTTCATCCAACTCCTCCTCCAACTCATCAAGTTACACTCACGGTTTGTGAAGAGGATGTGAATCGGCTCTTTCAGAAACAGAAGACAAGGAAAGCTCCTGGCCCAGACGGGGTCTCCCCCTCCTGTCTCAAAGCATGTGCTGGTCAACTGGCTCCTATTTTCACACATATCTTCAACAGATCACTGGAGCTGTGTGATCCCCTCCTGCTTTAAACTCTCCACAATCATCCCGGTCCCCAAGAAACCCTCCATCACTGGACCGAATGACTACAGGCCTGCCGCTCTGACATCTGTTGTCATGAAGACCTTTGAACAGCTGGTATTGGCCCACCTAAAGACTGTAACAGAAGAGATGCTGCATCCCCTACAGTTTGCCTACCGTGCAAACAGATCGGTGGATGACACAGTCAACATTGGACTGCACTACATTCTGCAATACCTGGACTGCCCAGAGACATATGCCCGGATTCTGTTTGTCCACTTCAGTTCGGCTTTTAATACAATAATTCCGGAAATTCTCCACTCCAAACTCCTAAGGCTCACTATACCCCCTACCATCTGTCAGTGGATCCCCAGTTTCCTGACAGACAGGAAACAACAGGTGAGACTGGGAGGTGTCACCTCCAGCATTCGGACAATCAGCACTGGCGCTCCACAGGGATGTGCCCTCTACTCACTGCTATTCTCCCTGTACAATAATGACTGCACTTCAAGTGACCAAACTGTTAAACTTCTGAAATTTGCAAATGATACTACGCTTATCTGTCTCATCCAAGATGGCAATGAGTCTGCATACCGGCAGGAGGTGGAGTGGCTGGTGCTATGGTGCAGTCAGAACAGTCTAGAGCTAAACAGCCTCAAAGCTATGGTGATGATAGTGGACTTTAGGAAAGACCCATCAACACTACTCCCTCTCACAATATCCAACAGCCCGGTGTCATCTGCGGAGGCCTTCAAGTTTCTGGGCACTCCCATTTCCCAGGACCTGAAATGGTAGTGGAATCTGTCCTGTGCACATCCATCACCATCTGGTTTGGTGCAGCAACAAAACAGGACATAAACAGACTGCAACGCACAGTAAAAACAGCAAAACAAAAAATTGGTGCCCCCCTGCCCACTCCCCATGACTTGTATGACACAAGAACCAGAAACTGGGCAGGAAAAATCACCACTGACCCTTCGCACCCTGGAAGCAACCTCTTTCAGCTCCTCCCTTCTGGCAGGGGCTACAGAACTTTGCTTACTAAAACTGCCAGACACAGGAACAGTTTCTTTCCCCAGGCAATCACCCTGATCAACAACTCACCATAATTATATTCACTGCTTCATATCTATAATCTATCTGCATTATCAGGACTGTCAGTCATCACATCAACTGTATATTTTACTCACACTACTGCTGCTATACATTGTACAAGAAGCATAATATTGCACAATATTGTTATTTGCACTCCCACACTTTATGTACATACCTGATCAGTCATATTCTATATTCATATTCTTGTATAGTTTGTATAGTATAGTGTTATTTATGTCTGTACTTTTGAGAGTCACACACAGCTGGAAACAAATTCCTTGTGTGTGTCAACACACTTGGCCAATAAACCTGATTCTGATTCTGATATGTTAAATTATGTTTGCAGATGGCATACTGCTTTTGCTGAATATGCAATGAAAATGATAAAGAGCATACAACAGAACCTTGTGGGATGCACACTGTAATTGCTTCTGAAAGCTCTCCATTTACTAACAGCTGTTGGCAACAGTCTGATAAAAATGGTCTAAACCAGGAATTTTCCCAACAAAACCATTTTATGTAGTTTTAAGACTTAAAATGTTATGGTCAATTATGAATCAAATGTCCACAACAGATCAGTGACCACTTTAGCTAAACTGATTTTATGCTATGATGTATCCTGAAGCATGAATAAAATATGGTGTTTCCACCATATTCTAGAAAAGAGATATTGAAAGAAAAGGATTGTTGGAGATCAGTGTAGTTAGAGAGAACTGACAGGTTGGCATATGTTTTCTTTTGGAGAGGCTTAATAACAGCAAGCTTAAATAACGTTGGTACATGAGCTCACATTGTTTAGTAAGTGTCCCTTTAGAGAGTAGAGAGAACTTTATTAGTCCCCAAAGGGTAATGGTTATCTGTAGTAATAGTTCATAGAGCATCTAAGATGGAATCAAATCTTGGGGGCTTAGGAGAACCTATCAGAAATGTGAAATTATTGATTCTAAGGTGGGGTGGAAATATGTGCTTCATAATCACTCAGCTATTTCTTAGCTTGGATATTTTATTTAATTAGAACTAAAATAAGAATTTCCAAGCCATTTCTAAGGGAGGATGTGTTTTATTTCTTCTCTCTCTTTGTAAAAATTTGTCCCTTTATGTCGGTTATATTGGTTTTTGCTATTTTATTTTTATCTCCTGGATGACCATTATTTATGGATATGCCTTCATTTTAAGGCCTGTCCGGTACTACCAAGCTGCAGCAGCTGTAATATTGTATAAAATATGTATACATTTCATCATGTCATTTCCCACTTAAATTAACAACAGAAGCTTGCAAAATCCAACTTTAAACTCTATAGAGTGTAAAACTGCAAAAATGTATTTTTTTTATATGAGGACTATATATATATATATACGTATATATATATATATACACACACACAGGTGTAAAGTTGGTTGGTTACAAGTTGGAGTTAAAACTGAGTTTTGTTAGATCATCATTCAATAATAAATATTGACAGTTATTAAAAGAAAAATGTTTTTTTATTTTAATTATATCTTTTTTTTAATTATAACAGTGACTTTTGTTACTAAATCATAAGTAGAAAAAAATCCTTCAATTTCAAGAGAACAAAATGAACAAAGACTGAGTTAATTTCAATTAGACAAAGACTGTACAAACAAGTAATTGTTCTTTAGTGTCCTTTGTGGATGTATTTTTATTCCTATTTTTAATTATATTCAACATAATTTGTTAAATCGTCAATCAACAAAATGAATAGTAAGCTTCTTTTAGAAGATTGAAGATTCTTGTAGTAAAAATGTATCATTTTAAAAGTAAATAGATTGTTAGATAAACAAACTGCATTTAAAATGAGAAATTCTTGCCATATTAACAAAGATTTTTCAAAAGTACATTTGATTAGGACACTATGAGGCTGAGTATACAGAAGCTGTTACAGTCCTTTAAAAACATGCTTCTGGTCTCCAAAGGCAGGTTAGGTACTGCTGTCATTTTCTTCTAAATGAGAACCTGAGAAAAAAGCATGAGAGTGAGAGTGAGAGAGAGAGATTGTTTTTTACCTAAATTATCTATATTTGATACATATCATTTCATACATATCCACATACCACATCACTTCTTTTGTTACTGGTCTCAAATCTGTTAGCAAAATAATGTTTCGCATTGGTAGGCATAGGCTTCTGGGTCGAAGTGCATTGACACTGGGCACACTGCTGACAGAATTTCCAAACTGCAGCATCGCAAGGAGCACATAGAGGTTTTATAGCAGGCTCTGCAGATTTGCCATCACAGTAGATATTTTGGAGATTTACATTTACAACATTTGGCAGATGCCCTTATCCAGAGCGACTTACATTTATCCTTTTTACAGCTCAGCAACTGAGGGTTAAGGGCCTTATTTAAAGACAACAATTTAACTGTAGCAGTTGGACCTTCCGGACACAAACCCAACGCCTTAACCACTGAGATACCCCTTGAGCCACCAAAATAGCTATAACCAGGCAATACATGTACTCCACACTAATATCTTAGAAGCAGATCCTTTAAGTCCTCTAAGTTATAAGATGCTGAGCGGGACATCCCACAAGACTCGACAAGATTGAATCTTGAGGCCAATCTAGGATCTACTTGAAGCTCAATTTACTTGAGCTTCTTATTTCAAGTGAAATTTTAATGCTATGATTATAACTTTGTAGTAACAGCATGGGGAAGAACTATATATGGGTTGTAGAGTCAGGTTCTCACATAAGAGAGGGCTAAAAATTTAGCTCAAAGAAAATTTTATTCAGAACCTGTAGCTAGGACTGAGAAATGATGTCATGCAATCTAAAAAAATTATATTTTCATTCAGGATTACATATGCAAGCAGGTTACTAAAATGAACGAAAGAACAAAAAAGCTAACATGGTAAAGATATAATGACACAATGAGCTTTAAACATGACATAAGCAAATTCAATTTTGTGTTAATATTTTAATAATTAAATCTTTGTTTCAATGTTTGTTTACATTTCTCAACACTGAGGTCAGCATTTAACTTTTAAATGTATGGATGATATTATTATATTATTATAATATATTATTATTATTATTATTATTATTATTATTATTATTATTATGAACAACAAACACAACAATGTGTTGTAAAGAATTTTGTAGGTAATTAAAATAAAGATTTTTAGACTGCATAATATTTACACTAATATTTGATCATGTTATCAAAGCAAAGCTAAGTAGGTGTTTTGGTAGTTATATGGCGCTATATGAAAACAATATAGTTCTGTTTAAAAAATTAAAATACACTATTTTGAGTATGAATTTTTAGAGTTTTAATAATAGTTAAATAATAGAGGTAAATAATAGTTCAAGAATAAGCATTGCCATAACACTATGGCAAAATTGTGCATTTTGGAGCAATGAAAAAGTAAGATGAAATTGATTTTACTCTTAAATTAGGGCAAATCTTTAGGTTAAAACCTGAGCCTGGAAATCTTGTGATGGCTATTTTGAAATGCATCAGTTAGAACAGGCTAAATATAAAAACTCACAGTTTTTGAATAGTAGACCTCTCGTCTTTGTGTTGTTCTTTGTTCTCCTTTCTAGGAACATCTTGCATGGGGTCGACTGAGGAAGGAGTCCTCAGATCTACTTCAACCATATTTCTTTCTGTTTGAGGTAAAACACCACTGCAATATGCAAACACAAAAGTAAAGATACTAAGATAACTGTGGTTTATGATTTATTGACCACAAAAGGCAGCGCTTAAGCACTAGTGATTTATCAAAACACCAAGTAGACAATATACTAACATAGTCATGCAGTTATTAAGGCTGAGCTTCAAAAATAATTGTCATATTTGCTCAGCATTCTACCTTGCTGCATCTTTCACGTGAATTCCAAGCAACAAATAACTCAAACTTAAAAAAAGCGCACATAATAAAAACATTAGAGAAACAGGCAAGACTATAGTAACCCAGATTAAGTAATCTAGAGGTGTGTCACCAGACATGATTGTCACTGATTGGCTGTATGAATCTACAGCACTGATCTCTTTAAACTTTGCCCACAGCCATGCTACATACCACTTTGTGTGTGCTTTTTCCCCCCTTAAATTGTCTTTTGAAAGACTGGGTTTGCCCTGATAACCCTGCTCTAATCTGAACTGCCCTTGCAATAAAGCCCAATTCAATTTTATCCATTAAAACCTTACTCTAATGTAATGTCATACCTTTGATAGAGTTGAAGCTCTTCTTGGGCCACCAGTAACTGTGCTTTAAGATGGTTCCTCTCCTGTAGGACCTCCTTTAACTCCTGCATTGTGAATCGTGGTCGGTTTGGGTCCTTCAAATCTACTACCAGCTTGTCAGGCCCAATTATCTGCTCAGAGAAGTATAATCAGGGCTGTGTGTATTTATATTTGTTACTAAACAATGCAACTAACTACACTCACATTGTTACTGTTTTCATGTGACCCTGCGACAACTCGGTCCAGTTCCCCTTTCAGGTTGTCTCTCTCCATTCTGAGCTCCTCCAGTGACAGGTTATACTTGCTCACCATTATTTCAAACATTTCTAACACTCGGACAATTTTGAATTGTAAATCTGAGACATCATGACCGCCACTGTTTATTTTTAATAAGTCTTTGCCAATGACATATGAAATGTCATAAACATCTTCAACTCCAAGCTCCAGTGGGTCTTTCTCGAAGGCAGAAACCGGTGTCCCGTCATGAATATCTCCCATTTTCGTGTTCTGTATACAAAACTCTAAACAAGTATAACTCTAAATCAAATATAAAAATAAACCTGAATTAGAAGATACGTTCATTTGGAGCCACAGGTAGTTAAAGTCCCCCCTACTCTAAAAACTTCCCCCTTCCTTGTTCCCGCTGGAGCTGAACAATTAGGTTTCGGAACTACAAACACCATTATATGCCAAAATTATAAATAGTGAATCGCCGTGAACTACGAAATTGTTAAACAACAGGATACCCTAATGTATAAGTCAGTTTCCAACTTGTTTTTAGTTTCTTTAAAATACTAATTTAATCGTTATTAAAAATGTAAGTGAGGTACTACATTACCCACAATGCATAACGCGAAACACGCCAATGAAAGACGTTGCTATTAACAACACGAGCGCGTGTCCCGTAATGCGAGTTTATTAATGCAGGGACTCAAAAACAATACCTTGGCAATTGACAAACCTCCCAATGCAGCAAGATTCCAGTTTAATTTTTAATATATAAAAACGTTTAGCTTGCATTTTCGCAAATATTCTTCTCTGTAACATTAAAGATTTATTAAAGACGCTTCAATAAACAAGTTAAGAGTTGTTTAGGTTTACAGGATTACAGACACAATGTCCCATTAGATTCATGGGCTAGTGCAGGGGTCGGCAACTGTAGATTTGGAAAATAAATATTTATTTTAAATTTATTTTATTTTAGTTAGTTTTAAAAAATGAAATTCTAAGGTTATGATGCTCTTGTAACATTAAAATAAACCGTGTTTAATTTTTTGTCGCTCAAAATATGCGTCATAACTGCCGACTTGCGAAATCAGACACAGAAGCAGACGCAGTTTTGGTTTGCTGCAACCGGCAAGTTAAAATTTTGATGTCATGAATACGAAGAGGACTCAATTAGACATTGAACATTTTCCATCAAATAAAACAAGCAAGAAATAATATCCTGCTGCAATGGATGTGACAAATATCCAACCATAAGGGACAGTACATCATTTAATGAATTATTGAATTTTACTTGTATATTTATTGTGTTGCTAATGGAAGAATAGAGAACTACTATATACAGAGGTCACACAGGCGGACCGCGGTCCGGACCCAGAAGCTGTCCAAATGGAAACCGGACCTAAGGCCAAAAAAAAGGTTATGCTTTAAAACTTGACGGGGCGCTTCTATTTTATAAGGCGCAACTTTTGCAAAGTTTACGGTAAAAGGTAGTGGAAACGCACAGACCAATTGCATGCGAGTTAAACCATACCACGTGATACCACTCAGCCAATCAAGTCTGTGCATTTCGGAAGTACACAGTACAGGACAGATGAGAGAGAATTACAAAGTTACACATGAAAGAAAGATAGCGATACGTGTAGAAAACAGGGAGAGAAACAGACGAGTGAGACGGAGAAAGGGAGAGAAACAGACGAGTGAGAAGGAGAAAGGGAGAGAAACAGACGAGTGAGACGGAGAAAGGGAGAGAAACAGACGAGTGAGAAGGAGAAAGGGAGAGAAACAGACGAGTGAGAAGGAGAAAGGGAGAGAAACAGACGAGTGAGAAAGGAGAATAAAAACAAATGACAAGTGAAAAAGAAAAGTGGACAGCGAAAGCATTTAATCCTGAATGCACAGACTCATTTCTGTTCATACTTCCCACTTCACACTAAACCAGTGTGTCTCATATGTTCAGAAACCGTGGCACTTATTAAAAGTGGCAATGTGAAATGCCATTATGAGACAAAACATAAAGGTTTTGAACAAACATATCCACTGAAATCTGAAGACAGCGTCCCTGAGACAGCTTGCCCAGGTCTGAGGAAAGTAGCCCTATACATCCTCACCATGTTTGGCTGTACATACAACTGCGAGGCAGCTTTCTCTACAATGAACATAATCAAAACTAAATATGGTTCCCGGCTCACTAATGAGCACCTCCACATGTATGGGAGCGGTCCTGACTCCATTCAAGCCCAAGTTTAAAATCCTGGCAAGCCAAGCTAGAGCTCAGTTCTCTCGCTGAGATATAAAAGACAGAGTTAAGCACTTTATTTAAACATACACAATTTTCATATTTTATTTACTTTCTCTTATATTGAAATGTAGCGCTACTTTTATTTATTTTATGAGAGAACATTATGCATATCTACAATCATACGAATGTTCAATTCTATGTTACGTGACATTAAATATTGTCAAAAAGTTTTTGAATTGTACTTCTTGACCTTCGCTTCAAGAAATTTTCTTTTACCGGACCTCTTTCAATTTTAGTTGAATACCTCTGTACTATAAGGTACTGTAAGAAAGATAAGGACACTGGTTGGTATTGTTGCAAAGATAGAGAAGTCATTATTGCAGTGTTGCAGTGTCAAAGTACATAGAAGTGGAGTTATATTGAACACCAAACCTTAAATACAGTTTGAATCAACTTCAATCTTTTAATGGTAATAAGGTTATGTTCTCTATGCTAGTGAGTATATGAAATTCCCTTTGTCTTCAGTTATCCTGAAACATCTGTATTTTTCTATGATAATGAAATCACTTGGGGAGATGCATTTGGTAAGCTTGGGCCAGGGTGAGTGGGGGCACATTAACAAATGGCACATGAACAAATTAAGTTTCCCTTTAAGTAGTATTGAGGAACTAATGATAGTGTATAATATGGCACTCCTGTCAGAATCAGGTTTATGTACTATAACAAAATTACATGACTGTAGGATATGTGTCACTCTCCCCTCTCAATGTTTTTTCTTTTTCAAATAATACTGTGTATATTTTTGGCTGCTCCCTGGTCAGGGTCAACACACCAGATCACATGGTCCACATATTAGAGTTGGGGCTAGTTTTATGTCGGATGCTATTTCTGATGCAACCCTCACGTTTTATCCGGGCTTAGGACCGGCACTGAGAATCAAACCTGGGCCATGGCAATAAGAGTGCATGATCCTGCCTACTGAACCACCAGGATTGTAAATAATACTACATATAATATTGTTCTTAAATAATAATTTGTTAAAGTTTTTTTGCTTGTAATTCAGCACTCAGTCTTTTTGAATAAGGCATAGCATTTTTATCACATTCTGTAATTCTACAATTTTATTATATCCTGGAAAAAATTCTACAGCTCTATCAAATAACGAGGGGATCTCCTGGGCAAGTCACTCTCTTCAACCAATTCAACATGGTTTTACTAGGATTTAGATGTGGGGTCTTACTGAGTTATTCCAAAACACTGACCATCTTGTACAGCTATTCATTTGTTTACTTGGATTTGCACTTTGGGTATTGTGCTTAAAGGTGAAATTTGTCTTCACCATTACACGATGCTTCCACCACCATGCGTATGTTTTTTCTTTTCTTGACAAGCTGTTTTGTTTTTGAATTAACATATCTTTTATAATAATATCTTGGTCTCTTCAGACAATTTTGCCACACTTTGGCAGTCAAGTTTTTATTCTTGAAAATGGGCTTCCATTGTGTAACTTTACCTCATAGCCAGACATCATAACAATATTTCTAATATTCTTCATGTCTGGGCTATGGGGGAAGCTAGGATGAAGTCCTTTCTCCTTAAAACAAATCTGGCATGAAACCTGCAGAACTCTAAGACATCTGAAGATGAAGAAAATGTCACTTTCCAGGATGATATCAAAGAAAAGACTTCATGGTTATTGTCAGAGACCAGATCCAAATCATATCGAAATCGAATCATGTAGAATAACTTTGTAGAACTCACTGCATGATGTGTGATGGAAAACTCAGGAGACAGAATTTTAGCAGAGCTCCAAGTTTGTGCTTATTCACATCATGCTTTTCAGTGAATTTTCAAAAACTTAACAAAATAGTACAAATCAACAGTCTCACAAACCCAAGGCTTTTGCTTCAAGTTCACATTTCCTGATGTGTGTGTTGCACATGCTGCCAACTACAATTAATCATTTGGTAAGGGCTGTAACTGAAGGCACAAAGAAATACAAATAATTTGACTGGCAGTAAGAAGGCAAATAAGAACCATCATGCATTATCTGACGGTTCAGCCCGCATCCTCTCCACACACAGCTGACACTTGACCAAATCGCTGCCAAAAACTTAGAGAAATTACTTTGAGGAGATATCTTCACAATTTGATTTAATTAGACTGATCTTTAAAAAGGGAAAAAAACCAAACAGAAAAAAAACACTGTTGTTTAGTGCTCAGCTTTACCTACATCACTTTTTTATATACATCAACGAGCAAAATGTAATTTTTATTGGTGAAGCAAAGAAGAGAGTGTGAGAGGTTTACCATAGTATTTAACTTAAGAAAATGCAACAGAAACAGCGGTAGAGATACACAAGAGACGAGAGATTAGTAATTAATGTACTGCTCAGTCAGTGTTTGCAGTATATTAACTGACAGTGGGTGTGGTTAAGGCCCTGTAAACAATAGCAGTTTTTATCATCACAGTATAAGAATGACAAAGTTTACAAGCTATGCATCAAACTTCATCCACTCTCCTCTTCTGCTACTGTCTTTTTGAACAGTCTCTTTTTTTCCAGATTTTCATTTACTTTCTTTCGCTTCACTTGTTTTCTTATCCTGGATTCTTCCTTCTGTTTAAGCAACTCGCTCTCTTCACCTTTGTAAACAATGTCCAGTTTCTCCTGCAGGATCTCTCGTGCACGCTTCCGGTTCAACTCCACCGACCTGGTCTCGTGACACTGCAGGTGAAAATCCGTTCATTCAGACTGGTGTTTAGAGCAGGAAATGCTGGATTTAATAAGGGAGCTTACCTTTACAACTACACCAGTCGGGATATGTTTTAAAACCACACAGTTACTGGTCTTGTTAGTGGCTTGTCCGCCTGGTCCGGAGCCACGAACGAACTGTTCCTCTAAATCTTCTTCGTTTAACTCCGGCAGCAGAAACACGTGCTTCTTCCCTGCTGCCTGGATACCAGACAAACCGACAGGTTGACAGAGACAAAACTGAGGATGTTTCTGAGATTCTCTTGTGAGTTTTGCGCTGAATAAAAAACGCAGAACCAAAGTCCTGGGTGTCATTTTGCGTCATCAAGGTGAAGTATAACACTGGATAAGTCAGATAAGTGACGGAAGTGACAAAATGCTGAAAAACATTGGCCAAATCTTATATACTGACTAAATACCAAAAAGGAAAAACGCTTCCATTATTACACCAGGTCTTAAAAAAAAAACCCATGGAACTCAAACAAGCTTTACTATAATGAGAAATAACTTTTTTTTTTTGATGACCCGGAAGTAATCTTCTGCAGCGAACTAGAGATGGAAATAAATGTTAAAATGTACTTTTGCCTTTAAAAGAGAATTTTCTCTACTCAGTATACTGAAATAGAAAAGGTCCCCCTATCTTAGTATTCATATATGCAGAAATCAGACTGAAAGTATTCGTGTAAATATCAATCATTTCGGGCTAAGAATTGAAAAAAAGAATCTGAAGGTTCAGCAAGGTTAGTTGTCTGGAAAAATAAACTAGATTGTTTAAACAAATTAAGGTTATGCAGTCGTAGGAGGCTTAGATTTCAATCCACACTCAGCTGTGGTGTTTAATGCCAAATACAGTATTTAGTCTGTAACAATATAAGTGTAACAATAAAAATAAATAATTTTAAATTGTATAAATATATATAAATATAAATGAATACATTTTCACTTTAATTTTTCTCCCCACAAACAATTAATATGGAATAACAAATATGATCATTTCTTTGATAATTAGGTTAAAAAGTATATAATCTTTATTTCACGGTTCCTTAATGAAAAAGGTAAACTGCTGACTTATTCAGAATTTCTTTAAATAAATTTCATTCCCTCCAAGAGAATTTAGTATTGTTTGTGATTTAATACCATCAGGATGTGTGAGATTATTGCAGGGTAGGATAGTTGAAATAATGAAATATTTTATCATATTCCAAGAGTCTTTAGAAAATCACTCTCTCATATACTTTAATTGTTTGGTGTATTAACATGTTGTGGGTCCTAACTTTCAGTGAGCTCAGTTTTCATTCACTGAACAATTTTTGGCAATAAGAATTTAGATCTAAGGCTTCAACCTTTTTTCTATACATTTTATTTTATATATTTACATTTCTGCCATTTAGCAGACATCCTTATCTAAAGTGAATGACATATTTCTTT